>NC_086454.1:9929481-10271481 GCF_028390025.1 Pseudophryne corroboree | reverse complement strand
CCGGCCACTCCTGCGTTTTTTCCGGAAACGGTAGCGTTTTCAGCCACACGCCCATAAAACGCCGTGTTTCCGCCCAGTAACACCCATTTCCTGTCAATCACATTACGTTCGCCGGAGCGATGAGAAAGCCGTGAGTAAAAATACTTTCTTCATAGCAAAGATACTTGGCGCAGTCGCAGTGCGAATATTGCGCATGCGCACTAAGCGGAATTTCACTGCGATGCGATGAAAAATACCGAGCGAACGACTCGGAATGAGGGCCAAGGTGTATATGAAACATAAATGCATTATGTGCTTAGATTTAGGTCCCATCACCATGATATCTCATTATGGTATGCAATTATTCCAAAATACGGAAAAATCCGATATCCAAAAAACCTCTGGTCCCAAGCATTTTGGATAAGGGATACTCAACCTGTATTACATTTTTATTAATGTATTCCCGCAACCACTCTATGCAAGAACATTAGTTAGTTCGGTAGCTTGTTAATTAACTAGAGGATTAATAAGTGCGCAGCTTGGGAAGAGAAAATACGGACAGATGTATGTGAGTTAAACATGCAGATATATAGGGTCTGATTTTGAGTCAGATGGATCTCTGTGCATGTACTGTATGCAAACGGCGATTTTAGTATACAGCGCACGTGCACATGTGAATGTGCGCAATTTCCTTTATCTCCGTCCTATTCTGAATTGTGCAGAACTCGGCCTGATCTATCTGTGAAATTGGGTGTTTTGGGGCGGCAACACTGCAAGTGCATGGAACCGCCCTGTGTTGTGGGAGTGTCATGGGAGAATTGTGGGCGTGTATCTAAGACTCTTTGTGAGTCCTGCACATGGAGAAGAGAAGCCTGCGTGTGACGGATCTCGTCCACCTTGCATGGGTTGGTGTAAGCGTCACTTCTCATGAAGACTGTTGTGGTGGCCGCCATAAACTCAGTGGGCAGCGTGGGTTGCCACTTGTAGATGCATGAACCCATCATTAGCTCTACATGTTAGCATAAGGTGGCAAAAGAGGCTTGGATCCAGGGGGTCCCACAACACATGCCCTGCACCCATAGAAATATAATAATCCCTCTGCAGTCCCACAGAAGCCAGCGCTACATACAAAAATCACCAGGAAAATGTTGCAGCGGCCATTTTCCTGGTGCTTTGCGCATGCACAATAGAGACGTGTGTGCCATGGGGTATGTATAGGTCATTGAGTCGACACAACTTAGGTCGACAGTCATTAGGTCGACCACTATTGGTTGACATGCATTAGGTTGACAGGGTCATTAGGCTGACATGTACTAGGTCGACATGAGTTTTTTTACTTTTTTTGGTGTCGTTTTCTTCGTAAAGTGATGGAGAACCCCATGCTTCACTGGCCATGCTGCGGGCAAGGTGCCTCGCTCCGCTACGGTGGCGCTCGGCACAGGTTACCATTCCCAATTGGATCGTAAAGTATGAAAAAGTTCAAAAATTTTAAAAAAAATTTAAAAACTCATGTCGACCTTTTGAACTGTCGACCTAGTGCATGTTGACCTAATGACCATGTCTACCTAGTAACCCTGTTGACCCAAAGCATGTCGACCAATAGTGGTCGACCCAATGACTGTCAGCCTAAGTGGTGTTGACCTAATGACCGTATCCCGTGCCATGTTCCCGGAGACCTGCACTTGCCCAGCACACTCTGGCAAAAAGTTGCAGTCTCCTGCACTGTCAGAGAGGATGGGGCTCAATAGGATCCTGCGCACGGGCCATCTCTTCACTTAATCTGCCCCTGATAGCACTCTCTCGTGCGCTCTCTCTATTTTTCTCTCTCTCTCTCTCTCTCTCTCTCTCTCTCTCTCTCACTCTCTCTCTCTCTCTATATATATATATTGGTAGCTGTCCATCTGCACAGACTGCAGCACACCTAATTTAGCATAAATTGTCAGCCGAGGTTATTTTGCCTTAGGTGAAAGCTGTTTGCAGATCCATATTTCCAAGATTGATGGCCTCATTTGAAGGGTTGCAGGGCCATGGGAGCAAATAGAACAAGCAGAAGGAAAAATGTAATCATGGCTCTAACTCCTGTGTACTTTTTCTCCAGCCACTTATCCAGGCAGAGCTGACAAGGGTTGTGATTGTATAACTTGAGTTTGGGAGCCAGGTTCTTTATCAGTGTCTGAGCAATTAGTTTGTTGGCAAGGCTCATGGTCAGATATGCAGACAGTTGTACAGTGTATATAGTGAAGGACTTTGGGAACTTTTTGTGAAATTTGCTTACACGCCTCACAC
Source organism: Pseudophryne corroboree (assembly GCF_028390025.1). Lineage (NCBI taxonomy): Eukaryota > Metazoa > Chordata > Amphibia > Anura > Myobatrachidae > Pseudophryne > Pseudophryne corroboree. The sequence continues at coordinate 10,269,216 of NC_086454.1, read as the reverse complement.
CTCAGAAATAAGCACCTCCCTGTAAGAGACAGCACCGGTTATCAGAGCTTTGCCATGCCTCTGCATCATGAAACCTCCACCGATATCACCCATGACCGGTGGATGTCTATGTTGGTATTATTTTGACACGTTGCTGCTGAGGTCCATTAAAAGTTGCCAGATGATTATCAAATGTTCTACTTATTGACCTTAATATCAACTTCTGTGGTAAACAGAATATTTTTGGAAATGCATAGTTCACTAATAGTGCATAGGGCTAATGTAACTGCTGATTGCATACACCATGTTGTTTTAATATTACACATTTTAGAATTAGTAACATCCCAAGAAGCGCGAGACAGTAATTTCACTTTCCGGTTCAATGGGTTGACTTTGGACCATTTCCGATTGACGAGGGTGGAACCTAGGGGCACCCATTTTGGCACACGCTATTTTTATGATTGCTTTTACAGGTCATAGGGTTGCACTATGACTAGTCTAACGTGACTGAGTTTGCAATGTCATAGTTTGGTTAAAGTGATAACAAAAGACCCACTGTTTGTTACACTGTGGTGCTCTAAATCTAAGGGTACAGAACTCTGTGAGTTGATCAAAAACCGAACTAAGCAGTTTGGATAGATTTCCATGTCTCTTTTCAGAAAGCAAGACGGTAGACCGACTGCAGGTACTTCAACGTCAAGGATTTGCTGTCCAACAAGGATAGCACAAATTCTCTACTTGGTGTCACAATGGAGATGTAGCCACTTCCATGTAAATGCAAATTCTTAGTAATTAAGCATCATGGATGGTGATACCAGACAAGAGTCTACTTGTGTTTAAGACCATCCCAGTCCAGAAGGATGTCTGATCAAACCCACAGCAACTGTAAACTGACAAAGTAGGTTTATATCCCAGAAGCTACAGCTTTGGGGCATCTCCATGTTAACAAATGACCACCTTAAAGATTGGGGTCATTGGGTCTAGAACCACACAATTCAGTGCAAATGTATTTGGGATCTGTAAGGACCTGTGGTTAACATGTTGGTGAAGGTAACTTGTTGTAGCTTAGAGCATTAGTTTAGAACATTTTTCAATATGGAAATCTGGAGCATTATTTTTCTGCCCTTGAGAGCTTTCAAGTTCTTTCCGCCCAGTGTGAGTACCCCCCCCTTGGCTTAATTGTCATGCACAAGGTAGTATTCAATACAGCAGTTCATGCCAAATGTGGGACTTATTCATAAAGTTTCTAGCACTCTCAGAATTACATACGTACAGTAGTTTGCAACTTCTCTGGCTTAAATGCTCCTTAGCTTGAGCACCCACCACTACAGGCACAGTTCTACTTTGGAATTTCTACAGAAGACCATCAAACTTGGTACACAAATTGAGGAAGCCTAAAGGAGCCTTTGGTAACAATTTGGGTCTCCAGGGCCAAGTTATTAACTGCCAAATGTTGGGATTGCAGAGCTAAGAAACAGTGAGGCCAAAGACACCTGTATTGACATTTGGTAAAAATTTGGGCTATTTGACTGCCAAGCTGTGACGGGTCAAAAGTGACTGAGTTTGTGTTCTCATATCTTTTGCTCTAATCTGAGGATACATAAACTTTATTGGGAAAAAATGTGAGCATACAGAAATTTACCTTATAAACTGATTTCCTGGGTCCTAAAGGGTTGGATCTGTTTTAAACAGACTGAAAACTGATCAGGAACTATGGTCTATCAAAGAAGGTATCTGTGGTCAAAGGGTTCACCTTCTGAGATTGAGTTATTACTGGTCAATTGTAAATGATTCTGGAAATGTGTAACTTGGGGACAGCAAGACCTGGATGGTTGTTTCACATTTTGCAGCTCAGGTCTGTCACAGGTAATAGGTCACTGGTAAGTTGCCTAGAACTGTAAACTGATATCCCAGTCCCTTTGCTAGACCCAAAGGATCATTAAATGTCAAGCTATTTGCTACTCAACAAGGGCAACCTCAGGTCTGCAGGTGGTATTCATGTGGAGCACTAACTACAGTATGCACTGTAGAGACATCAAACTGCTGTCTTTTCATATTGAAGATCTTAAAGATACATGTGTTAAAAGGTGAGGTACAGTATGTGGGATAAATCCTCTGCAAGCAATCAGATTATGGGTTTCGGTTGAGAACTTGGTGCAATCTGTGTTCACCAATGACTGTAAGGTGGTTAATGGGCTAAATCGATGGATCGAATATATGACAGGCTACCCCAGAGCAACCTTTGGATATAAGGCTACCACACCTATTGACCTGCTCACAAAATTCAGCTCACTGGGGCATTCCTCAGTTGAGTTACAGCTGCTCAAATGTAATCAACTTTGGGCTCTCACAGCTTTGATACATTAATGCCTAGAGACCAGGGCCTTTATCAGGAAAGTGCTGGGGGCACAACTGTCCTTGGCCCATCTGCTCTGACAGAGAGTGGAGGGCTCGAGACGCATGCCACCCGCCACTTGCCAATGCCTTCCGCCGCAACCGCCCACCACACCACTGAAAGGGGGCCCCCCAAAATGGTGGGCACCTCAGAGGAGACTGTTATTTTAGATGCTAGAATAGCCGGTGGCCAGTTGGGGAGGGACATTGTCAAAAGGTTGAAAGAGGCAGACTTAATATGGTGCCAGGGGAATTACTGTGAGGGCTTATTATAGTGCAAGGGGCATTAGTTTATGGTACATAATAATATAGTGTTGCTCATAGTATGTGCACAGGAATTTTTAATATATATATATATATATATATATATATATATATTCATTTATTTTTTGGGGGGGGCTTCCTATTTTTCAGTCCTGGGCCCCACAATTTCTGATGGCAGCCCCGCTAGAGACCCATTTTTTCTTAAGATACAGAGCTCTGATATAGGCCTACGGAGTCTCCACCGGGGACTGGGTAATTACCTGGGTACTGGTGGAGGACTGGCGGTAGACAGGTGTTAGAGTCAAAGATATACATAATTATTCCAGTACTCAGATGTGAAAAAGCAGCCTCAGATGGCAGTACTTCTGCTCAACACTTAAAGACGTCAATGTTGAACCAAAAAGAAATAAAAATGCTTCATATTAAGCGGTATTTACAGTGTACACGAGCGCTAAAATTGGGCAACTCAGTCCTTGCTCATTCAGCCGCAAGGATGTACACAAATGTATTAGCTTGTAGGCCATCTGCATAAACTCGCAGACAGGCGACCGCCAATGGCTGATGCTGAATGTGCTTTTGTGCGCGATTCAGAATTACAGGCCATACAGATGCTCCAATGTTCTGTGAAGTGACTTTGGGCCTTATTCAGGACTGAATGCAAACGCTGCATTTGCTCTGAAGGCCGATGGTTTGCAATCTGCGCTCGCTGATGCAATCTGATCCCGGAAGGATGTGATCGCTTCATGATTGACAAGCGACGGGCATTCGTGGGCGGCGTGGCGGCACTGGGGGGTAGGAGGGCAGAAGATATAGGCATGTCATGGCTGTTTTTGGGGCCGGCCGATGTCGTCGCCTGTGTTTCCTGCAACAGGAAACCTGGCGGCGGTGCCCCTGCCTGTCGACCTGTATTTGATGTGATCGCAATTGAACTGTGATGGCATCGCGGGGTGGCGCCACACATACTTGTCGGCCTTGCTCTGCGCTGGGTGCTCCCCACCATGTGAGTGGTATGGCCGCAGATTTTGCTGCGATGGCGAAATCTGCGACCATCTCTGAACAACCCCACTTGAATTTATTGTACACCACCCGCGTGAATATACAGAATTCAGTTTAAATGTCCAAATGCCGTCCTGTTTTACTGTTTAAAAAAAAAAAGAAGCAAAATAAAATAGAAAATGATTTGACTCTTCCAGCGAAGGACTGAAAAGACTGTGTGTGACGGTGGCATAGACTGACCTTCTGCTTCCTGGCAGGTGAGGGGCTCCAGGCTGATTTTGCCTGTTTTAACTTTGGTGCTACGATTTAGAAATCTGTCAATTAAAGTGCATGACACAATTCATATCTCCAGCTGGCTTTAAATGATCCTAAAGACAAAAAGGTCCATTTACAAACACTGCATTTAGAGAACAGGAGCTCAGCAATAAGTCAGATTTTATTTGCTACATTTTTTGTCCACCTTGGAGCTCCAGGTTCATAAAGAGCCTTCACCGCTCATGAGTCCAGTAACACTGCATCCAGGTAATAAAATTAATACATGATAATTATTCTAATGAGTCTTCCAGCTGAGACTATGCTTAAATGTTTTAGACTATATAAATATTAGGTTATTAGAAGACATAATAGCAAAAATGCAAAAACATTAGTGTGCAAATTTAGAAGAGTGGTGTCCTTGTACTGTATCTCTGCCACCCTAGGAGGGTCTATTTGGCCTGTTTACGGACAAATAATGGGCCCCAACATTTCATCATAAATTAACACTTTACTAGGGGCATATTCAATTAGCTAACTACAGCACTGGAGTAAGGAAGGCATTCAGTAATAGAAACATAGAAACATAGAATTTGACGGCAGATAAGAACCACTTGGCCCATCAAGTATGCCCCTTTTTTTTTTACCTTATTTTTATCTCTAACCTAATTTGATCCTTATTTCTTTGTAAAGATATCCTTATATCTATCCCGTGCATGTTTAAATTGCTCTACTGTCTTAGCTTCTACCACCTCTGATGGGAGGCTATTCCACTTGTCCACTACCCTTTCTGTGAAGCAATTTTTCCTCAAATTTCCACGGAACCTCCCTCCCTCCAGTCTCAGTGCATGTCCTCGTGTCCTATTGCTTCTCTTCATTTGGAGAATGTTTCCCTCCTGGACTTTGTTAAAACTAGTGATGTGCACCGGAAATTTTTCGGGTTTGTTGTTTTGGTTTTGGATTCGGTTCCGCGGCCGTGTTTTGGATTTGGACGCGTTTTGGCAAAACCTCCCTGAAAATTTGTTGTCGGGTTCGGGTGTGTTTTGGATTCGGTTTTTTTTTTACAAAAAAACCCTCAAAAACAGCTTAAATCATAGAATTTGGGGGTCATTTTGATCCCATAGTATTATTAACCTCAATAACCATCATTTCCACTCATTTCCAGTATATTCTGAACACCTCACACCTCACAATATTATTTTTAGTCCTAAAATTTGCACCGAGGTCACTGGATGGCTAAGCTAAGCGACCCAAGTGGCCGACACAAACACCTGGCCCATCTAGGAGTGGCACTGCAGTGTCAGACAGGATGGCAGATTTAAAAAATAGTCCCCAAACAGCAAATGATGCAAAGAAAAAAAGAGGTGCAATGAGGTAGCTGTGTGACTAAGCTAAGCGACCGAAGTGGCCGACACAAACACCTGGCCCATCTAGGAGTGGCACTGCAGTGTCAGGCAGTATGGCACTTCAAAAAAATAGTCCCCAAACAGCACATGATGCAAAGAAAAAAAGAGGCGCAATGAGGTTGCTGTGTGACTAAGCTAAGTGACCCAAGTGGCCGACACAAACACCTGGCCCATCTAGGAGTGGCACTGCAGTGTCAGATAGGATGGCACTTCAAAAAAATAGTCCCCAAACAGCACATGATGAAAAGAAAAAAAGAGGCGCAATGAGGTAGCTGTGTGACTAAGCTAAGCGACCCAAGTGGCCGACACAAACACCTGGCCCATCTAGGAGTGGCACTGCAGTGTCAGACAGGATGGCACTTCAAAAAAATAGTCCCCAAACAGCACATGATGCAAAGAAAAAAAGAGGCGCAATGAGGTAGCTGTGTGACTTAGCTAAGCCACCCAAGTGGCTGACACAAACACCTGGCCCGTCTAGGAGTGGCACTGTAGTTTCAGACAGGATGGCAGATTTAAAAAATAGTCCCCAAACAGCACATAATGCAAAGAAAAAAAGAGGTGCACCAAGGTCGCTGGATGGTTATGCTAAGCGACACAAGTGGCCAACACAAACACCTGGCCAATCTAGGAGTGGCACTGCAGTGTCAGACAGGATGGCAGATTTAAAAAATAGTCCCCAAACAGCAAATGATGCAAAGAAAAAAAGAGGTGCAATGAGGTAGCTGTGTGACTAAGCTAAGCGACCGAAGTGGCCGACACAAACACCTGGCCCATCTAGGAGTAGCACTGCAGTGTCAGACAGGATGGCACTTCAAAAAAATAGTCCCCAAACAGCACATGATGCAAAGAAAAAAAGAGGCGCAATGAGGTAGCTGTGTGACTAAGCTAAGCGACCCAAGTGGCCGACAAAAACACCTGGCCCATCTAGGAGTGGCACTGCAGTGTCAGACAGGATGGCAGATTTAAAAAATAGTCCCCAAACAGCACATAATGCAAAGAAAAAAAGAGGTGCACCAAGGTCGCTGGATGGTTAAGCGAAGCGACACAAGTGGCCAACACAAACACCTGGCCCATCTAGGAGTGGCACTGCAGTGTCAGACAGGATGGCAGATTTAAAAAATAGTCCCCAAACAGCACATGATGCAAAGAAAAAAAGAGGTGCAATGAGGTAGCTGTGTGACTAAGCTAAGCGACCCAAGTGGCCGACACAAACACCTGCCCCATCTAGGAGTGGCAATGCACTGTCCTACTACTATATATATACTGCGCACAACTTAAATGGACCACAGGTATGGATGGATAGTATACTTGACGACACAGAGGTAGGTAGAGCAGTGGCCTACTGTACCATACTGCTATATATTATATACTGGTGGTCTGCAAACTGTGCAAAACTGAAATGCACCACAGGTATGGATGGATAGTACACTTGACGACACAGAGGTAGGTAGAGCAGTGGCCTTCTGTACCGTACTGCTATATATTATATACTAGTGGTCAGCAAACTGTGCAAAACTGAAATGCACCACAGGTATGGATGGATAGTATACTTGACGACACAGAGGTAGGTAGAGCAGTCACTCAGCAGTGGCCTACTGTACCGTACTGCTATATATTATATACTGGTGGTCAGCAAAATTATGCACTGTACTCCTGCTATACAGTATATACTACAATGCAGCACAGATATGGAGCGTTTTTCAGGCAGAGAACGTATAATACTGGTGGTCACTGGTCACTGGTCAGCAAAACTCTGCACTGTACTCCTCCTATATAATACTGGTGGTCCCCAGTCCCCACAATAAAGCAGTGTGAGCACAGATATTTGCAGCACACTGAGCACACATATGGAGCGTTTTTCAGGCAGAGAACGTATAATACTGGTGGTCACTGGTCACTGGTCAGCAACACTCTGCACTGTACTCCTCCTATATAATACTGGTGGTCCCCAGTCCCCACAATAAAGCAGTGTGAGCACAGATATATGCAGCACACTGAGCACAGATATGGAGCGTTTTTCAGGCAGAGAATGTATAATACTGGTGGTCACTGGTCACTGGTCAGCAAAACTCTGCACTGTACTCCTCCTATATAATACTGTGGTCCCCAGTCCCCACAATAAAGCAGTGTGAGCACAGATATTTGCAGCACACTGAGCACAGATATGGAGCATTTTTCAGGCAGAGAACGTATAATACTGGTGGTCACTGGTCACTGGTCAGCAAAACTCTGCACTGTACTCCTCCTATATAATACTGGTGGTCCCCAGTCCCCACAATAAAGCAGTGTGAGCACAGATATATGCAGCACACTGAGCACAGATATGGAGCGTTTTTCAGGCAGGGAAAGTATAATACTGGTGGTCACTGGTCAGCAAAACTCTGCACTGTACTCCTCCTATATAATACTGGTGGTCCCCAGTCCCCACAATAAAGCAGTGAGCACAGATATTTGCAGCCCCCTGAACAAAACTGAGAGGACGCCAGCCACGTCCTCTCACTATCATTTCCAATGCACGAGTGAAAAATGGCGGCGACGCGCGGCTCCTTATATAGAATCCGAATCTCGCGAGAATCCGACAGCGGGATGATGACGTTCGGGCGCGCTCGGGTTAACCGAGCAAGGTGGGAGGATCCGAGTCTGCCTTGGAACCGTGTAAAATGGGTGAAGTTCGGGGGGGTTCGGATTCCGAGGAACCGAACCCGCTCATCACTAGTTAAAACCCTTGCTATATGTGAGAGTCTCTATCATGTCCACCTTTCCCTTCTATGCTCCAAACTATACATATTGAGATTTCTTAGTCTTTCTGGGTATGTTTTGTGATGTAGGCCATGCACCATTTTAGTTGCCCTCCTTTGTACAGTTTCTAATGAATTAATATCCTTTTGAAGATATGGCCTCCAGAACTGAATACAGTATTCTAGATGAGGCCGTACCAATGACCTATACAGTGGCATTATTACTTCTTTCTTTCTGCTGCTGATTCCTCTCCCAATGCAGCCAAGCATCTGACTAGCCTTCCTCATTGCCTTGTTACATTGCTTACCTGCCTTTAAGTCATCTGAAAAAGTGACTCCTAGATCCCTTTCCTCCTCAGTAGTTTCCAGTATAGTGCCATTAATATTATATTTAGCCTTTGGATTTTTGAGACCCAAGTGCATGATTTTGAATTTTTTGGCATTAAACTGTAATTGCCACACTCTTGACCATTTCTCTAGTCTACCTAGATCCTCAATCATTTGTTTTATCCCTCCCGGTGTGTCTACCCTGTTGCATACCTTTGTGTCATCTGCAAAAAGGCATACTTTCCCTTTAATGCCATTTGCAATGTCACCAATGAAGATATTTGTGAGGAAATGAGGTCTGTGACAATTAATATAGCTATGCCTCATTCCCATGTCAAATATGTACTTTTTATACCCATATCCATCCAATTCGTCTGTTTTTTCATTCTCCATAACATGTCCATTGCTGCTCACCCAATACTGTGTTTAAATCAACCTAAATATTGTTAATATATGCAATTGTGTAATGTTGTCTGTTACCAATTAGATAATGTATTTGTGTTAGACTTATGGGCCCTACACACATGCCGATATCACTGCACGATATGAACGATCTCATTGATTAATGAACGAGATAACGTTCATATCGTGCAGTGTGGAGGCTCCAGCGATGAACGATGGGCGGCCCCGCGCTCGTTCATCGCTGGGGCCATGTCGGCTGTGCATGCAGGCCAATATGGACGAGATCGTCCATATTTGCCTGCAAGTCTACGGAGCCGGGTGACGGGGGGAGTGAAGAAACTTCACTCCCCCCGTCACTGCCCCCCCACCGCCGGGTCGCCCGTATCGGCGGTCGGGCAGCTCGGCGGCACATCGCCGAGTGTGTAGGGCCTATTAGTTTCCTCTTGTTTTCATACACCACAGTGGACACTCAGAGGGTGAGTCATATGAGGTACCATTGTCCATGTTTGTTTACTCCCTATTGTCCAAAAGTGAGCTGACCAGACAGGGTGGCTCTCTGACTGATGTAATCACCTTGATTAGAATATATATTGTATCCCAATGCTGTAAGATCCTAAGACACAGAGGTCACACACACCCCAGCAATATGAAGCTTCTGGAGGTATAAGTAGAGTTACCCAGAGAGCTGGAGAGAGATTCTTTGATCCCAGGCTAAGAAGTAATGTTCTGCCAGGGATCTGCTTGGGGACCCATTATATTGGATTTATCTGTGTCTCTGTATTGCTAGAAGAGACCAGACTAAGAAGTAATGTTCTGTCAGGAGATTGTGGTGGGAATTGTCATGTGGAATTGGATCACAGAAGTGTACTGAGCTGTTTATAACCCATTCTTTTTAATAAACCACTGTTGGTTTTTCATCTACCACCATGACTGAGTGATTTGGAACCCGGTATCTTCACAATATTAAAAAGCACTGGTCCAAGTACAGATCCCTGGGGTACTCCACTTGTAACATTTCCCTCCTGTGAATGTACTCCAATAACCACAACTCTCTGTTTTCTATCCTTCAACCAAGATCTTATCCATTCAATAATTCTAATATCCAATCCCAAACGTTCAAATTTATTTAGCAGTCTGCGATGTGGAACAGTGTCAAAAGCCTTACTAAAGTCTAAATAAGCTATATCCATGGCTCCACCTTTATCCATCACAGTCAAAAAAGTCAATAAGATTCGTTTGACATGATCCCCTCCCAGTGAATCCATGCTGTTTGGGATCCTGTAAATTTCTTGATTTGAGATAATCTACAACTCTTTCCTTTAAGAGTGTTTCCATCAATTTCCCTACTACTGATGTAAGACTCACTGGTCTCTAGTTGTTTGCCTCTTCCTTGCTTCCACTTTTGTGCAGTGGGACTATGTTTGCTCTTTTCCAGTCCTCTGGAATTACTCCTGTAGCTAGTGACTGGTTGAATAATTATGTCAATGGTGCTACCAGCATCTCTTTAAGTTCTTTTAGTATCCTTGGATGTATCCCATCTGGCCCCATAGATTTGTCCACTTTCAGCTTTGAGAGTTCTGTTAGGACCTTCTCCTCTGTAAATGTACTTGTTTCATTTTCCTGAATATCTCTGCAACTTAACTGTGGCCCCTTTCCCTCTCTTTCAGTAGTAAATACTGAGCAAAAATAATTATTAAGATGATCTGCTATTACATTGTCTCCCTCAACAAGATTCCCAGTGTCCGTCTTTAGTTTTATTATTCCGCCTTTTGTTTTTCTCCTTTCGCTTATATACCTAAAAAATGTTTTGCCTCCTTTACCCACTGACTGGGCCATTTTCTCCTCAGCTTGTGCCTTTGCACATCTGATTACCTTCTTAGTCTCCTTCTGTCTAACAAGATACAGTATATATCTTTGTCTTCATTATTTTGTGTCTGCTTATATTTCCTAAAAACTATCTTTTTTGCTTTCCCAATATTTGCTACTACTTTCGCAAACCACACTGGCTTCCTTTTCCTTGTGTTTTTCCTAACACTTGATACAAAGGACAGTTGCCTTTAATATTGCACATTTTAATGTTTCCCACCTCTCCTGCTCTGCTTCCAAGTTCCTCCACTCTGCCAAAGAATCGCTTACACATTTTCCCATCCCTACAAATTCAGCCTTCCTAAAATCTAACACCTTTGTTTTTGTATGTGGTCAGTCTCTGTCTTTATACTGAACCATACTGCTTGATGATCACTGTATCCCAGGTTTTCACCCACTTTTGCGTCCAATATTCTGTCCCCATTTGTAAGTATTAAGTCTAATATCCCCCTTAAGGCGCAACAACAGTTGTAACAGCACATTACCCAATGCATTGTCGCCGCCCACCGGGGAGTGTATTTTTGCTTTGCAGAAGTGCAAATGCCTGTGCAGCAGAGTAAAAAGAAGGAAAAAAGTATCTCCCAGCGCTTAGGTTTATCAAGTGAATAATAGTGTACTTCCCACTAGAATTGTCAGAATATAAATGAATCTAATAACAGTACTTGAATTAATATTTTCTTTATTCAAAATATAGTATTAAATACACATCATAAAAATGCACATCATAAAAGAATCTTCCCTACCTGTATTAAAACTAAAATCTTATATTAGTGAATCCTAATACCGGTATACTGTAACAAAACAGACCAACATAAAACATATAAAAGTTTTTTATAAAAAATATATATAAAAAGAAAAATCAGTGATACGCTTGTTTAGCGGTTAACTCACTCAAAGTCCACAGCCACAATCACCATGTATACTCTTAGTTCCTTTCTGGAAAAAAGGATTTTGCTGGGGAAAAAAAATCTATATAGTTCCTGTATATCCAGAAAAAAACAGTATCAAGCCAGGCCAAATGGCTCCGTTTCACACGATGTTCAGTCTTACTGTGACATAAGCAATAGCATCACCTGATATAGTACAACCTTCTTTGTCAGGAGTAACTTACTTCAATGCCACAGGTCCAAGAAAATACGGGTGTCTGCCGGCAGACAGTTGTTAGTGCCTCTGCTATCTAGTTTCGCCTGTCTAAGCAGGCTTCCTCAGGACACCCGTATTTTCAGTAAGACTGAACATCGTGTGAAACGGAGCCATTTGGCCTGGCTTGATACTGTGATTGTGGCTGTGGACTTTGAGTGAGTTAACCGCTAAACAAGCGTATCACTGATTTTTCTTTTTATATATATTTTTTATAAAAAACTTTTATATGTTTTATGTTGGTCTGTTTTGTTACAGTATACCGGTATTTGGATTCACTAATATAAGATTTTAGTTTTAATACAGGTAGGGAAGATTCTTTTATGATGTGCATTTTTATGATGTGTATTTAATACTATATTTTGAATAAAGAAAATATTAATTCAAGTACTGTTATTAGATTCATTTATATTCTGACAATTTTAGTGGGAAGTATACTATTATTCACTTGATAAACCTAAGCGCTGGGAGATACTTTTTTCCTTCTTTTTACTTATATATACGGAGAGGATAGTGGAGATCCTTCTCTTTCTCCCTAGCAGCTTTTACCTATCAAGTGAAGCAAAGAAGCGCAGTCCTCAAATCTGTTTTTTCCTACCTGTGCAGCAGAGCGCCTGCAAAATCTTTTTGTGCATAACAAGACCAGCCCTGTAGTTACTCTTCGTGTGCGTTGATTCTAACGATGGCAGGACGGCTTTTGGCGTCACACACCCGCCCAGCGTTCACCCAGCCATGCCTGCGTTTTCCCCGACACGCCTGCGTTTTTTTTAAGCAATCCCTAAAAACGGTCAGTTGCCACCCAGAAACGCCCACATCATGTCAATCTTCCTGCGTTGTGCCGTGCGAATGAAAGCTTCGCTAGAACCTGTGCAGAACCACAAAGGACTTTGTACCCGTACTTCGCGCGTGCATATTGCAGAGCATACGCATGCGCAGAAATGCCGATTTTTAGCCTAATCGCTGCGCTGCGAACAACAGCAGCTAGCGATCAACTCGGATTGACCCAATTTATCTCTGTTAGGTAGGTCTGGGTGGTTTTGTGTTTTGTGCACAAAATAAATAAATACGAGTATTGCTATTATCAAATGGTCGGAGCGCAAGACGGTGGACACGCAGCGCAATGCAGGAGATGCTTACTGAGCAGGTGCTTTAATCCCATTTTGGTGTGCTTGTCCATGAAATCATGTTTATAATGCTTAATTATATAATGGACTTACCAGGAACAAGCGAGACCGTTTCTCAATCTGGCAGCTCATTTACTGTACAGAGTTTCTGAATGATGTAAGATATAACTGATGCAGCAGAACATTGCGGGGCGGACGGGCAGGGTGAGGTGTGCTACCTGTAGCACATTACTAACCAACACCAGAATCTTGTCAATCACTATTTTCCAAGACTTAATATTCAGTAATTATTATTCTTTATTATATAGTGCCAACATATTATGGGGTGCCTTACACAGAACCCTATTTCATTCTCATCACCCCTGCCCCTCTGGAGATTTCAATAAATACACATTACTATATGCCCAATTATTGTGCTGCACTCACTGCCATCCGCAACTAACAAGCAGACAGTGGGGCACAAGTAAACCTGGATTTGGCTTTTATAGGCAACACTAGCTGTCAAGGGTTCTAGTGGAAAGAGTGGAAAGTCTTCAGTGCAGAGACGGGGAAGGTGGTGGTGGTGGTGGGGGGGGAGGGGTTTACAAAGTATGTGAACCTGTCCTGGGCTGAGGAGCCGGAGCTTCCGCTCTCTCTTCATCAGGCAGTGCAGCATGAAATGTATCTGGCCCTGTCCTGAGCTAAGGAGTATGAGCTTCCACTCTCCCTTCATTGAGCAGTGCAGTGTATAATGTATCTGGACCTGTCCTGGGCTGAGGAGCAGGAGCTTCCGCTCTCCCTTCATCGGTCAGTGCAGCATGTAATGTATCTAGACCTATCCTGGGCTGAGGAGCCAGAGCTTCCGCTCTCCCTTCATCAGGCAGCGCAGCATGTAATGTATCTGGACCTGTCCTGGGCTGAGGAGCAGGAGCTTCCACTCTCCCTTCATCAGGCAGCGCAGCATGTAATGTATCTGGACCTGTCCTGGGCTGAGGAGCAGGAGCTTCTGCTCTCCCTTCATCAGGCAGTGCAGCATGTAATGTATCTGGACCTGTCCTGGGCTGAGGAGCAGGAGCTTCCGCTCTCCCTTCATCAGGCAGTGCAGCATGTAATGTATCTGGACCTGTCCTGGGCTGAGGAGCAGGAGCTTCCGCTCTCCCTTCATCAGGCAGTGCAGCATATAATGTATCTGGACCTGTCCTGGGCTGAGGAGCAGGAGCTTCCGCTCTCCCTTCATCAGGCAGTGCAGCATGTAATGTATCTGGACCTATCCTGGGCTGAGGAGCAGGAGTTTCCACTCTCCCTTCATCAGGTAGTGCAGCATGTAATGTATCTGGACCTGTCCTAGGCTGAGGAGCAGGAGCTTCCGCTCTCCCTTCATCAGGCAGTGCAGCATATAATGTATCTGGACCTGTCCTAGGCTGAGGAGCAGGAGCTTCCACTCTCCCTTCATTGATCAGTGCAGCATGTAATGTATCTGGACCTATCCTGGGCTGAGGAGCAGGAGCTTCCGCTCTCCATCGGGCAGTGCAGTATGTAATGTATCTGGACCTCTCCTGGGCTGAGGAGCAGGGGTTTCCACTTTCCCTTCATCAGGTAGTGCAGCATGTAATGTATCTGGACCTGTCCTAGGCTGAGGAGCAGGAGCTTCCGCTCTCCCTTCATCAGGCAGTGCAGCATATAATGTATCTGGCCCTGTCCTGGGCTGAGGAGCAGGAGCTTCTGCTCTCCCTTCATCAGGCAGTGCAGCATGTAATGTATCTGGACCTATCCTGGGCTGAGGAGCCGGAGCTTCCGCTCTCCCTTCATCAGGCAGCGCAGCATGTAATGTATCTGGACCTATCCTGGGCTGAGGAGCCGGAGCTTCCGCTTTCCCTTCATCAGGCAGCGCAGCATGTAATGTATCTGGACCTGTCCTGGGCTGAGGAGCAGGAGCTTCCACTCTCCCTTCATCAGGCAGCGCAGCATGTAATGTATCTGGACCTGTCCTGGGCTGAGGAGCAGGAGCTTCTGCTCTCCCTTCATCAGGCAGTGCAGCATGTAATGTATCTGGACCTGTCCTGGGCTGAGGAGCAGGAGCTTCCGCTCTCCCTTCATCAGGCAGTGCAGCATATAATGTATCTGGACCTGTCCTGGGCTGAGGAGCAGGAGCTTCCGCTCTCCCTTCATCAGGCAGTGCAGCATGTAATGTATCTGGACCTATCCTGGGCTGAGGAGCAGGAGTTTCCACTCTCCCTTCATCAGGTAGTGCAGCATGTAATGTATCTGGACCTGTCCTAGGCTGAGGAGCAGGAGCTTCCGCTCTCCCTTCATCAGGCAGTGCAGCATATAATGTATCTGGACCTGTCCTAGGCTGAGGAGCAGGAGCTTCCACTCTCCCTTCATTGATCAGTGCAGCGTGTAATGTATCTGGACCTATCCTGGGCTGAGGAGCAGGAGCTTCCGCTCTCCATCGGGCAGTGCAGTATGTAATGTATCTGGACCTCTCCTGGGCTGAGGAGCAGGGGTTTCCACTTTCCCTTCATCAGGTAGTGCAGCATGTAATGTATCTGGACCTGTCCTAGGCTGAGGAGCAGGAGCTTCCGCTCTCCCTTCATCAGGCAGTGCAGCATATTATGTATCTGGACCTGTCCTAGGCTGAGGAGCAGGAGCTTTCGCTCTCCCTTCATCAGGCAGTGCAGCATGTTTTGTATCTGGACCTGTTCTGGGCAGAGGAGCAGGAGCTTCTGCACTCCCTTCAGCAGGCAGTGCAGTATGTAATATATCTTGACCTGTCCTGGGCTGAGGAGCAGGAGCTTCCGCTCTCCCTTCATCGGGCATTGCATCATGTAATGTATCTGGACCTGTCCTAGGCTGAGGAGCAGGAGCTTCCGCTCTCCCTCCAGCAGGCAGCACAGCATGTAATGTATCTGGCCCTGTCCTGGGCTGAGGAGCAGGAGCTTCCGCTCTCCCTTCAGCAGGCAGTGCAGCATGTAATGTATCTGGCCCTGTCCTGGGCTGAGGAGCAGGAGCTTCCGCTCTCCCTCCAGCAGGCAGCACAGCATGTAATGTATCTGGACCTGTCCTGGGCTGAGGAGCAGGAGCTTACGCTCTCCCATCATCAGGCATTTCAGCTTGTAATGTATCTGGACCTGTCCTGGGCTGAGGAGCAGGAGCTTCCGCTCTCCCTTCATCGGTCAGTGCAGCATGTTATGTATCTGGACCTATCCTGGGCTGAGGAGCAGGAGCTTCCTCTCTTCCTTCATCAGGCAGCGCAGCATGTAATGTATCTGGACCTGTCCTGGGCTAAGGAGTAGGAGCTTCCGCTCTCCCTTCATCAGGCAGTGCAGCGTGTAATGTATCTGGACCTATCCTGGGCTGAGGAGCAGGAGCTTCCGCTCTCCATCAGGCAGTGCAGTATGTAATGTATCTGGACCTCTCCTGGGCTGAGGAGCAGGAGTTTCCACTCTCCCTTCATCAGGTAGTGCAGCATGTAATGTATCTGGACCTGTCCTAGGCTGAGGAGCAGGAGCTTCCGCTCTCCCTTCATCAGGCAGTGCAGCATATAATGTATCTGGACCTGTCCTGGGCTGAGGAGCAGGAGCTTCTGCTCTCCCTTCATCAGGCAGTGCAGCATGTAATGTATCTGGACCTGTCCTGGGCTGAGGAGCAGGAGCTTCCGCTCTCCCTTCAGCAGGCAGTGCAGCATGTAATGTATCTGGACCTGTCCTAGGCTGAGGAGCAGGAGCTTCCGCTCTCCCTTCATCAGGCAGTGCAGCATGTTTTGTATCTGGACCTGTTCTGGGCTGAGGAGCAGGAGCTTCTGCTCTCCCTTCAGCAGGCAGTGCAGTATGTAATATATCTGGACCTGTCCTGGGCTGAGGAGCAGGAGCTTCCGCTCTCCCTTCATCGGGCATTGCAGCATGTAATGTATCTGGACCTGTCCTAGGCTGAGGAGCAGGAGCTTCCGCTCTCCCTCCAGCAGGCAGTACAGCATGTAATGTATCTGGCCCTGTCCTGGGCTGAGGAGCAGGAGCTTCCGCTCTCCCTTCAGCAGGCAGTGCAGCATGTAATGTATCTGGCCCTGTCCTGGGCTGAGGAGCAGGAGCTTCCGCTCTCCCTCCAGCAGGCAGCACAGCATGTAATGTATCTGGCCCTGTCCTGGGCTGAGGAGCAGGAGCTTCCACTCTCCCTTCATTGAGCAGTGCAGCATGTAATGTATCTGGACCTGTCCTGGGCTGAGGAGCAGGAGCTTGCGCTCTCCCTTCAGCAGGCAGTGCAGCATGTAATGTATCTGGACCTGTCCTGGGCTGAGAAACAGGAGCTTACGCTCTCCCATCATCAGGCATTTCAGCTTGTAATGTATCTGGACCTGTCCTGGGCTGAGGAGCAGGAGCTTCCACTCTCCCTCCAGCAGGCAGCACAGCATGTAATGTATCTGGACCTGTCATGGGCTGAGGAGCAGGAGCTTCCGCTCTCCCTTCATCAGGCAGTGCAGCATGTTTCATATCTGGACCTGTCCTAGGCTGAGGAGCAGGAGCTTACGCTCTCCCATCATCAGGCAGTGCAGCATGTTATGTATCTGGACCTGTCCCGGGCTGAGGAGCAGGAGCTAACGCTCTCCCATCATCAGGCATTTCAGCTTGTAATGTATCTGGCCCTGTCCTGGGCTGAGGAGCAGGAGCTTCCACTCTCCCATCATCAGGCAGCGCAGCATGTAATGTATCTGGACCTGTCCTGGGCTGAGGAGCAGGAGCTTCTGCTCTCCCTTCAGCAGGCAGTGCAGTATGTAATATATCTGGACCTGTACTGGGCTGAGGAGCAGGAGCTTCCGCTCTCCCTTCATCAGGCATTGCAGCATGTAATGTATCTGGACCTGTCCTAGGCTGAGGAGCAGGAGCTTCCACTCTCCCTTCATTGATCAGTGCAGCGTGTAATGTATCTGGACCTATCCTGGGCTGAGGAGCAGGAGCTTCCGCTCTCCATCGGGCAGTGCAGTATGTAATGTATCTGGACCTCTCCTGGGCTGAGGAGCAGGGGTTTCCACTTTCCCTTCATCAGGTAGTGCAGCATGTAATGTATCTGGACCTGTCCTAGGCTGAGGAGCAGGAGCTTCCGCTCTCCCTTCATCAGGCAGTGCAGCATATTATGTATCTGGACCTGTCCTAGGCTGAGGAGCAGGAGCTTTCGCTCTCCCTTCATCAGGCAGTGCAGCATGTTTTGTATCTGGACCTGTTCTGGGCTGAGGAGCAGGAGCTTCTGCACTCCCTTCAGCAGGCAGTGCAGTATGTAATATATCTTGACCTGTCCTGGGCTGAGGAGCAGGAGCTTCTGCACTCCCTTCAGCAGGCATTTCAGCTTGTAATGTATCTGGACCTGTCCTGGGCTGAGGAGCAGGAGCTTCCGCTCTCCCTCCAGCAGGCAGCACAGCATGTAATGTATCTGGCCCTGTCCTGGGCTGAGGAGCAGGAGCTTCCACTCTCCCTTCATTGAGCAGTGCAGCATGTAATGTATCTGGACCTGTCCTGGGCTGAGGAGCAGGAGCTTCCGCTCTCCCTCCAGCAGGCAGCACAGCATGTAATGTATCTGGCCCTGTCCTGGGCTGAGGAGCAGGAGCTTCCACTCTCCCTTCATTGAGCAGTGCAGCATGTAATGTATCTTGACCTGTCCTAGGCTGAGGAGCAGGAGCTTCCGCTCTCCCTTCAGCAGGCAGTGCAGCATGTAATGTATCTGGACCTGTCCTGGGCTGTGGAGCAGGAGCTTACGCTCTCCCATCATCAGGCATTTCAGCTTGTAATGTATCTGGACCTGTCCTGGGCTGAGGAGCAGGAGCTTCCGCTCTCCCTTCATCGGTCAGTGCAGCATGTAATGTATCTGGACCTATCCTGGGCTGAGGAGCAGGAGCTTCCTCTCTTCCTTCATCAGGCAACGCAGCATGTAATGTATCTGGACCTGTCCTGGGCTAAGGAGTAGGAGCTTCCGCTCTCCCTTCATCAGGCAGTGCAGCGTGTAATGTATCTGGACCTATCCTGGGCTGAGGAGCAGGAGCTTCCGCTCTCCATCGGGCAGTGCAGTATGTAATGTATCTGGACCTCTCCTGGGCTGAGGAGCAGGGGTTTCCACTTTCCCTTCATCAGGTAGTGCAGCATGTAATGTATCTGGACCTGTCCTAGTCTGAGGAGCAGGAGCTTCCGCTCTCCCTTCATCAGGCAGTGCAGCATATAATGTATCTGGACCTGTCCTGGGCTGAGGAGCAGGAGCTTCCGCTCTCCCTTCAGCAGGCAGTGCAGCATGTAATGTATCTGGACCTGTCCTAGGCTGAGGAGCAGGAGCTTCCGCTCTCCCTTCATCAGGCAGTGCAGCATGTTTTGTATCTGGACCTGTTCTGGGCTGAGGAGCAGGAGCTTCTGCACTCCCTTCAGCAGGCAGTGCAGTATGTAATATATCTTGACCTGTCCTGGGCTGAGGAGCAGGAGCTTCTGCTCTTCCTTCATCGGGCATTGCATCATGTAATGTATCTGGACCTGTCCTAGGCTGAGGAGCAGGAGCTTCCGCTCTCCCTCCAGCAGGCAGCACAGCATGTAATGTATCTGGCCCTGTCCTGGGCTGAGGAGCAGGAGCTTCCGCTCTCCCTTCAGCAGGCAGTGCAGCATGTAATGTATCTGGCCCTGTCCTGGGCTGAGGAGCAGGAGCTTCCGCTCTCCCTCCAGCAGGCAGCACAGCATGTAATGTATCTGGCCCTGTCCTGGGCTGAGGAGCAGGAGCTTCCACTCTCCCTTCATTGAGCAGTGTAGCATGTAATGTATCTGGACCTGTCCTAGGCTGAGGAGCAGGAGCTTCCGCTCTCCCTTCAGCAGGCAGTGCAGCATGTAATGTATCTGGACCTGTCCTGGGCTGAGGAGCAGGAGCTTACGCTCTCCCATCATCAGGCATTTCAGCTTGTAATGTATCTGGACCTGTCCTGGGCAGAGGAGCAGGAGCTTCCGCTCTCCCTTCATCGGTCAGTGCAGCATGTAATGTATCTGGACCTATCCTGGGCTGAGGAGCAGGAGCTTCCTCTCTTCCTTCATCAGGCAGCGCAGCATGTAATGTATCTGGACCTGTCCAGGGCTAAGGAGTAGGAGCTTCCGCTCTCCCTTCATCAGGCAGTGCAGCGTGTAATGTATCTGGACCTATCCTGGGCTGAGGAGCAGGAGCTTCCGCTCTCCATCAGGCAGTGCAGTATGTAATGTATCTGGACCTCTCCTGGGCTGAGGAGCAGGAGTTTCCACTCTCCCTTCATCAGGTAGTGCAGCATGTAATGTATCGGGACCTGTCCTAGGCTGAGGAGCAGGAGCTTCCGCTCTCCCTTCATCAGGCAGTGCAGCATATAATGTATCTGGACCTGTCCTGGGCTGAGGAGCAGGAGCTTCTGCTCTCCCTTCATCAGGCAGTGCAGCATGTAATGTATCTGGACCTGTCCTGGGCTGAGGAGCAGGAGCTTCCGCTCTCCCTTCAGCAGGCAGTGCAGCATGTAATGTATCTGGACCTGTCCTAGGCTGAGGAGCAGGAGCTTCCGCTCTCCCTTCATCAGGCAGTGCAGCATGTTTTGTATCTGGACCTGTTCTGGGCTGAGGAGCAGGAGCTTCTGCTCTCCCTTCAGCAGGCAGTGCAGTATGTAATATATCTGGACCTGTCCTGGGTTGAGGAGCAGGAGCTT
Source organism: Pseudophryne corroboree (assembly GCF_028390025.1). Taxonomy (NCBI): domain Eukaryota; kingdom Metazoa; phylum Chordata; class Amphibia; order Anura; family Myobatrachidae; genus Pseudophryne; species Pseudophryne corroboree. The sequence continues at coordinate 10,248,671 of NC_086454.1, read as the reverse complement.
CCGCTCTCCCTTCATCGGGCATTGCAGCATGTAATGTATCTGGACCTGTCCTAGGCTGAGGAGCAGGAGCTTCCGCTCTCCCTCCAGCAGGCAGTACAGCATGTAATGTATCTGGCCCTGTCCTGGGCTGAGGAGCAGGAGCTTCCGCTCTCCCTTCAGCAGGCAGTGCAGCATGTAATGTATCTGGCCCTGTCCTGGGCTGAGGAGCAGGAGCTTCCGCTCTCCCTCCAGCAGGCAGCACAGCATGTAATGTATCTGGCCCTGTCCTGGGCTGAGGAGCAGGAGCTTCCACTCTCCCTTCATTGAGCAGTGCAGCATGTAATGTATCTGGACCTGTCCTGGGCTGAGGAGCAGGAGCTTGCGCTCTCCCTTCAGCAGGCAGTGCAGCATGTAATGTATCTGGACCTGTCCTGGGCTGAGAAACAGGAGCTTACGCTCTCCCATCATCAGGCATTTCAGCTTGTAATGTATCTGGACCTGTCCTGGGCTGAGGAGCAGGAGCTTCCACTCTCCCTCCAGCAGGCAGCACAGCATGTAATGTATCTGGACCTGTCATGGGCTGAGGAGCAGGAGCTTCCGCTCTCCCTTCATCAGGCAGTGCAGCATGTTTCATATCTGGACCTGTCCTGGGCTGAGGAGCAGGAGCTTACGCTCTCCCATCATCAGGCAGTGCAGCATGTTATGTATCTGGACCTGTCCTGGGCTGAAGAGCAGGAGCTTACGCTCTCCCATCATCAGGCATTTCAGCTTGTAATGTATCTGGCCCTGTCCTGGGCTGAGGAGCAGGAGCTTCCACTCTCCCATCATCAGGCAGCGCAGCATGTAATGTATCTGGACCTGTCCTGGGCTGAGGAGCAGGAGCTTCTGCTCTCCCTTCATCAGGCAGTGCAGTATGTAATATATCTGGACCTGTCCTGGGCTGAGGAGCAGGAGCTTCCGCTCTCCCTTCATCGGGCATTGCAGCATGTAATGTATCTGGACCTGTCCTAGGCTGAGGAGCAGGAGCTTCCGCTCTCCCTCCAGCAGGCAGCACAGCATGTTATGTATCTGGCCCTGTCCTGGGCTGAGGAGCAGGAGCTTCCGCTCTCCCTTCAGCAGGCAGTGCAGCATGTAATGTATCTGGCCCTGTCCTGAGGAGCAGGAGCTTCCGCTCTCCCTCCAGCAGGCAGCACAGCATGTAATGTATCTGGCCCTGTCCTGGGCTGAGGAGCAGGAGCTTCCACTCTCCCTTCATTGAGCAGTGCAGCATGTAATGTATCTGGACCTGTCCTGGGCTGAGGAGCAGGAGCTTCCGCTCTCCCTTCAGCAGGCAGTGCAGCATGTAATGTATCTGGACCTGTCCTGGGCTGAGGAGCAAGAGCTTACGCTCTCCCATCATCAGGCATTTCAGCTTGTAATGTATCTGGACCTGTCCTGGGCTGAGGAGCAGGAGCTTCCGCTCTCCCTCCAGCAGGCAGCACAGCATGTAATGTATCTGGCCCTGTCCTGGGCTGAGGAGCAGGAGCTTCCACTCTCCCTTCATTGAGCAGTGCAGCATGTAATGTATCTGGACCTGTCCTGGGCTGAGGAGCAGGAGCTTCCGCTCTCCCTTCAGCAGGCAGTGCAGCATGTAATGTATCTGGACCTGTCCTGGGCAGAGGAGCAGGAGCTTACGTTCTCCCATCATCAGGCATTTCAGCTTGTAATGTATCTGGACCTGTCCTGGGCTGAGGAGCAGGAGCTTCCGCTCTCCCTCCAGCAGGCAGCACAGCATGTAATGTATCTGGACCTGTCCTAGGCTGAGGAGCAGGAGCTTCCGCTCTCCCTTCATCAGGCAGTGCAGCATATAATGTATCTGAACCTGTCCTGGGCTGAGGAGCAGGAGCTTCTGCTCTCCCTTCATCAGGCAGTGCAGCATGTAATGTATCTGGACCTGTCCTGGGCTGAGGAGCAGGAGCTTCCGCTCTCCCTTCAGCAGGCAGTGCAGCATGTAATGTATCTGGACCTGTCCTAGGCTGAGGAGCAGGAGCTTCCGCTCTCCCTTCATCAGGCAGTGCAGCATGTTTTGTATCTGGCCCTGTCCTGGGCTGAGGAGCAGGAGCTTCCGCTCTCCCTTCAGCAGGCAGTGCAGCATGTAATGTATCTGGCCCTGTCCTGGGCTGAGGAGCAGGAGCTTCCGCTCTCCCTCCAGCAGGCAGCACAGCATGTAATGTATCTGGCCCTGTCCTGGGCTGAGGAGCAGGAGCTTCCACTCTCCCTTCATTGAGCAGTGCAGCATGTAATGTATCTGGACCTGTCCTGGGCTGAGGAGCAGGAGCTTCCGCTCTCCCTTCAGCAGGCAGTGCAGCATGTAATGTATCTGGACCTGTCCTGGGCTGAGAAACAGGAGCTTACGCTCTCCCATCATCAGGCATTTCAGCTTGTAATGTATCTGGACTTGTCCTGGGCTGAGGAGCAGGAGCTTCCACTCTCCCTCCAGCAGGCAGCACAGCATGTAATGTATCTGGACCTGTCATGGGCTGAGGAGCAGGAGCTTCCGCTCTCCCTTCATCAGGCAGTGCAGCATGTTTCGTATCTGGACCTGTCCTAGGCTGAGGAGCAGGAGCTTACGCTCTCCCATCATCAGGCAGTGCAGCATGTTATGTATCTGGACCTGTCCTGGGCTGAGGAGCAGGAGCTTACGCTCTCCCATCATCAGGCATTTCAGCTTGTAATGTATCTGGCCCTGTCCTGGGCTGAGGAGCAGGAGCTTCCACTCTCCCATCATCAGGCAGCGCAGCATGTAATGTATCTGGACCTGTCCTGGGCTGAGGAGCAGGAGCTTCTGCTCTCCCTTCAGCAGGCAGTGCAGTATGTAATATATCTGGACCTGTCCTGGGCTGAGGAGCAGGAGCTTGCGCTCTCCCTTCATCGGGCATTGCAGCATGTAATGTATCTGGACCTGTCCTAGGCTGAGGAGCAGGAGCTTCCGCTCTCCCTCCAGCAGGCAGCACAGCATGTAATGTATCTGGCCCTGTCCTGGGCTGAGGAGCAGGAGCTTCCGCTCTCCCTTCAGCAGGCAGTGCAGCATGTAATGTATCTGGCCCTGTCCTGAAGAGCAGGAGCTTCCGCTCTCCCTCCAGCAGGCAGCACAGCATGTAATGTATCTGGCCCTGTCCTGGGCTGAGGAGCAGGAGCTTCCACTCTCCCTTCATTGAGCAGTGCAGCATGTAATGTATCTGGACCTGTCCTGGGCTGAGGAGCAGGAGCTTCCGCTCTCCCTTCAGCAGGCAGTGCAGCATGTAATGTATCTGGACCTGTCCTGGGCTGAGGAGCAGGAGCTTACGCTCTCCCATCATCAGGCATTTCAGCTTGTAATGTATCTGGACCTGTCCTGGGCTGAGGAGCAGGAGCTTCCGCTCTCCCTCCAGCAGGCAGCACAGCATGTAATGTATCTGGCCCTGTCCTGGGCTGAGGAGCAGGAGCTTCCACTCTCCCTTCATTGAGCAGTGCAGCATGTAATGTATCTGGACCTGTCCTGGGCTGAGGAGCAGGAGCTTCCGCTCTCCCTTCATCAGGCAGTGCAGCATGTAATGTATCTGGACCTGTCCTGGGCTGAGGAGCAGGAGCTTACATTCTCCCATCATCAGGCATTTCAGCTTGTAATGTATCTGGACCTGTCCTGGGCTGAGGAGCAGGAGCTTCCGCTCTCCCTCCAGCAGGCAGCACAGCATGTAATGTATCTGGACCTGTCCTAGGCTGAGGAGCAGGAGCTTCCGCTCTCCCTTCATCAGGCAGTGCAGCATATAATGTATCTGAACCTGTCCTGGGCTGAGGAGCAGGAGCTTCTGCTCTCCCTTCATCAGGCAGTGCAGCATGTAATGTATCTGGACCTGTCCTGGGCTGAGGAGCAGGAGCTTCCGCTCTCCCTTCAGCAGGCAGTGCAGCATGTAATGTATCTGGACCTGTCCTAGGCTGAGGAGCAGGAGCTTCCGCTCTCCCTTCATCAGGCAGTGCAGCATGTTTTGTATCTGGACCTGTTCTGGGCTGAGGAGCAGGAGCTTCTGCTCTCCCTTCAGCAGGCAGTGCAGTATGTAATATATCTGGACCTGTCCTGGGCTGAGGAGCTGGAGCTTCTGCTCTCCCTTCATCGGGCATTGCAGCATGTAATGTATCTGGACCTGTCCTAGGCTGAGGAGCAGGAGCTTCCGCTCTCCCTCCAGCAGGCAGTACAGCATGTAATGTATCTGGCCCTGTCCTGGGCTGAGGAGCAGGAGCTTCCGCTCTCCCTTCAGCAGGCAGTGCAGCATGTAATGTATCTGGCCCTGTCCTGGGCTGAGGAGCAGGAGCTTCCGCTCTCCCTCCAGCAGGCAGCACAGCATGTAATGTATCTGGCCCTGTCCTGGGCTGAGGAGCAGGAGCTTCCACTCTCCCTTCATTGAGCCGTGCAGCATGTAATGTATCTGGACCTGTCCTGGGCTGAGGAGCAGGAGCTTCCGCTCTCCCTTCAGCAGGCAGTGCAGCATGTAATGTATCTGGACCTGTCCTGGGCTGAGGAGCAGGAGCTTACGCTCTCCCATCATCAGGCATTTCAGCTTGTAATGTATCTGGACCTGTCCTGGGCTGAGGAGCAGGAGCTTCCGCTCTCCCTCCAGCAGGCAGCACAGCATGTAATGTATCTGGACCTGTCCTGGGCTGAGGAGCAGGAGCTTCCGCTCTCCCTTCATCAGGCAGTGCAGCATGTTTTGTATCTGGACCTGTCCTAGGCTGAGGAGCAGGAGCTTACGCTCTCCCATCATCAGGCAGTGCTGCATGTAATGTATCTGGACCTGTCCTGGGCTGAGGAGCAGGAGCTTACGCTCTCCCATCATCAGGCATTTCAGCTTGTAATGTATCTGGCCCTGTCCTGGGCTGAGGAGCAGGAGCTTCCACTCTCCCATCAACAGGCAGCGCAGCATGTAATGTATCTGGACCTGTCCTGGGCTGAGGAGCAGGAGCTTCTGCTCTCCCTTCAGCAGGCAGTGCAGTATGTAATATATCTGGACCTGTCCTGGGCTGAGGAGCAGGAGCTTCCGCTCTCCCTTCATCGGGCATTGCAGCATGTAATGTATCTGGACCTGTCCTAGGCTGAGGAGCAGGAGCTTCCGCTCTCCCTCCAGCAGGCAGCACAGCATGTAATGTATCTGGCCCTGTCCTGGGCTGAGGAGCAGGAGCTTCCGCTCTCCCTTCAGCAGGCAGTGCAGCATGTAATGTATCTGGCCCTGTCCTGAGGAGCAGGAGCTTCCGCTCTCCCTCCAGCAGGCAGCACAGCATGTAATGTATCTGGCCCTGTCCTGGGCTGAGGAGCAGGAGCTTCCACTCTCCCTTTATTGAGCAGTGCAGCATGTAATGTATCTGGACCTGTCCTGGGCTGAGGAGCAGGAGCTTCCGCTCTCCCTTCAGCAGGCAGTGCAGCATGTAATGTATCTGGACCTGTCCTGGGCTGAGGAGCAGGAGCTTACGCTCTCCCATCATCAGGCATTTCAGCTTGTAATGTATCTGGACCTGTCCTGGGCTGAGGAGCAGGAGCTTCCGCTCTCCCTCCAGCAGGCAGCACAGCATGTAATGTATCTGGACCTATCCTGGGCTGGGGAGCAGGAGCTTCCGCTCTCCCTTCATCAGGCAGTGCAGCATGTTTTGTATCTGGACCTGTCCTAGGCTGAGGAGCAGGAGCTTACGCTCTCCCATCATCAGGCAGTGCAGCATGTAATGTATCTGGACCTGTCCTGGGCTGAGGAGCAGGAGCTTACGCTCTCCCATCATCAGGCATTTCAGCTTGTAATGTATCTGGCCCTGTCCTGGGCTGAGCAGCAGGAGCTTCCACTCTCCCATCATCAGGCAGCGCAGCATGTAATGTATCTGGATCTGTCCTGGGCTGAGGAGCCGGAGCTTCTGCTCTCCCTTCAGCAGGCAGTGCAGCATGTTATGTATCTGGACCTGTCCTAGGCTGAGGAGCAGGAGCTTCTGCTCTCTCTTCAGCGGGCAGCGCAGCATGTAATGTATCTGGACCTGTCCTGGGCTGAGGAGCAGGAGCTTCCGCTCTCCCTTCAGCAGGCAGTGCAGCATGTAATGTATCTGGACCTGTCCTGGGCTGAGGAGCAGTAGCTTCCGCTCTCCCTTCATCAGGCAGTGCAGCATGTAATGTATCTGGACCTGTCCTGGGCTGAGGAGCAGGAGCTTCCGCTCTCCCTTCATCAGGCAGTGCAGCATGTAATGTATCTGGACCTGTCCTAGGCTGAGGAGCAGGAGCTTACGCTCTCCCATCATCAGGCATTTCAGCTTGTAATGTATCTGGCCCTGTCCTGCGCTGAGGAGCAGGAGCTTCCACTCTCCCATCATCAGGCAGCGCAGCATGTAATGTATCTGGACCTGTCCTGGGCTGAGGAGCAGGAGCTTCTGCTCTCTCTTCAGCGGGCAGCGCAGCATGTAATGTATCTGGACCTGTCCTGGGCTGAGGAGCAGGAGCTTCCGCTCTCCCTTCAGCAGGCAGTGCAGCATGTAATGTATCTGGACCTGTCCTGGGATGAGGAGCAGGAGCTTACGCTCTCCCATCATCAGGCATTTCAGCTTGTAATGTATCTGGCCCTGTCCTGGGCTGAGGAGCAGGAGCTTCCACTCTCCCATCATCAGGCAGCGCAGCATGTAATGTATCTGGACCTGTCCTGGGCTGAGGAGCAGGAGCTTCCTCTCTTCCTTCATCAGGCAACGCAGCATGTAATGTATCTGGCCCTATCCTGGGCTGAGGAGCAGGAGCTTCCGCTCTCCCTTCAGCAGGCAGTGCAGCATGTAATGTATCTGGACCTGTCCTGGGATGAGGAGCAGGAGCTTACGCTCTCCCATCATCAGGCATTTCAGCTTGTAATGTATCTGGCCCTGTCCTGGGCTGAGGAGCAGGAGCTTCCACTCTCCCATCAACAGGCAGCGCAGCATGTAATGTATCTGGACCTGTCCTGGGCTGAGGAGCAGGAGCTTCTGCTCTCCCTTCAGCAGGCAGTGCAGTATGTAATATATCTGGACCTGTCCTGGGCTGAGGAGCAGGAGCTTCCGCTCTCCCTTCATCGGGCATTGCAGCATGTAATGTATCTGGACCTGTCCTAGGCTGAGGAGCAGGAGCTTCCGCTCTCCCTCCAGCAGGCAGCACAGCATGTAATGTATCTGGCCCTGTCCTGGGCTGAGGAGCAGGAGCTTCCGCTCTCCCTTCAGCAGGCAGTGCAGCATGTAATGTATCTGGCCCTGTCCTGAGGAGCAGGAGCTTCCGCTCTCCCTCCAGCAGGCAGCACAGCATGTAATGTATCTGGCCCTGTCCTGGGCTGAGGAGCAGGAGCTTCCACTCTCCCTTCATTGAGCAGTGCAGCATGTAATGTATCTGGACCTGTCCTGGGCTGAGGAGCAGGAGCTTCCGCTCTCCCTTCAGCAGGCAGTGCAGCATGTAATGTATCTGGACCTGTCCTGGGCTGAGGAGCAGGAGCTTACGCTCTCCCTTCATCAGGCAGTGCAGCATGTTTTGTATCTGGACCTGTCCTAGGCTGAGGAGCAGGAGCATACGCTCTCCCTTCATCAGGCAGCGCAGCATGTAATGTATCTGGACCTGTCCTGGGCTGAGGAGCCGGAGCTTCTGCTCTCCCTTCAGCAGGCAGTGCAGTATGTAATATATCTGGACCTGTCCTGGGCTGAGGAGCAGGAGCTTCCGCTCTCCCTTCATCGGGCATTGCAGCATGTAATGTATCTGGACCTGTACTAGGCTGAGGAGCAGGAGCTTCCGCTCTCCCTCCAGCAGGCAGCACAGCATGTAATGTATCTGGCCCTGTCCTGGGCTGAGGAGCAGGAGCTCCCGCTCTCCCTTCAGCAGGCAGTGCAGCATGTAATGTATCTGGCCCTGTCCTGAGGAGCAGGAGCTTCCGCTCTCCCTCCAGCAGGCAGCACAGCATGTAATGTATCTGGCCCTGTCCTGGGCTGAGGAGCAGGAGCTTCCACTCTCCCTTCATTGAGCAGTGCAGCATGTAATGTATCTGGACCTGTCCTGGGCTGAGGAGCAGGAGCTTCCGCTCGCCCTTCAGCAGGCAGTGCAGCATGTAATGTATCTGGAGCTGTCCTGGGCTGAGGAGCAGGAGCTTACGCTCTCCCATCATCAGGCATTTCAGCTTGTAATGTATCTGGACCTGTCCTGGGCTGAGGAGCAGGAGCTTCCGCTCTCCCTCCAGCAGGCAGCACAGCATGTAATGTATCTGGACCTGTCCTGGGCTGGGGAGCAGGAGCTTCCGCTCTCCCTTCATCAGGCAGTGCAGCATGTTTTGTATCTGGACCTGTCCTAGGCTGAGGAGCAGGAGCTTACGCTCTCCCATCATCAGGCAGTGCAGCATGTAATGTATCTGGACCTGTCCTGGGCTGAGGAGCAGGAGCTTCCACTCTCCCATCATCAGGCAGCGCAGAATGTAATGTATCTGGACCTGTCCTGGGCTGAGGAGCCGGAGCTTCTGCTCTCCCTTCAGCAGGCAGTGCAGCATGTAATGTATCTGGACCTGTCCTAGGCTGAGGAGCAGGAGCTTCTGCTCTCTCTTCAGCGGGCAGCGCAGCATGTAATGTGTCTGGACCTGTCCTGGGCTGAGGAGCAGGAGCTTCCGCTCTCCCTTCAGCAGGCAGTGCAGCATGTAATGTATCTGGACCTGTCCTAGGCTGAGGAGCAGGAGCTTACGCTCTCCCATCATCAGGCATTTCAGCTTGTAATGTATCTGGCCCTGTCCTGGGCTGAGGAGCAGGAGCTTCCACTCTCCCATCATCAGGCAGCGCAGCATGTAATGTATCTGGACCTGTCCTGGGCTGAGGAGCAGGAGCTTCTGCTCTCTCTTCAGCGGGCAGCGCAGCATGTAATGTATCTGGACCTGTCCTGGGCTGAGGAGCAGGAGCTTCCGCTCTCCCTTCAGCAGGCAGCGCAGCATGTAATGTATCTGGACCTGTCCTGGGCTGAGGAGCCGGAGCTTCTGCTCTCCCTTCAGCAGGCAGTGCAGCATGTAATGTATCTGGACCTGTCCTAGGCTGAGGAGCAGGAGCTTCTGCTCTCTCTTCAGCGGGCAGCGCAGCATGTAATGTATCTGGACCTGTCCTGGGCTGAGGAGCAGGAGCTTCCGCTCTCCCTTCAGCAGGCAGTGCAGCATGTAATGTATCTGGACCTGTCCTAGGCTGAGGAGCAGGAGCTTACGCTCTCCCATCATCAGGCATTTCAGCTTGTAATGTATCTGGACCTGTCCAGGGCTGAGGAGCAGGAGCTTCCACTCTCCCATCATCAGGCAGCGCAGCATGTAATGTATCTGGACCTGTCCTGGGCTGAGGAGCCGGAGCTTCTGCTCTCCCTTCAGCAGGCAGTGCAGCATGTAATGTATCTGGACCTGTCCTAGGCTGAGGAGCAGGAGCTTCTGCTCTCTCTTCAGCGGGCAGCGCAGCATGTAATGTATCTGGACCTGTCCTGGGCTGAGGAGCTGGAGCTTCCGCTCTCCCTTCAGCAGGCAGTGCAGCATGTAATGTATCTGGACCTGTCCTAGGCTGAGGAGCAGGAGCTTACGCTCTCCCATCATCAGGCATTTCAGCTTGTAATGTATCTGGCCCTGTCCTGGGCTGAGGAGCAGGAGCTTCCACTCTCCCATCATCAGGCAGCGCAGTATGTAATGTATCTGGACCTGTCCTGGGCTGAGGAGCAGGAGCTTCTGCTCTCTCTTCAGCGGGCAGCGCAGCATGTAATGTATCTGGACCTGTCCTGGGCTAAGGAGCAGGAGCTTCCGCTTTCCCTTCAGCAGGCAGCGCAGCATGTAATGTATCTGGACCTGTCCTGGGCTGAGGAGCCGGAGCTTCTGCTCTCCCTTCAGCAGGCAGTGCAGCATGTAATGTATCTGGACCTGTCCTAGGCTGAGGAGCAGGAGCTTCTGCTCTCTCTTCAGCGGGCAGCGCAGCATGTAATGTATCTGGACCTGTCCTGGGCTGAGGAGCAGGAGCTTCCGCTCTCCCTTCAGCAGGCAGTGCAGCATGTAATGTATCTGGACCTGTCCTAGGCTGAGGAGCAGGAGCTTACGCTCTCCCATCATCAGGCATTTCAGCTTGTAATGTATCTGGCCCTGTCCTGGGCTGAGGAGCAGGAGCTTCTGCTCTCTCTTCAGCGGGCAGTGCAGCATGTAATGTATCTGGACGTGTATCTGGACCATTCCTGGGCTTCCGTGCAGGAGCTCCCACTCTCTCTTCAGCGAGCAGTGCAGCATGTAATGTATGTTTACGTGTATCTGGACCATTCCTGGGCTTCCGTGCAGGAGCTCCCACTCTCTCTTCAGCGAGCAGTGCAGCATGTAATGTGGGCTGCTCAAAATATTCTCTGTCTACGGTACTTGTTCTGTTTTACAGCAAAATAAAAATGTATACACAGATGTGTCCTCACACACCTGTCCTCTCTGGCGCGGCTTAGACGCTCTGAGGCGGGGAACGAATCTGGTGCTTTAGTACATATTTCTGAATTTTGAGATTTAGTTGCATACAAATTAGCTTATGGGGGGGATTTAAATAGGTGTGACTTTGCAAAAGCACTTGCACACTTTGCCTTCATGCACCCAAGAAACGCATAATTCAGCTAGAAATACCAATGCGCACTACTCGCAGCAGGGTTGTGTGAATTTTGTCCAAAAATCAAACCGGTAAACATGCATGAAAAAGTGGGGAGACCTTCCTGGACCCCAAAAAATGACAAATGTTAGCAGGATCATACAGAAGACTGCTAGTGCATGCAAGCAAAGTTCTGGACGCTCTTCAAAGATGGCAAATGGCTAATTTGTGCATATTTTTACAAAAATTTAAAATGAAAAAAAGGAAAACATTTTTTGTTTAATAAAAAATGAATTAAATGAAAAATGAAAAAAAAAAGAAGCAAAAGCCATTTAAAGCCACTTTCATTTTTGCAAAAAAAAAAAATCTAGAAACATTATATTTGGGTTGCATAAACTACCATAAGACCTGCAGCCAAACACCCTTCAGTAATATGTGTCAATTTGTGAATCCAAGATTGAGAATTTCAGGTTGAATTTGTCCTATCCGCTATTTACAATCTCTGTAGCAAGTCACACCGCTCAGGAAACTGGGTGCTAACAGAGGGTTTAAAAGTTAAAGTTTAGCAGTTGTCTTGTGGTGGAGTGTGACGCTGTATAATAGTGTTCTGTACAAATCATAATTTCCCAAAATGGTACAGATACAAAAAAGGCAGAAATTCTACACCTGTCATTTCTCTAAGTGAGTGATTACTGACCGTACTCTAGAAGTGTCCTGATGCAGTAATTTTACTCTGCGTCTAATACTTACAGCAGTTATACTGTAGATGTCTGCAATTGCTCTGACTGTTTTGCAGATTATCTGTTTTCTATTGTGCAAGCTGCCGCTCTACGTGGTTTTAAAGCATTAATATCACTGTGTAAGTACAAGACATGCCATGCTTTTCATTTACTACTATTACCGCTTTAAATATCCAGGATAAATAATAATATTCCCATTTGTAAATCTAGCCTTTAGTCACTACAGACCTAGGGGCCTTATTCAGGTGTGTTAGCAAATCAAAAAAAGAACACTACTGGGAAAAACCATGCTGCACTGCAGGTGGGGCAGATGTAACATGTGCAGAGAGAGTTAGATTTGGGTCCTAACAGGTGCTCGGGTCTGCTGCTGCTGGGGTTGTCCCGCTTTGCAGCGCCACTGGATCTGCTTCCTCTTCCCAAATTCACAATAAGGCGCCCATAACTTTATTGTGATTACATAAACCTTTCTTAAGCTAGCTTATCACTAAAGTAAAACGACACACACACCGAAATAAAGACACGGACACGGTAGCTGGAGTTCAAGGTCAGACGATATTTATTGATCGCTGACCAACTCTTTAAACTATAATTGTGATCGAATTGGAATTAATTTAGATTATGGATTTAAATTTAAATTGGAGGATGGCAAACGAAAGTCGCTACCAGACACCAGCACCAGTCACCTAGATGAAAACCACCAAACCAAGGAGGGGAGTACCCAGACCCCGCCTCCTTCCTGCATAACCCGCATTGTGCTGGCCTCACCCCTCTTTTCTCTGGCAAACGTTCGATTCCCGCAGGGGAACGTCTAAATGTCCAACCGCAAGAGAAGGACACACCTGCCGTCCTTCTAAAGAGGGTGCCCCACAATGACCACTTATGCCTGTGTGACCACTGGTTGGTAGCGACTTCCCGCCAATCTGGCTTTCCATAGCCAACTGGAGAACAAAACAAATGAAATGCAATCCGGGAGGGCGGGCGGGCATACAATGAATGGCAAGAGGAAGTCTGAGACACATGACCCTGCCCTATATACTATCCTAAGACCAACCCATTACACTTGATGGACAACCCTCTAATCCAATAGGAAAAAACCACCGGAAAAAACTGATCTGCCTAGCAACTGCTTAGTCATCAAACAACCAATCACAAAAAGTTGGGCTCTTATATGGCCTCAGGCCTATGCGGCCTTCAGCTAATCTAACACAAATAGTACTTTTAAAAACCTTTTTGGAGAGAAGATATGGCCATGCCTGCCCAATTTGCTCATGCCCCCAAAGTACCCTAGCCCATTGCTGTCCACAAAGCTGCCTGCAGCATCCTCAGGTTCCTCTGGATTCTCATCTTCTTTCTGGTCATGGAGGCCTCATCTTGTTGTCGTAACATTATGACATCACATGTGCAGGGCTATGGCTACCCCATGATGCATTATCACACTTCTATTGCCCATCACATCATTGGTCTTTGATGCATTTTTCTCTCCTGGTCTCCTCAAACCACTCCTCAGCACATCCAGCTTCTCCTCCTCTACTTTCCCTCTAGCCATTGTGGTCCTTTAAGGCTCTGTCCTGGATCCTCTGCTCTTCTCTCCACCTTTCCCTTGGTGAAGTAACTAATTCCATCCATCAGGACCACCTATACCACGATTTGCTTAGCAAGCTTCTCAGAATGCCTGGATTACAACAGAACAGTCATTTTGTGACTAAGTTAGCCAGTGCAAACAGCATGCAACTTAAGGTGTGTACACACGGTGAGATCCTTGCTATGGTCGATTTTGACTATGCTATTTCCCTTGAACTCCCCGGAGCACAGCACCACCAATTTTGACTAACTTTTCTTGAGATATGGACTATATGTGCTTACGATTTTGGCTTATGTGAGATTTTGGCTTATGTGAGATGTAATTGACATGTGAGATGAACTAGATAGTACACCGATCTAGCAAGGATTGACTTGCCTGCACAGTCTATCTTTTCTTGCGATGCCAATCTGGCGGGACCGCACATCGGGATCGAATCAGGATCGCAAGGTGGCTTTCACTTTACGATCTGCACTAACTTTTCTTGAGATTTTGACTATATAGTCAAAATCGAAAGAAAATATCTCATCGTGTGTACACACCTTTAGAATCTACTTCTGAAAGTAATACATCTCATCTATTTCCTGTATCATCATAATAGAACTTTATGAGAATGTGCAACTCTCTACAATGTCATATATACTGCAGCTAAGCAAATTTATGGCAAAAGCTTGTGCAATTGAAGTTTTGTGGTGAAGAGGCCATTGTGCAGAGGTAACGGCTATACAATCTTAGTGCTCTGCTCTTGCTTTGCCATTCTACATGGAGCTAGTCCACACTAATGGGGAGATGTATAAAACATTTTGCATAGCAAGTGAACAAAAAAGTGAAGTTAAAAAAAGCACACATTTTTTTTTTAACCACCACCAATATGTACTTTGTGGTTCTTGCTTTAGCATTACTCAACCTTTCTAAAACGGCAACTATCTGGATTGTACATTTAGGTTTTTATAATAAAACCTACACTTGAAATTAATAGAATGTGTAGGAATCATTATGGTAAGCCAATAACGCATAACATTTTTGGAAAGTAGACAACAAACTGCATCAGATAAGGAGAATCCTGTGTTTATTGTAGAGATGAGCGGGTTCGGTTCCTCAGGATCCGAACCCCCCCGAACTTCAGCCATTTTACACGGGTCCGAGGCAGACTCGGATCTTCCCGCCTTGCTCGGTTAACCCGAGCGCGCCCGAACGTCATCATCCCGCTGTCGGATTCTCGCGAGGCTCGTATTCTATCGCAAGACTCGGATTCTATTTAAGGAGACGCGCATCGCCGCCATTTTCACACGTGCATTGAGATTGATAGGGAGAGGACGTGGCTGGCGTCCTCTCCGTTAGAATAGATAGAGACACTTGAGTTGATTTACTACTAACTTAGTAATTTTGGGGAGCATTAGGAGTACTCAGAGTGCAGAGTTTTGCTGATAGTTACTAGTGACCACCACCAGTTTTATTTATTATTTAATATAATCCGTTCTCTGCCTGAAAAAAAACGATACACAGTCACATACCATATCTGTGCTCAGCCTCAGTGTGCTGCATGATAATATTATCTATGTATATCTGACTGTGCTGAGTGCTCACTGCTCACACAGCTGAATTGTGGGGGAGACTGGGGTGCAGTTATAGCAGGAGTACAGTGCACACTTTTGCTGCCAGTGTGACTGACCAGTGACCACCAGTATATTGTCTGCCTGAAAAAGTTAAACACTCCAGTGGTGTTTTTTTTTTTATTCTATAAACGCATTCTGATGACAGTGTCCAGCAGGTCCGTCATTCATTATATTATATAAATATTTACCTGCAGTAGTGTTATATTTTTTTTGTTCATCTCTATCATCTTTATCATCTCTATATTAGCAGACGCAGTACGGTAGTCCACGGCTGTGGCTACCTCTGTGTCGTCAGTGCTCGTCCATAATTGTATACCTACCTGTGGTGGGGTTTTATTTTCTATCTTCTTCATACTAGTAGTTTAGGAGTCTGCTGACAGTGTCCAGCAGGTCCGTCATTATATTATATATACCTGCAGTAGTGATATATATTTTTTTTTATATCATTATCATCTCTATACTAGCAGACGCAGTACGGTAGTCCACGGCTGTAGCTACCTCTGTGTCGTCAGTGCTCGTCCATAATTGTATACCTACCTGTGGTGGGGTTTTTTTTTCTATCTTCTTCATACTAGTAGTTTAGGAGTCTGCTGACAGTGTCCAGCAGGTCCGTCATTATATTATATATACCTGCAGTAGTGATATATATATATTTTTATATCATTATCATCTCTATACTAGCAGACGCAGTACGGTAGTCCACGGCTGTAGCTACCTCTGTGTCGTCAGTGCTCGTCCATAATTGTATACCTACCTGTGGTGGGGTTTTTTTTTCTATCTTCTTCATACTAGTAGTTTAGGAGTCTGCTGACAGTGTCCAGCAGGTCCGTCATTATATTATATATACCTGCAGTAGTGATATATATATATTTTTTATATCATTATCATCTCTATACTAGCAGACGCAGTACGGTAGTCCACGGCTGTAGCTACCTCTGTGTCGTCAGTGCTCGTCCATAATTGTATACCTACCTGTGGTGGGGTTTTTTTTTCTATCTTCTTCATACTAGTAGTTTAGGAGTCTGCTGACAGTGTCCAGCAGGTCCGTCATTATATTATATATACCTGCAGTAGTGATATATATATATTTTTTATATCATTATCATCTCTATACTAGCAGACGCAGTACGGTTGTCCACGGCTGTAGCTACCTCTGTGTCGTCAGTGCTCGTCCATAATTGTATACCTACCTGTGGTGGGGGTTTTTTTTCTATCTTCTTCATACTAGTAGTTTAGGAGTCTGCTGACAGTGTCCAGCAGGTCCGTCATTATATTATATATACCTGCAGTAGTGATATATATATATTTTTTATATCATTATCATCTCTATACTAGCAGACGCAGTACGGTAGTCCACGGCTGTAGCTACCTCTGTGTCGTCAGTGCTCGTCCATAATTGTATACCTACCTGTGGTGGGGTTTTTTTTTCTATCTTCTTCATACTAATAGTTTAGGAGTCTGCTGACAGTGTCCAGCAGGTCCGTCATTATATTATATATACCTGCAGTAGTGATATATATATATTTTTTATATCATTATCATCTCTATACTAGCAGACGCAGTACGGTAGTCCACGGCTGTAGCTACCTCTGTGTCGTCAGTGCTCGTCCATAATTGTATACCTACCTGTGGTGGGGTTTTTTTTTCTATCTTCTTCATACTAGTAGTTTAGGAGTCTGCTGACAGTGTCCAGCAGGTCCGTCATTATATTATATATACCTGCAGTAGTGATATATATATATATTTTTTATATCATTATCATCTATACTAGCAGACGCAGTACGGTAGTCCACGGCTGTAGCTACCTCTGCGTCGTCAGTCACTCGTCATCCATAAGTATACTAGTATCCATCCATCTCCATTGTTTACCTGAGGTGCCTTTTAGTTGTGCCTATTAAAATATGGAGAACAAAAATGTTGAGGTTCCAAAAATAGGGAAAGATCAAGATCCACTTCCACCTCGTGCTGAAGCTGCTGCCACTAGTCATGGCCGAGACGATGAAATTCCATCAACGTCGTCTGCCAAGGCCGATGCCCAATGTCATAGTACAGAGCATGTAAAATCCAAAACACAAAATATCAGTAAAAAAAGGACTCAAAAATCTAAAATAAAATCGTCGGAGGAGAAGCGTAAACTTGCCAATATGCCATTTACCACACGGAGTGGCAAGGAACGGCTGAGGCCCTGGCCTATGTTCATGGCTAGTGGTTCAGCTTCACATGAGGATGGAAGCACTCAGCCTCTCGCTAGAAAAATGAAAAGACTTAAGCTGGCAAAAGCACAGCAAAGAACTGTGCGTTCTTCGAAATCACAAATCCACAAGGAGAGTCCAATCGTGTCGGTTGCGATGCCTGACCTTCCCAACACTGGACGTGAAGAGCATGCGCCTTCCACCATTTGCACACCCCCTGCAAGTGCTGGAAGGAGCACCCGCAGTCCAGTTCCTGATAGTCAGATTGAAGATGTCAGTGTTGAAGTACACCAGGATGAGGAGGATATGGGTGTTGCTGGCGCTGGGGAGGAAATTGACAAGGAGGATTCTGATGGTGAGGTGGTTTGTTTAAGTCAGGCACCCGGGGAGACACCTGTTGTCGGTGGGAGGAATATGGCCATTGACATGCCTGGTGAAAATACAAAAAAAATCAGCTCTTCGGTGTGGAAGTATTTCAACAGAAATGCGGACAACAGGTGTCAAGCCGTGTGTTGCCTTTGTCAAGCTGTAATAAGTAGGGGTAAGGACGTTAACCACCTCGGAACATCCTCCCTTATACGTCACCTGCAGCGCATTCATCATAAGTGAGTGACAAGTTCAAAAACTTTGGGCGACAGCGGAAGCAGTCCACTGACCAGTAAATCCCTTCCTCTTGTAACCAAGCTCACGCAAACCACCCCACCAACTCCCTCAGTGTCAATTTCCTCCTTCCCCAGGAATGCCAATAGTCCTGAAGGCCATGTCACTGGCAATTCTGACGAGTCCTCTCCTGCCTGGGATTCCTCCGATGCATCCTTGAGTGTAACGCCTACTGCTGCTGGCGCTGCTGTTGTTGCTGCTGGGTGTCGATGGTCATCCCAGAGGGGAAGTCGTAAGACCACTTGTACTACTTCCACCAAGCAATTGACTGTCCAACAGTCCTTTGCGAGGAAGATGAAATATCACAGCAGTCATCCTGCTGCAAAGCGGATAACTGAGGCCTTGGCATCCTGGGCGGTGAGAAACGTGGTTCCGGTATCCATCATTACTGCAGAGCCAACTATAGACTTGTTTGAGGTACTGTGTCCCCGGTACCAAATACCATCTAGGTTCCATTTCTCTAGGCAGGCGATACCGAAAATGTACACAGACCTCAGAAAAAGACTCACCAGTGTCCTAAAAAATGCAGTTGTACCCAATGTCCACTTAACCACGGACATGTGGACAAGTGGAGCAGGGCAGACTCAGGACTATATGACTGTGACAGCCCACTGGGTAGATGTATTGACTCCCGCCGCAAGAACAGCAGCGGCGGCACCAGTAGCAGCATCTCGCAAACGCCAACTCTTTCCTAGGCAGGCTACGCTTTGTATCACCGCTTTCCAGAATACGCACACAGCTGAAAACCTCTTACGGCAACTGAGGAAGATCATCGCAGAATGGCTTACCCCAATTGGACTCTCCTGTGGATTTGTGGCATCGGACAACGCCAGCAATATTGTGTGTGCATTAAATCTGGGCAAATTCCAGCACGTCCCATGTTTTGCACATACCTTGAATTTGGTGGTGCAGAATTATTTAAAAAACGACAAGGGCGTGCAAGAGATGCTGTCGGTGGCCAGAAGAATTGCGGGACACTTTCGGCGTACAGGCACCACGTACAGAAGACTGGAGCAACACCAAAAACGCCTGAACCTGCCCTGCCATCATCTGAAGCAAGAAGTGGTAACGAGGTGGAATTCAACCCTCTATATGCTTCAGAGGTTGGAGGAGCAGCAAAAGGCCATTCAAGCCTATACAACTGAGCACGATATAGGAGGTGGAATGCACCTGTCTCAAGCGCAGTGGAGAATGATTTCAACGTTGTGCAAGGTTCTGCAACCTTTTGAACTTGCCACACGTGAAGTCAGTTCAGACACTGCCAGCCTGAGTCAGGTCATTCCCCTCATCAGGCTTTTGCAGAAGAAGCTGGAGACATTGAAGGAGGAGCTAACACTGAGCGATTCCGCTAGGCATGTGGGACTTGTGGATGGAGCCCTTAATTCGCTTAACAAGGATTCACGGGTGGTCAATCTGTTGAAATCAGAGCACTACATTTTGGCCACCGTGCTCGATCCTAGATTTAAAACCTACCTTGGATCTCTCTTTCCGGCAGACACAAGTCTGCAGGGGTTCAAAGAACTGCTGGTGAGAAAATTGTCAAGTCAAGCGGAACGCGACCTGTCAACATCTCCTCCTTCACATTCTCCCGCAACTGGGGGTGCGAGGAAAAGGCTCAGAATTCCGAGCCCACCCACTGGCGGTGATGCAGGGCAGTCTGGAGCGACTGCTGATGCTGACATCTGGTCCGGACTGAAGGACCTGCCAACGATTACGGACATGTCGTCTACTGTCACTGCATATGATTCTCTCACCATTGAAAGAATGGTGGAGGATTATATGAGTGACCGCATCCAAGTAGGCACGTCAGACAGTCCGTACGTATACTGGCAGGAAAAAGAGGCAATTTGGAGGCCCTTGCACAAACTGGCTTTATTCTACCTAAGTTGCCCTCCCACAAGTGTGTACTCCGAAAGTGTTAGGCGCCGAGGGTCCGCCCGTCAGTGCGGCCCGGCGCCTAGCAACTAGGGACGTTGCAGGCAGACAGCCGCCGGCTCCCTAGCAACGCTAGACGCCGGGCGCACGGAGCCGCTCAGACCCTAGCAACGGGGACGCCACGGTCGGACCGCGTTCCCCGTTGCTGGGTCTTAATTAATCAGTTCAATTGTATCCTGGCCGTGCAGCATGCAGCTGCACGGCATGATTATGTGATTACCCTGTCTGGATCTTGATTGGAGGGCTCCCAAATTTAAGCACTCTCAGGACTTCTCACAGACGCCGGTGATAGCTTCCTGTTTGCTGTGTCAGTTACAGAGAGTTTCCAGTCCTGCTCAATCCGGTTGTTCCTGTCCTCAGTGGTCCTGTACTCGGAAGTTGTCATCTATTCCTGGAGTCCGACCGAGCACCTTTAACATCCTGTGGTGTTCGTGAGTCGCGGCGTAGCCGTGTGTTGCGGCTTGACCGCTTACTGTTTGTGATTTAGTTTCATTGTGTTCCGGAGCTTTTGCGGAGGATTCCGCTCCCACAAATCCACTCTGGTATCCAGCGGTGCTGGATAGGAGTAACGGATCAGTGGATCTTTGGTTGTCCTTTTCCCTGGCGGTTTGTCCGCACATACTTTTGGTTTAAGTTAGTTAGCTTGTAGCCCCTGGCCTGGTTGCTTAGTCAGAGGGCCCCTTGTTATCACCCTGTCTCGGATTTCCCTTTGTCTCCCATTAAGACCTGAGGGGGCATCGAAGTTGGGCAGACATAATCCGCCCTTCAAACGCGGCTGCCATGGGCTCAAGCAACCATAGTCTCGCAGGGGATTTCTGATAACACGGGCGAGACAACGGAGTTAGGGCGCCAGGGGTTACTAGGCTTTCCTGCTCCCGTAACCAGCATATCTTTCCAGTACTCAGACCTCTGCCATAAGATCTCCTCTGGTCTGGAGTACGGGAATCATAACATTATCACCGGCCAGACTAAAATTTAAAATTAACAGGATTTAATTTTTTCCCTTATTCAGTTGGAAGATTTGTCGGCCTCATGAATCCCACCGGTGTTGGGCCAAATCCTGGCCAGCTTCTAGTTAGCCAGATTCAAGAACTTACTCAGATGGTTCAGGATCTGTCCCTTCGGGTGAGGTCACAGGAAGATCTGTTACGGACTTCCCCGAGGGTCATTCCTGAACCAAAAATGCATTTGCCTGACCGTTTTTCTGGGGATAGAAAGCAGTTTTTTAATTTTAAAGAGTCTTGTAAACTTTATTTTCGTTTAAGACCAGTCTCCTCAGGTACGGAATCTCAGCGGGTTGGAATTATTATTTCCTTACTTCAGGGGGATCCTCAGACCTGGGCTTTTGGTTTAAGAACAGACGATCCGGCTTTATTGTCTGTAGACGCCTTTCTGGGGTCTTTAGGGCTATTGTATGACGACCCTGATAGAGAGGCATCCGCCGAGAGTCAGTTGCGTGCTCTCAGACAGGGTAGGAATCCCGCAGAGATTTATTGTACGGAGTTTCGCCGTTGGTCGAACGACTGTGGATGGAATGACCCAGCCCTGCGCAGTCAGTTTCGCCTCGGCTTATCCGAGTCTATAAAAGACAGTCTCCTTCAGTATCCGGCTCCTGAGACTCTCGATAAACTCATGGAGCTCTCTATTAAGATTGATCGTCGTCTCAGAGAGCGGAGGGCTGAAAAAGGAGCATCTGTCGGGTCTACTCCTTGTGTTTTTTCCATTCCTGTGGACATAGAGGAGCCCATGCAGATAGGCCTCTCCAAACTGTCTCCTGAAGAAAGAACCAGAAGGCAAAATTCTTGTCTTTGTTTATACTGTGGAGGTAAGGGACATTTTGCCCGTAGTTGTCCGAACAAGTCGGGAAACGCCTCGACCAAGTGATTTGTGAGGGGGTTCACTTTGGTCTGCAGCTTATCTCCTCAAATAATTCACTGTTAGTTCCAGCTAAAGTTTCCTTTGGCAGCCTCTGTTCCTCGGTCTCGGCTTTTGTGGACAGTGGAGCTGCAGGGAACTTTATGGATTTAACATGGGCTAAGGCCTTAGGTATTCCTCAGTTAGCCTTGGGTAGGTGTGTCACCATGCATGGTTTAGATGGGAGTCCCTTGTCCAATGGGGTTATTTCTCTCTGTACACCTCCTGTTCTACTTTCGGTAGGAGCTCTGCATTCTGAAAAAATTGAGTTTTTCCTTACCCATTGCCCAGCAGTTCCAGTGGTTCTGGGTCACCCTTGGCTGGCCTTTCATAATCCCATCATTGATTGGCAGTCGGGGGAGATCTCACAATGGGGTACCATCTGTAATAAGGAATGTATTACGCTTCCCATCAGAATAGCTGCTGTCATTCCCGCACCCATTCCTGTGGAATACCAGGATTTTGTTGATGTATTTTCCAAGGGCAATGCGGACATTCTGCCTCCCCATAGGCCTTATGATTGTGCTATTGAGCTAATTCCTGGTGCCACTTTGCCTAAGGGAAGGTTATATGCATTGTCCGGACCTGAAACTGTGGCCATGAATGAGTATGTTAAAGAAAGCCTAGGGAAAGGATTTATCAGGCCATCTAAATCCCCTTTAAGTGCAGGCTTCTTCTTCGTGGAGAAGAAGGATGGATCACTCAGACCTTGCATTGACTTTAGAGCCTTGAATAAGATCTCAGTAAAAAATACTTACCCTTTGCCGCTGATTTCTGTCCTCTTTGATCAGCTACGTTCGGCTGTGATTTTTTCTAAGATTGACCTGAGAGGAGCATATAACCTCATCCGGATCAAGTCAGGGGATGAGTGGAAAACGGCATTCAGTACTCAGTCGGGTCACTATGAGTATCTGGTTATGCCATTTGGCCTGTCTAACGCTCCGGCAGTTTTCCAGGATCTCATTAACGATGTGCTCCGTGAATTTCTTGGAAGATTCGTTGTAGTCTACTTAGACGATATTTTGATATATTCTGACTCTATAGAACAACATGTTACCCAGGTGCGTCAGGTTCTAAAAAAATTACGTGAAAATCACCTATATGCCAAGCTGGAGAAGTGTGAATTTCATGTCACGGAGGTATCCTTTTTAGGGTACATCATTTCCCCTCGGGGATTCTGTATGGAACCAAAGAAGCTCCAAGCCATCCTTAGTTGGGCGCAACCCACCAACTTAAAAGCAATTCAGCGCTTTTTAGGGTTTGCGAATTACTATAGAAGATTTATTCACTCTTTCTCCGACCTAGTTGCTCCCATTGTGGCACTGACTAAGAAGGGAGCAGATCCTACCAACTGGTCACGTGAAGCTGAGTTATCTTTTCAGGCCTTGAAACAAGCCTTTGTCTCAGCCCCAGTCCTCAGACATCCCAACCCAGAATTGCCTTTCATTGTTGAGGTTGATGCCTCGGAGGTTGGAGTAGGGGCTATCCTATCTCAGAAGGATCCGGATTCTCTAGAATTACATCCTTGTGCCTTTATGTCCAGGAAATTCTCATCTGCTGAATCCAACTACGATGTTGGTAACCGGGAATTACTGGCTATTAAATGGGCTTTCGAGGAGTGGAGGCATTGGCTTGAAGGAGCCACTCATACCATTTCAGTTTTGACTGATCACAAAAATCTTCAATACATTGAATCAGCTAAACGGCTGAATGCCCGGCAAGCTCGTTGGGCTTTATTTTTTACTCGTTTCAAGTTCATTATCACCTTCAGGCCAGGTTCCAAGAATACCAAGGCAGATGCCCTGTCACGCAGTTTTCTTCCAGTTCAAGACAATAGTCCTGTTACTCCCATACTTCCGTCTTCAGTCATTCGGGCAGGCCTTACACAAGATTTATTTACCCAGTTAAAGCAGCTTCAACATCAAGCTCCTGGAAATACTCCTGCTGGTCGTCTTTATGTCCCCGAGTTTTTGAGAGCAACTGTTTTGACGGAGTTTCATGATAGCAAAGTTGCCGGGCATCCGGGGATCGCCAAAACTTTTGAATTAGTTTCCCGCTCGGTATGGTGGCCTGGTCTTTCCAAAGACATTAAGGAGTTTGTTTTTTCTTGTCAGGTCTGTGCACAGCATAAGGTTCCCCGTTCCTTGCCTATCGGTCAACTTATGCCCTTGAATGTTCCTCTTAGGCCATGGTCTCATATTTCCAAGGATTTTGTGGTGGACCTCCCTCTGTCAGCCGGATGCCGAGTCATATGGGTGGTAGTGGACCGTTTTAGCAAAATGGCCCATTTCATTGCTCTTCCCCGATTGCCATCTGCCCAGGGATTGGCAGTCTTGTTCCTCCGCCATGTTTTCAGACTCCATGGGTTACCCACTGATATTGTTTCTGATCGGGGTCCACAATTCATTGCACAATTTTGGAAGTCTTTTTGTGCCTCATTAAAGATGAAATTATCTTTAACGTCTGGCTACCATCCCCAATCCAACGGGCAGACTGAGCGAGTTAATCAATCATTAAAACAATATTTGCGTTTGTACTCGGCCAAACTCCAAAATGACTGGTCTGAGTTTCTTCCGTTGGCGGAGTTTGCTTACAACAATGCCTGTCATTCCTCCACCAAAGTGTCTCCATTTTTTACAGTTTTTGGTTTTCACCCCAGAGCTAATTCCTTTTTTCAACATTCCTCTGTCTCCTCACTGACCTTGACCTCTCATCTCAAACTCATTTGGAGAAAAGTGCACATGGCTCTCAGAAAAGCGGCATTTCGGGAGAAAAAAAATTCTGACAGGCTCCGGCGGCCGTGCACTTTTAAAGTAGGAGATAGGGTATGGTTGTCGACTCGCAACATTAAACTTCGACAAACCTCAGCCAGATTGGGTCCTAAATTTATTGGACCATTTCATATTATCAAAAAAGTCAATCCAGTTGCTTTCCGGTTACGTTTACCAAAAACTTTACGGATCGGAAACACCTTCCATTGCTCCTTGTTAAAACCATATGTTTCGTCCAGTAGATTTCCTCGCAAGATCTCTCAGGGGAAATCACCAATAGATGTACAGGGTCAGCAGGAGTTCTTGGTGGAGAAGGTTCTCGATTCCAAGTTGTCCCGGGGTCGGCTTTATTTTTTGGTACATTGGAGAGGTTATGGTCCAGAAGAAAGGTCTTGGGTCCTGGATGAGGATCTCCATGCCCCGAGGCTCAAAAGGGCATTTTTTCGAGAATTTCCTCAGAAACCTGGCCTTAGGGGTTCCTTGACCCCTCCTCAAGGGGGGGGTACTGTTAGGCGCCGAGGGTCCGCCCGTCAGTGCGGCCCGGCGCCTAGCAACTAGGGACGCCGCAGGCAGACAGCCGCCAGCTCCCTAGCAATGCTAGACGCCGGGCGCACGGAGCCGCTCAGACCCTAGCAACGGGGACGCCACGGTCGGACCGCGTTCCCCGTTGCTGGGTCTTAATTAATCAGTTCAATTGTATCCTGGCCGTGCAGCATGCAGCTGCACGGCATGATTATGTGATTACCCTGTCTGGATCTTGATTGGAGGGCTCCCAAATTTAAGCACTCTCAGGACTTCTCACAGACGCCAGTGATAGCTTCCTGTTTGCTGTGTCAGTTACAGAGAGTTTCCAGTCCTGCTCAATCCGGTTGTTCCTGTCCTCAGTGGTCCTGTACTCGGAAGTTGTCATCTATTCCTGGAGTCCGACCGAGCACCTTTAACATCCTGTGGTGTTCGTGAGTCGCGGCGTAGCCGTGTGTTGCGGCTTGACCGCTTACTGTTTATGATTTAGTTTCATTGTGTTCCGGAGCTTTTGCGGAGGATTCCGCTCCCACAAATCCACTCTGGTATCCAGCGGTGCTGGATAGGAGTAACGGATCAGTGGACCTTTGGTTGTCCTTTTCCCTGGCGGTTTGTCCGCACATACTTTTGGTTTAAGTTAGTTAGCTTGTAGCCCCTGGCCTGGTTGCTTAGTCAGAGGGCCCCTTGTTATCACCCTGTCTCGGATTTCCCTTTGTCTCCCATTAAGACCTGAGGGGGCATCGAAGTTGGGCAGACATAATCCGCCCTTCAAACGCGGCTGCCATGGGCTCAAGCAACCATAGTCTCTCAGGGGATTTCTGATAACACGGGCGAGACAACGGAGTTAGGGCGCCAGGGGTTACTAGGCTTTCCTGCTCCCGTAACCAGCATATCTTTCCAGTACTCAGACCTCTGCCATAAGATCTCCTCTGGTCTGGAGTACGGGAATCATAACAGAAAGAGTGTTTAGTGCCGCCACTCACCTTGTCAGCAATCGGCGTACGAGGTTACTTCCAGAAAATGTGGAGAAGATGATGTTCATTAAAATGAATTATAATCAATTCCTCCATGGAGACATTCACCAGCAGCAATTGCCTCCACAAAGTACACAGGGAGCTGTGATGGTGGATTCCAGTGGGGACGAATTGATAATCTGTGAGGAGGGGGATGTACACGGTGATGAATCGGAGGATGATGATGAGGTGGACATCTTGCCTCTGTAGAGCCAGTTTGTGCAAGGAGAGATTAATTGCTTCTTTTTTGGTGGGGGTCCAAACCAACCCGTCATTTCAGTCACAGTCGTGTGGCAGACCCTGTCACTGAAATGATGGGTTGGTTAAAGTGTGCATGTCCTGTTTATACAACATAAGGGTGGGTGGGAGGGCCCAAGGACAATTCCATCTTGCACCTCTTTTTTCTTTCATTTTTCTTTGCGTCATGTGCTGTTTGGGGAGTGTTTTTTGGAAGGGCCATCCTGCGTGACACTGCAGTGCCACTCCTAGATGGGCCAGGTGTTTGTGTCGGCCACTAGGGTCGCTTATCTTAGTCACACAGCTACCTCATTGCGCCTCTTTTTTTTCTTCTTTGCGTCATGTGCTGTTTGGGGAGTATTTTTTGGAAGGGCCATCCTGCGTGACACTGCAGTGCCACTCCTAGATGGGCCAGGTGTTTGTGTCGGCCACTAGGGTCACTTATCTTAGTCACACAGCTACCTCATTGCACCTCTTTTTTTTCTTCTTTGCGTCATGTGCTGTTTGGGAAGTATTTTTTGGAAGGGCCATCCGGCCTGACACTGCAGTGCCACTCCTAGATGGGCCAGGTGTTTGTGTCGGCCACTTGTGTCGCTTAGCTTAATCACACAGCTACCTCTCTGCGCCTCTTTTTTTCTTTGCATCATGTGCTGTTTGGGGACTATTTTTTTGAAGTGCCATCCTGTCTGACACTGCAGTGCCACTCCTAGATAGGCCAGGTGTTTGTGTCGGCCACTTGGGTCGCTTAGCTTAGTCATCCAGCGACCTCGGTGCAAATTTTAGGACTAAAAATAATATTGTGAGGTGTGAGGTGTTCAGAATAGACTGAAAATGAGTGGAAATTATGGTTATTTAGGTTAATAATACTATGGGATCAAAATGACCCCCAAATTCTATGATTTAAGCTGTTTTTGAGGGGTTTTTGTAAAAAAACACCCGAATCCGACAAAACATTTTCAGGGAGGTTTTGCCAAAACGCGTCCGAATCCAAAACACGGCCGCGGAACCGAATCCAAAACCAAAACACAAAACCCGAAAAATGTCCGGTGCACATCACTAGTAGGTTCCAGGATGGGATAGATCCGTTACATTACAGTAAGTGTCATATCTATCCACTGTCTCTACTAGTATTGCTGGGAAGGTGATATTGTCTAGTGACCAACACTGATCATCAGACAATAGCCACTTAGCATTCCCATCATTTGAAATAGGGGACTCATCATTTAATAGAGATACCTGAGATTACTGAAGCCAGCATGGGTGGACATATCTCCCAGGGGTGATATCAATTGGAAGAGATGACTGCTCTTTCTTAATTGAGGGTACCCCAGACTCTATAGGTGCTAGAATTTGGGAAATAGAGCACCCATGTTTTCTGTTATTGAAACTTGATGTAGTGTAGTTCCTAGAGGAGGCAAGGTGTAACGATGCCGGCATGCCCTCCCCCTGAAGTGATCATTTCATCACACTCAGACCACTCTGAAATTGCCAGTGACATCAGCTACAGTACACAGGGGAGACTATGACAGAATTCCCCCTCCCCCCTCCTACCATTTGAACCCCTGCAGAGCTTACGAAGAAGCCCACTCATCCTTAGCAGTGAATGGGAGAAAACATTCCCTAAATCAGGAATGGTACCAATAGTTTGTATTTGTAGGCACTTTTTGTTGAAGCACAAAAATTGTCAAGTCAAGCAGAACGTGACCCGTCAACATCTCCTCCTTCACATTCTCCCGCAACTGGGGGTGCGAGGAAAAGGCTAAGAATTCCGAGCCCACCCACTGGCGGTGATGCAGGGCAGTCTGGAGCGAGTGCTGACATCTGGTCCGGACTGAAGGACCTGCCAACGATTACTGACATGTCGTCTACTGTCACTGCATATGATTCTCTCACCATTGAAAGAATGGTGGAGGATTATATGAGTGACCGCATAGTATACTGGCAGGAAAAAGAGGCAATTTGGAGGCCCTTGCAGAAACTGGCTTATTTTACCTAAGTTGCCCACCCTCCAGTGTGTACTCCGAAAGAGTGTTAAGTGCAGCCGCTCACCTTGTCAGCAATCGGCGTACGAGGTTACTTCCAGAAAATGTGGAGAAGATGATGTTCATCAAAATGAATTATAATCAATTCCTCCGTGGAGACATTCACCAGCAATTGCCTCCATAAAGTACACAGGGACCTGAGATGGTGGATTCCAGTGGGGACGAATTAATAATCTGTGAGGAGGGGGATGTACACAGTGAAAGGGGCGAGGAATCGGACGATGAGGAGGAGGTGGACATCTTGCCTCTGTAGAGCCAGTTTGTGCAAGGAGAGATTGATTGCTTCTTTT
The DNA here is from genome assembly GCF_028390025.1 of Pseudophryne corroboree. NCBI lineage: Eukaryota > Metazoa > Chordata > Amphibia > Anura > Myobatrachidae > Pseudophryne > Pseudophryne corroboree. The sequence continues at coordinate 10,220,585 of NC_086454.1, read as the reverse complement.
TTGGTGGGGGCCCAAACCAACCAGTCATTTCAGTCAAAGTCGTGTGGCAGACCCTGTCGCTGAAATGATGGGTTTGTTAAAGTGTGCATGTCCTGTTTATACAACATAAGGGTGGGTGGGAGGGCCCAAGGACAATTCCATCTTGCACCTCTTTTTTCTTTCATTTTTCTTTGCATCATGTGCTGTTTGGGGACTATTTTTTTGAAGTGCCATCCTGCCTGACACTGCAGTGACACTTCTAGATGGGCCAGATGTTTGTGTCGGCCACTTGTGTCGCTTAGCTTAGTCACACAGCTACCTCATTGCGCCTCTTTTTTTCTTTGCATCATGTGCTGTTTGGGGACTATTTTTTTGAAGTGCCATCCTGTCTGACACTGCAGTGCCTCTCCTAGATGGGCCAGGTGTTTGTGTCGGCCACTTGTGTCACTTAGCTTAGTCACACAGCTACCTCATTGCGCCTCTTTTTTTCTTTGCATCATGTGCTGTTTGGGGACTATTTTTTTGAAGTGCCATCCTGTCTGACACTGCAGTGCCACTCCTAGATGGGCCAGGTGTTTGTGTCGGCCACTTGGGTCGCTTAGCTTAGTCATCCAGCGACCTCGGTGCAAATTTTAGGACTAAAAATAATATTGTGAGGTGTGAGGTGTTCAGAATAGACTGAAAATGAGTGGAAATTATGGTTATTTAGGTTAATAATACTATGGGATCAAAATGACCCCCAAATTCTATGATTTAAGCTGTTTTTGAGGGGTTTTTGTAAAAAAACACCCGAATCCAAAACACACCCGGATCCGACAAAAAAATTTCAGGGAGGTTTTGCCAAAACGCGTCCGAATCCAAAACACGGCCGCGGAACCGAATCCAAAACCAAAACACAAAACCCGAAAAATGTCCGGTGCACATCACTAGTAGGTTCCAGGATGGGATAGATCCGTTACATTACAGTAAGTGTCATATCTATCCACTGTCTCTACTAGTATTGCTGGGAAGGTGATATTGTCTAGTGACCAACACTGATCATCAGACAATAGCCACTTAGCATTCCCATCATTTGAAATAGGAGACTCATCATTTAATAGAGATACCTGAGATTACTGAAGCCAGCATGGGTGGACATATCTCCCAGGGGTGATATCAATTGGAAGAGATGACTGCTCTTTCTTAATTGAGGGTACCCCAGACTCTATAGGTGCTAGAATTTGGGAAATAGAGCACCCATGTTTTCTGTTATTGAAACTTGATGTAGTGTAGTTCCTAGAGGAGGCAAGGTGTAACGATGCCGGCATGCCCTCCCCCTGAAGTGATCATTTCATCACACTCAGACCACTCTGAAATTGCCAATGACATCAGCTACAGTACACAGGCGAGACTATGACAGAATTCCCCCTCCCCCTCCTACCATTTGAACCCCTGCAGAGCTTACGAAGAAGCCCACTCATCCTTAGCAGTGAATGGGAGAAAACATTCCCTAAATCAGGAATGGTACCAATAGTTTGTATTTGTAGGCACTTTTTGTTGAAGCACAAAAATTTTTCTTGAAGAAATAAATCATTCAACAATTAACCTAAGTGAGGAAACTTATCAGTAGCAATATGAAAAGTAACAGCCAGTAAGTGACTTCTTTCAGAAGAATATTGTTGGAGCCATATATAAATGTTATTCATGGAAGGACGAAATCCCATTAGGAGCCATGTAGACACTCCATGTGGAACTCTCTAAATAAGACTAATGTGTTCTCCAAGGTGTTGTCATCTTGGACTATGGGTCTAATTCAGGGATGGATGTGAAAGCCATAGCAGCTGTGATTCAGTATACAGCAGCTGTGCAAATTTATGCAAATGTCACAGCCACCAGGATTTGAATTGTGATGCCCAATGGGGGTGCCTCAGATCCACTGCTTGTATATGAAGCAGAGGACATTAGACATGCATCGGTCGATAACCAAACTATTGAGTAACCATACAGTCACAACGGATGTCCGTTAGATGTAAGACGCCAGAGCCATTGTAACTGCATATGGGATCATAGTAACATACTGTGACATGCCACCAAGATAGCTGTGATTGAGTGACCACTCCCCCGATACATCCCACAAACCACTGTCACTCACTTTGCAAAAAAATCCTCACTGCGGCTGCCACTACAATACCACCACGGCACATGCACAGTAGGACTTAGAAGTGTCCACTTTATTGTTCTTAGAGATCTACTTTTCACTGCAAATCATGCTTACCCCCTTAGAAATGACCAAAACTATAAGTAATAGGCATTTATGGTACCTGGCAAATAATGACCATCTGAGTTTGTAATGAATGAGGACTGTGAATATGTGGCTTGGTAGAATCTAGAGATTACTAAAATCTAATTCCAGCAAACTTCTATAATTACTGATGAGTCAGTTCATGCTCTGAATTAATTTTGACATTCTAAACAAATCATTTAAAACCAGCCTTTGAACATTTGCATTTGATAATTTCATTCTAAACACAAATGCAAATCTAACAAAACATTCAAAATTTAGATTTTTTAAAAATTTGTCTTACTTTTTTGACTAGAGAAATACAGGTTGAGTATCCCATATACAAATATTTCGAAATACGGAATTTTTTGAGTGAGAGCGAGATAGTTAAACCTTTGTTTTTGATGGCTCAATGTACACAAACTTTGTTTAATACACAAAGTTATCAAAAATATTGTATTAAATGCAGTGGCGTAACTTCATCCCAGTTGCCCGGAGGCAAGATAGATCTTGGGTCCGTCCCCCCCCCCTTCCGAATGCCGAACTGTTATCACTCACGTTCGCCCATGGATGCAAATCTATGTGAATTTGGGCTGCTAATTTGATACAATTAGCATAAGTGAACTCTCAGCCAATAATGAATGAGCAGAGCAATTTAATGACAACCAAACAACACAGAGAGCATTTCAGTGACTGCTATACACCATGTAATGCATTTTTATGACCCCTAGACAATATGTAGAGCATTTTTGTGACTGCCAAATAATACAGAGACCATCAGTGCCCACCATATAATGCCGTGTCACAGTGACTGCAATGTAATGTAGAGAGCATCACAGTGACCTCCATATTATACAGAGAGTGTTCCAGTGCCTGCCCACACGCTCACCCACTCTACATCCAGTAGTTCACCTGTAGTTACGGACACATATATACATAGAAACATAGTTAATGAGGTTGAAAAGAGGCAAAATGCCCATCAGGTTCAACCTGTATTCTATATTAAGCAGTGCACATTATAATGCACCAGCCGAAATAATGGTTTCGTACCTATTGACAACTATATTCCGTATTACTCCCATATAATGCCAATATATTAAATGCTATAGCCTTGGATACAGAGTTACACAGACACATATACAGTTACAGACACATATATATACAGTTACTCAGACACATATAAAGTACAGTATAGTTACACAGATACACACATTCGCAGACACAATATCATCTAATGTCCCTCATACTTTACATATTATGAGGCTGTGGAGCTGCCATCTCCTCATAGAAACAAAGAATTTGACGGCAGATAAGAACCACTTGACCCATCTAGTCTGCCCTATACATATGTACATGCACTCACTTACACACTAGGGTAATTTTTTTTGTCAAGGGCCAAGTAACCTACCAGTATATATTTGGATAGTGGGAGGAACCAGAATGCCTGGAGGAAACCCACGCAGCATGGGGAGAATATACAAACTCCACACAGTTAGAGCCATGGTGGGAATTGATCCCATGACCTCAGTGCTGTGAGGCGGTAATGCTAACCACTACACCGTCCGTACTCCTCACTGGAACCGATGCCAGTAATCTGAGTTGGCGCATGTACTCTGATGCATACAGTTTCCAAAACAAATCGCTCATTGGGGGTAATTCCAAGTAGAGATGAGCGGGTTCGGTTCCTCGGAATCCGAACCCCCCCGAACTTCAGCCTTTTTACACGGGTCCGAGGCAGACTCGGATCTTCCCGCCTTGCTCGGCTAACCCGAGCACGCCCGAACGTCATCATCCCGCTGTCGGATTCTCGCGAGGCTCGTATTCTATCGCGAGACTCGGATTCTATATAAGGAGCCGCGCGTCGCCGCCATTTTCACACGTGCATTGAGATTGATAGGGAGAGGACGTGGCTGGCGTCCTCTCCGTTTATAGTTACTGTTAGTAGTTAGTTGATCTGATTGCTGCTTAGCTTATTGTGGGGAGGATAGGGAAGAGCTGTTAGGAGGAGTACAGTCAGTGCAGAGTTTTGCTAGTTTTTTTTAATCCGTTCTCTGCCTGAAAAAAACGCTCCATACCATATCTGTGCTCAGCCTCAGTGTGCTGCATGATATATCTATGTATATCTGACTGTGCTGAGTGCTCACTGCTCACACAGCTGAATTGTGGGGGAGACTGGGGTGCAGTTATAGCAGGAGTACAGTGCACACTTTTGCTGCCAGTGTGACAGACCAGTGACCACCAGTATATTGTCTGCCTGAAAAAGTTAAACACTCCTGTGGTGTTTTTTTTTTTATTCTATAAACGCATTCTGCTGACAGTGTCCAGCAGGTCCGTCATTCATTATATTATATAAATATTTACCTGCAGTAGTGTTATATTTTTTTTGTTCATCTCTATCATCTTTATCATCTCTATATTAGCAGATGCAGTACAGTAGTCCACGGCTGTGGCTACCTCTGTGTCGTCAGTGCTTGTCCATAATTGTATACCTACCTGTGGTGGGGTTTTTTTTTTCTATCTTCTTCATACTAGTAGTTTAGGAGTCTGCTGACAGTGTCCAGCAGGTCCGTCATTATATTATATATATACCTGCAGTAGTGATATATATATTTTTTTTATATCATTATCATCTCTATACTAGCAGACGCAGTACGGTAGTCCACGGCTGTAGCTACCTCTGTGTCGTCAGTGCTCGTCCATAATTGTATACCTACCTGTGGTGGGGTTTTTTTTTCTAACTTCTTCATACTAGTAGTTTAGGAGTCTGCTGACAGTGTCCAGCAGGTCCGTCATTATATTATATATATACCTGCAGTAGTGATATATATATTTTTTTTATATCATTATCATCTCTATACTAGCAGACGCAGTATGGTAGTCCACGGCTGTAGCTACCTCTGTGTCGTCAGTGCTCGTCCATAATTGTATACCTACCTGTGGTGGGGTTTTTTTTTCTATCTTCTTCATACTAGTAGTTTAGGAGTCTGCTGACAGTGTCCAGCAGGTCCGTCATTATATTATATATACCTGCAGTAGTGATATATATATATTTTTTATATCATTATCATCTCTATACTAGCAGACGCAGTACGGTAGTCCACGGCTGTAGCTACCTCTGTGTCGTCAGTGCTCGTCCATAATTGTATACCTACCTGTGGTGGGGGTTTTTTTTCTATCTTCTTCATACTAGTAGTTTAGGAGTCTGCTGACAGTGTCCAGCAGGTCCGTCATTATATTATATATACCTGCAGTAGTGATATATATAGATTTTTTATATCATTATCATCTCTATACTAGCAGACGCAGTACGGTAGTCCACGGCTGTAGCTACCTCTGTGTCGTCAGTGCTCGTCCATAATTGTATACCTACCTGTGGTGGGTTTTTTTTTCTATCTTCTTCATACTAGTAGTTTAGGAGTCTGCTGACAGTGTCCAGCAGGTCCGTCATTATATTATATATACCTGCAGTAGTGATATATATATATTTTTTATATCATTATCATCTCTATACTAGCAGACGCAGTACGGTAGTCCACGGCTGTAGCTACCTCTGTGTCGTCAGTGCTCGTCCATAATTGTATACCTACCTGTGGTGGGGTTTTTTTTTCTATCTTCTTCATACTAGTAGTTTAGGAGTCTGCTGACAGTGTCCAGCAGGTCCGTCATTATATTATATATATACCTGCAGTAGTGATATATATATATTTTTTATATCATTATCATCTCTATACTAGCAGACGCAGTACGGTAGTCCACGGCTGTAGCTACCTCTGTGTCGTCAGTGCTCGTCCATAATTGTATACCTACCTGTGGTGGGTTTTTTTTTTCTATCTTCTTCATACTAGTAGTTTAGGAGTCTGCTGACAGTGTCCAGCAGGTCCGTCATTATATTATATATATACCTGCAGTAGTGATATATATATATTTTTTATATCATTATTATCTCTATACTAGCAGACCCAGTACGGTAGTCCACGGCTGTAGCTACCTCTGTGTCGTCAGTCACTCGTCATCCATAAGTATACTAGTATCCATCCATCTCCATTGTTTACCTGAGGTGCCTTTTAGTTGTGCCTATTAAAATATGGAGAACAAAAATGTTGAGGTTCCAAAAATAGGGAAAGATCAAGATCCACTTCCACCTCGTGCTGAAGCTGCTGCCACTAGTCATGGCCGAGACGATGAAATTCCATCAACGTCGTCTGCCAAGGCCGATGCCCAATGTCATAGTACAGAGCATGTAAAATCCAAAACACAAAAGATCAGTAAAAAAAGGACTCAAAAATCTAAATTCAAATCGTCGGAGGAGAAGCGTAAACTTGCCAATATGCCATTTACCACACGGAGTGGCAAGGAACGGCTGAGGCCCTGGCCTATGTTCATGGCTAGTGGTTCAGCTTCACATGAGGATGGAAGCACTCAGCCTCTCGCTAGAAAAATGAAAAGACTTAAGCTGGCAAAAGCACAGCAAAGAACTGTGCGTTCTTCGAAATCACAAATCCACAAGGAGAGTCCAATTGTGTCGGTTGCGATGCCTGACCTTCCCAACACTGGACGTGAAGAGCATGCGCCTTCCACCATTTGCACGCCCCCTGCAAGTGCTGGAAGGAGCACCCGCAGTCCAGTTCCTGATAGTCAGATTGAAGATGTCAGTGTTGAAGTACACCAGGATGAGGAGGATATGAGTGTTGCTGGCGCTGGGGAGGAAATTGACAAGGAGGATTCTGATGGTGAGGTGGTTTGTTTAAGTCAGGCACCCGGGGAGACACCTGTTGTCCGTGGGAGGAATATGGCCATTGACATGCCTGGTGAAAATACCAAAAAAATCACCTCTTCGGTGTGGAAGTATTTCAACAGAAATGCGGACAACATTTGTCAAGCCGTGTGTTGCCTTTGTCAAGCTGTAATAAGTAGGGGTAAGGACGTTAACCACCTCGGAACATCCTCCCTTATACGTCACCTGCAGCGCATTCATCATAAGTCAGTGACAAGTTCAAAAACTTTGGGCGACAGCGGAAGCAGTCCACTGACCAGTAAATCCCTTCCTCTTGTAACCAAGCTCACGCAAACCACCCCACCAACTCCCTCAGTGTCAATTTCCTCCTTCCCCAGGAATGCCAATAGTCCTGCAGGCCATGTCACTGGCAATTCTGACGAGTCCTCTCCTGCCTGGGATTCCTCCGATGCATCCTTGCGTGTAACGCCTACTGCTGCTGGCGCTGCTGTTGTTGCTGCTGGGAGTCGATGGTCATCCCAGAGGGGAAGTCGTAAGACGACTTTTACTACTTCCACCAAGCAATTGACTGTCCAACAGTCCTTTGCGAGGAAGATGAAATATCACAGCAGTCATCCTGCTGCAAAGCGGATAACTGAGGCCTTGGCATCCTGGGCGGTGAGAAACGTGGTTCCGGTACCCATCATTACTGCAGAGCCAACTATAGACTTGATTGAGGTACTGTGTCCCCGGTACCAAATACCATCTAGGTTCCATTTCTCTAGGCAGGCGATACCGAAAATGTACACAGACCTCAGAAAAAGACTCACCAGTGTCCTAAAAAATGCAGTTGTACCCAATGTCCACTTAACCACGGACATGTGGACAAGTGGAGCAGGGCAGACTCAGGACTATATGACTGTGACAGCCCACTGGGTAGATGTATTGACTCCCGCCGCAAGAACAGCAGCGGCGGCACCAGTAGCAGCATCTCGCAAACCCCAACTCTTTCCTAGGCAGGCTACGCTTTGTATCACCGCTTTCCAGAATACGCACACAGCTAAAAACCTCTTACGGCAACTGAGGAAGATCATCGCAGAATGGCTTACCCCAATTGGACTCTCCTGTGGATTTGTGGCATCGGACAACGCCAGCAATATTGTGTGTGCATTAAATATGGGCAAATTCCAGCACGTCCCATGTTTTGCACATACCTTAAATTTGGTGGTGCAGAATTATTTAAAAAACGAGAGGGGCGTGCAAGAGATGCTGTCGGTGGCCAGAAGAATTGCGGGACACTTTCGGCGTACAGGCACCACGTACAGAAGACTGGAGCAACACCAAAAACGCCTGAACCTGCCCTGCCATCATCTAAAGCAAGAAGTGGTAACGAGGTGGAATTCAACCCTCTATATGCTTCAGAGGTTGGAGGAGCAGCAAAAGGCCATTCAAGCCTATACAACTGAGCACGATATAGGAGGTGGAATGCACCTGTCTCAAGCGCAGTGGAGAATGATTTCAACGTTGTGCAAGGTTCTGCAACCTTTTGAACTTGCCACACGTGAAGTCAGTTCAGACACTGCCAGCCTGAGTCAGGTCATTCCCCTCATCAGGCTTTTGCAGAAGAAGCTGGAGACATTGAAGGAGGAGCTAACACAGAGCGATTCCGCTAGGCATGTGGGACTTGTGGATGGAGCCCTTAATTCGCTTAACAAGGATTCACGGGTGGTCAATCTGTTGAAATCAGAGCACTACATTTTGGCCACCGTGCTCGATCCTAGATTTAAAACCTACCTTGGATCTCTCTTTCCGGCAGACACAAGTCTGCAGGGGTTCAAAGAACTGCTGGTGAGAAAATTGTCAAGTCAAGCGGAACGCGACCTGTCAACATCTCCTCCTTCACATTCTCCCGCTACTGGGGGTGCGAGGAAAAGGCTCAGAATTCCGAGCCCACCCGCTGGCGGTGATGCAGGGCAGTCTGGAGCGACTGCTGATGCTGACATCTGGTCCGGACTGAAGGACCTGCCAACGATTACGGACATGTCGTCTACTGTCACTGCATATGATTCTCTCCCCATTGAAAGAATGGTGGAGGATTATATGAGTGACCGCATCCAAGTAGGCACGTCAGACAGTCTGTACGTATACTGGCAGGAAAAAGAGGCAATTTGGAGGCCCTTGCACAAACTGGCTTTATTCTACCTAAGTTGCCCTCCCACAAGTGTGCACTCCGAAAGAGTGTTTAGTGCCGCCGCTCACCTTGTCAGCATTCGGCGTACGAGGTTACTTCCAGAAAATGTGGAGAAGATGATGTTCATTAAAATGAATTATAATCAATTCCTCCATGGAGACATTCACCAGCAGCAATTGCCTCCACAAAGTACACAGGGAGCTGTGATGGTGGATTCCAGTGGGGACGAATTGATAATCTGTGAGGAGGGGGATGTACACGGTGATATATCGGAGGATGATGATGAGGTGGACATCTTGCCTCTGTAGAGTCAGTTTGTGCAAGGAGAGATTAATTGCTTCTTTTTTGGTAGGGGTCCAAACCAACCCGTCATTTCAGTCACAGTCGTGTGGCAGACCCTGTCACTGAAATGATGGGTTGGTTAAAGTGTGCATGTCCTGTTTATACAACATAAGGGTGGGTGGGAGGGCCCAAGGACAATTCCATCTTGCACCTCTTTTTTCTTTCATTTTTCTTTGCGTCATGTGCTGTTTGGGGAGTGTTTTTTGGAAGGGCCATCCTGCGTGACACTGCAGTGCCACTCCTAGATGGGCCAGGTGTTTGTGTCGGCCACTTGGGTCGCTGAGCTTAGTCACACAGCTACCTCATTGCGCCTCTTTTTTTCTTTGCGTCATGTGCTGTTTGGGGAGTGTTTTTTGGAAGGGCCATCCTGCGTGACACTGCAGTGCCACTCCTAGATGGGCCAGGTGTTTGTGTCGGCCACTAGGGTCGCTTAGCTTACTCACACAGCTACCTCATTGCGCCTCTTTTTTTCTTTGCGTCATGTGCTGTTTGGGGAGTGTTTTTTGGAAGGGCCATCCTGCGTGACACTGCAGTGCCACTCCTAGATGGGCCAGGTGTTTGTGTCGGCCACTTGGGTCGCTGAGCTTAGTCATCCAGCGACCTCGGTGCAAATTTTAGGACTAAAAATAATATTGTGAGGTGTGAGGTGTTCAGAATAGACTGAAAATTAGTGGAAATTATGGTTATTGAGGTTAATAATACTTTGGGATCAAAATGACCCCCAGATTCTATGATTTAAGCTGTTTTTTAGGGTTTTTTGAAAAAAAACACCCGAATCCAAAACACACCCGAATCCGACAAAAAAAATTCGGTGAGGTTTTGCCAAAACGCGTTCGAACCCAAAACACGGCCACGGAACCGAACCCAAAACCAAAACACAAAACCCGAAAAATTTCCGGTGCACATCTCTAATTCCAAGTTGATCGCAGCAGGATTTTTGTTAGCTGTTGGGTAAAACCATGTGCACTGCAGGGGAGGCAGATGTAACATGTGCAGAGAGAGTTAGATTTGGGTGGAGTGTGTTCAAACTGAAATCTAAATTGCAGTGTAAAAATAAAGCAGCCAGTATTTACCCTGCACAGAAATAATATAACCCACCCAAATCTAACTCTCTCTGCACATGTTATATCTGCCCCCCTGCAGTGCACATGGTTTTGCCCAACTGCTAACAAAATTCCTGCTGCGATCAACTCAGAATTACCCCCATTGTGTTCACAAAGTTTCTGTAAGTACTATCTGCTTTAACAATAAATGGGTAATGTTACCACTAAATTGGCAAAATTATAACAGTTCAACGCATACTATAAGCTCCGCCTGTGGTTCATGTACATCATCTGGTCATACAACAGCTTTACTGAATACTGGCATGTTTTAAGGCAGCAACAGGTGAGCACAACTGTACACACACAACTTATGCACAGGGCACAGTACAAATACACACATTGGGTGATATTCAATTGCTATATCGCACCCGATCTCCTGTCTAAAGTGACAGGAGACCGTGGGGCGATATTAATTTGATCTTTTTTTATTGCGATTATCGTGCCCAAGAAAGTCATATTTATCCACGTAAAGCAGATAAACCCGACCAAACTAATGGGCGCAATGCAAAAAGTACTGTTTGGGTGCCCAAACATGTCACTTTTCGCGCATTTCAGCTCGCCACCACGGGGGATGCCATCTAAAATGCCATTGCTCCCGAACGGCGCAACACTTGAATTGATCATTGGGCGCCATTTAGTGGCTGCCGGCACGATAACAATTGAATATTGCCCATTATGTCTATGTACACAGTGAGGAATCTATACATTATTTTATTTTTATCTTAAAATAATTGGCAGAGTACACAAAAAGGTCATATGAGGTGTCTAATGAGCCCTATACACTGGCAGATCCGCCGCCAACGGGTGACCCGGCGGCGGGGGGCAGTAACGGGGGGGGGGGTGTGAAGATTCTTCACTCCCCCGGTCACCTGGGCAATATGAATATTGGCCTGCATGCACAAGCAACGGGGCACCAGCGATGAACGAGCATGGGGCCGCGCATCGTTCATCACTGGTGCCTCCACACTGAAAGATATGAACGGTATCTTGTTCATTAATGAACGAGATCTTTCATATCTTTCAGTATTATCGCCCAGTGTGTAGGGCCCATAACAGACCAGATTAAATGCATTAACAATTAGATATAGCTGAACTCTCACAGTACCATTGCCATATATAGGGGGTCAATCCGAGTTGATCGCTCGCTAGCTATTTTTTGCAGCGCTGCGAACGGATAGTCGCCGCCTATGGGGGAGTGTATTTTCGCTTTGCAAGTGTGCGAACACTTGTGCAGCCGAGCGGTACAAAAACAGTTTGTGCAGTTTCTGAGTAGCCCAGGACTTACTCAGCCGTTGCAATCACTTCAGCCTGTTCGTGTTTGGAATTGACGTCAGACACCCGCCCTGCAAACGCATGGACACACCAGCGTTTTTCCAACCACTTCCAGAAAATGGTCAGTTGCTACTCACAAACGCCCACTACCTGTCAATCTCCTTGTGATCGGCTGTGCGAATGGATTCTTCGTTAAATCCATCGCTCAGCAACGATCTGCTTTGTACCCGTACGACGCACCTGCGCATTGCGGTGCATACGCATGCGTAGTTTTGCCAAGTTTTGACCTGATCGCACCGCAGCAAAAAAACCTAGTGTGTGTGATCGGGTCGGAATGACCCCCATAGTACAACTGGTGGTTAATTTACTGTTATAACCAAGGCTGGCACCTCCATTAGGCAGCTATAGACAGCTGCCTATGGGCACGGGACATGAAGGGGTAGCCCGCTGAGGCTGCTCGGGAAAAAGCAGTGTAATCATAGGTGTGTAAACAGGGTGTGCCTGGTGTGCACAGGGACACCCTAATGTAGAGGCTAGAGCCGCCAGTGGTGCAAGTGTGCGGCCGAGTATGCTCGTGTACCGCGGCGCCCGCTGGACACTTTACACCTGTGTCCTAGTCCGCCATTAACGTTGTCACCCACTTTGCCAGGCTTCGGGGATACAGGACTCGGGAAACGTGACACCGACATTACTGACTGCTGCGCCCGCGGCTCATAGAGACATACAGGTGAGACAGAGCGGCTGCCAGTGAATGGGGGGAGGGTTGCTGAGAGACACAGAGTAAGAAGGGGGGGGGGGCAGTTTGAATGACAGTGAAGGGTATGAGGATGAGAAACACGGAGTAAGGGGTGGGGGCTGCTGCGAGACATAGAGTGAGGGGTGGGGGGCACAAGTTTTGCCTAGGGTGCCAAATTACCTGTATTGACAGGGCCGGCTCCAGGCCTACTAGTACCCTGAGCGAGAACATGTAAAAGCCCCCCCCCCCCCCCCCCCCCGGAAAAGTGGGCGTGGTATCTGTAAAAGTGGGCGTGGCCTCATACCTTTATATTATTAGACTATAAATAAATATATTTTCACACCCCCTCTACGCACACAATTAGCAGCCTTACACATAACAGCCACAGTAGTGTTCCTTACACTGGACACATAATGTCTCCAGTGTAGTGCCAGATACACATAATGTGCAGTGCCAGATAGACATGATATACCCCCAGCAGTGCCAGCTACACATGAAATGCCCCGCAGCAGTGCCAGAAAGACATGGCATGCCCCCCAGCAGTGCCAGCTACACACAATATACCCCCCAGCAGTGCCAGATAGACATGACATGCCCCCCAGCAGTGCCAGCTACACACAATATACCCCCCAGCAGTGCCAGATAGACATGACATGCCCCCCAGCAGTGCCAGCTACACACAATATGCCCCCCAGCAGTGCCAGCTACACATGATAGTGCTCACTTTTTAGGGCAGGGTGCTGATCACAGGGAAGGCACATTTTGAAGTTAGGAGGGCAAAATTATGTATATACTGTAATGCTTGGTGCTTATCTACCTACATGGTAAAGCATGGACAGTGCGCGCCGAAGGCGCGCAGCTAAATTAGGGGCGTTGCTTCGTGGGAAAGGTGCGTGGCCACATAATAGTGGCAATTCGCATTACACCACACAGTAGTGCAGTTAATACACACTGCACCAGGTAGAACCTCCTAGACACTGTGCGCCAGGCAGAGCACGTTAGACACTGTGCGCCAGGCAGAGCACGTTAGACACTTTGCGCCAGGCAGAGCACGTTAGACACTTTGCGCCAGGCAGAGCACGTTAGACACTTTGCGCCAGGCAGAGCACGTTAGACACTTTGCGCCAGACAGACCACTGAGACTCATTGCCTAGCCACAGACACCTAGCGGGAACACTACATGATATGCTCCCCACCCGTGCAAGCTACACATGACATGCCCCCCAGCAGTGCCAGATACAGAAATGCCCCCACAGTGCCAGATACATAAATACCCCCACAGTGCCAGATACATAAATGCCCCCACAGTTCCAGATAAATGCCCCCACAGTTCCAGATAAATGCCCCGACAGTGCAGATATGCCCCCACAGTGCCAGATAAATGCCCCCACAGTGTCAGCTACATAAATGCCCCCACAGTGCCAGATACAGAAATGCCCCCACAGTGCCAGATAAATGCACCCACAGTGCCAGATAAATGCCCCCACAGTGCCATATAAATGCCCCCACAGTGCCAGATAAATGCCCCCACAGTGCCAGATACATAAATGCCCCCACAGTGCCAGATATGTCCCCACAGTTCCAGATACATAAATGCCCCTACAGTGCCAGATACAGAAATGCCCCCACAGTGCCAGATATGCCCCCACAGTGCCAGATAAATGCCCCCACAGTGCCAGATACAGAAATGCCCCAACAGTGCCAGAAATGCCCCCACAGTGCCAGATACATAAATGCCCCAACAGTACCAGATATGCCCCTACAGTGCCAGAAATGCCCCCACAGTGCCAGAAATGCCCCCACAGTGCCAGATACAGAAATGCCCCCACAGTGCCAGATATGCCCCCACAGTGCCAGATACATAAATGCCCCCACAGTGACAGATATGCTCCTACAGTGCCAGAAATGCCCCCACAGTGCCAGATACAGAAATGCCCCCACAGTGCCAGATTTGCCCCCACAGTGCCATATAAATGCCCCCACAGTTCCAGATAAATGCCCCCACAGTGCCAGATATGCCCCTACAGTGCCAGATATGCCCCTACAGTGCCAGATACAGAAATGCCCCCACAGTGCCAGATAAATGCCCCCACAGTGCAGATATGCCCCCACAGTGCCAGATATGCCCCCACAGTGCCAGATAAATACCCCCACAGTGCCAGATAAATGCCCCCACAGTGCCAGATAAATGCCCCCACAGTGCCACCTATCCATAAATGTGCCTCCCCCCTCCCCCCCAAATACCTGCAGCGCTGAGAGGGGGGGTACTGCTGTCCGATGGCGGGCGGGCGGATGGCCTGCGAGTGCGGGTCCAGGTGTGGGCGGGCGGCCTCCAAGGCGCTTGTGTGCGCTATGCGCGCTGCACGGCGCCGGCGTCTGACGTTAGACACCACAAGAGGTCACGGCGGCCGGGCCAACGCTGCACAGGGCCGGCTCCAGCCTTGAATAAGGCGGCGCCAGCGCGCGGCACCCATTAAGGGTGGTGCCCTGCACGGCCGCTCTATTCGAACACGCCTAGAGCCGGCCCTGAATATTGATATACTTACTTGTTAATATACAGGGTACTCTGTGTAGGAAAGCATGCATGACAGAAGAATATGTCCATCCTTGGGCAATGTTACACTGCAGGAACCAGATCTCGGTAGCTCCGCCCCCTGGTGGGACACTTCCACTTGCATCTCCTGCCCCTTCTTCTGCTGATCGAGCATGGCCCCTTGAAGCAGTGGGGGACGGGGACACATGCTCCCAG
This sequence comes from Pseudophryne corroboree, assembly GCF_028390025.1. NCBI lineage: Eukaryota > Metazoa > Chordata > Amphibia > Anura > Myobatrachidae > Pseudophryne > Pseudophryne corroboree. The sequence goes on along the minus strand of NC_086454.1, from coordinate 10,205,239 downwards.
AGACATCCTGTGAGACATCATTCTCAAGCTACTGTGCAAGCAAGCAGCTGTCCTTTGTTGTCAGGGAGGCGGAGCTTCTGCCTGTATGAGACGAGTGCCTGGCTGTGAGGGGAGGGAAGATCAGAGCAGCAGCAGCAGGAGAAAGCGGAGCGGAGCTTCTGCACTGGCTGCTGGCTGGTGAGTCACACAATTACAAGAGGAGCAGGTGGGGGGAAGAAGTATTGAAATAGCGCTGGCAGCGGCTTATAAGAGCCGCAGCCGTCGTGGTCGCAGGCATCAGATCATATGATTGATGCATTGGTCAGCGTCACCGGTGACCTTTGGCTGGAAGCTGTCAGGGACAGCGGAGTAAAAGTGCCCCCATTAGGGCTGGAGCTCGGCGGCAAAAGACTCCGTTGTCTCCGACAGTTCCGCCCCTGATTAAATGACCTCCAGGTTGTGTGTATAAGGTGTATATGAAACATAAATGAATTGTGTGAATGTAGATACACTTTGTTTAATGCGCAAAGTTATTACAAATGTTGGCCAAAACTACCTTCAGGCTGTGTGTATAAGGTATATATGGTGTGTATAAGGTGTATATGGTGTGTATAAGGTGTATATGATGTGTATAAGGTGTATATGATGTGTATAAGGTGTATATGAAACATAAATACATTCTGTGCTTAGATTTAGGTCCCATCACCATGATATCTCATTATGGTATGCAATTATTCCAAAATACGGAAAAATCCGAAATCCAAAATACTTCTGGTCCCAAGCATTTCGGATATGGGATACTCAACCTGTAGTAATAGAAATTTCTGTGAATTGAGTTGGCAGAAATAGGCCTCGTAAGAGTGATTACAGACTATGCAGGGGTACAGCACATTTATTTTTGTATCTTTTTGAGCACCTAGCACACACGGAGAAGCATGCATGCATTTCGCCATTCCTCCTAAAATAGGGACGCCTGCTTTTGGGGGATTGCTTTTGAGTATAAAGATGTGCATGGTCGAAAATGTCAAAACATCACTTGGCTTTGCTGATGAATTTTATTTTAGTATCAAATAATCCCGTAGTAATTTATACTTTTTTTTAACCTAAAATACTGCTCATTTAGCATCACTGATGTCTGAAATGAACCATGAAAATGTGTGATGTTGTGGCTGTCACTTTTGTGTATTTAACTTTTTTTTTTTAATCATGTGTTTTTTAGAGATGAGCGGGTTCGGTTTCTTTGAATCCGAACCCGCACGAACTTCACTTTTTTTTCCACGGGTCCGAGCGACTCGGATCTTCCCGCCTTGCTCGGTTAACCCGAGCGCGCCCGAACGTCATCATGACGCTGTCGGATTCTCGCGAGGCTCGGATTCTATCGCGAGACTCGGATTCTATATAAGGAGCCGCGCGTCGCCGCCATTTTCACTCGTGCATTGAGATTGATAGGGAGAGGACGTGTCTGGCGTCCTCTCCATTAGAATAGAGATAGATAGATTAGATAGAGAGAGATTGTGCAGAGTCGCAGACAGAGTTAGTTTACCACAGTCAGTGACCAGTGCAGTTGCTAGTTAACTTTTATTTAATATAATATATCCGTTCACTTCTCTCTGCTATATCCGTTCTCTGCCTGAAAAAAAAAACGATACACAGCACAGTCAGTCACACAGTGTGACTCAGTCTGTGTGCACTCAGCTCAGCCCAGTGTGCTGCACAGTCATCAATGTATAAATTAAAAGCTTATAATTAATTGTGGGGGAGACTGGGGAGCACTGCAGGTTGTTAGCAGGAGCCAGGAGTACAATTATATTAATTAACAGTGCACACTTTTGCTGCAGGAGTGGTGACCAGTGCCTGACCACCAGTATAGTATTGTTGTATACTACTAATATCTCTTTAAATATCAACCAGTCTATATTAGCAGCAGACACAGTACAGTGCGGTAGTTCACGGCTGTGGCTACCTCTGTGTCGGCACTAGAGATGAGCGCCTGAAATTTTTCGGGTTTTGTGTTTTGGTTTTGGGTTCGGTTCCGCGGCCGTGTTTTGGGTTCGAACGCGTTTTGGCAAAACCTCACCGAATTTTTTTTGTCGGATTCGGGTGTGTTTTGGATTCGGGTGTTTTTTTCAAAAAACCCTAAAAAACAGCTTAAATCATAGAATTTGGGGGTAATTTTGATCCCAAAGTATTATTAACCTCAAAAAACATAATTTACACTCATTTTCAGCCTATTCTGAACACATCACACCTCACAATATTATTTTTAGTCCTAAAATTTGCACCGAGGTCGCTGTGTGAGTAAGATAAGCGACCCTAGTGGCCGACACAAACACCGGGCCCATCTAGGAGTGGCACTGCAGTGTCACGCAGGATGTCCCTTCCAAAAAACCCTCCCCAAACAGCACATGACGCAAAGAAAAAAAGAGGCGCAATGAGGTAGCTGTGTGAGTAAGATTAGCGACCCTAGTGGCCGACACAAACACCGGGCCCATCTAGGAGTGGCACTGCAGTGTCACGCAGGATGGCCCTTCCAAAAAACCCTCCCCAAACAGCACATGACGCAAAGAAAAAAAGAGGTGCAATGAGGCGCAATAAAAAAACCACGGTTAGGTGGTATATATTATAATAATAATACAATTATGGATGGACGGACTGCCTGCCGAGTTCCGACACAGAGGTAGCCACAGCCGTGAACTACCGCACTGTACACTGGTTGATAAAGAGATAGTAGTATACTCGTAACAACTAGTATGACACTATGACGGTATAAAGAAAGAAAAAAAAATACCACGGTTAGGTGGTATATATTATAATAATAATACAATTATGGATGGACGGACTGCCTGCCGACTGCCGACACAGAGGTAGCCACAGCCGTGAACTACCGCACTGTACACTGGTTGATAAAGAGATAGTAGTATACTCGTAACAACTAGTATGACACTATGACGACGGTATAAAGAATGGAAAAAAAACCACGGTTAGGTGGTATATATTATAATAATAATACAATTATGGATGGACGGACTGCCTGCCGACTGCCGACACAGAGGTAGCCACAGCCGTGAACTACCGCACTGTACACTGGTTGATAAAGAGATAGTAGTATACTCGTAACAACTAGTATGACACTATGACGGTATAAAGAATGAAAAAAAAACCACGGTTAGGTGGTATATATTATAATAATAATACAATTATGGATGGACGGACTGCCTGCCGACTGCCGACACAGAGGTAGCCACAGCCGTGAACTACCGCACTGTACACTGGTTGATAAAGAGATAGTAGTATACTCGTAACAATTAGGATGACACTATGACGGTATAAAGAATGAAAAAAAAACCACGGTTAGGTGGTAGGTATATAATAATAAATAATACAATTCTGGTCGGACGGACTGCCTGCCGTGTGCCGACACAGAGGTAGCCACAGCCGTGAACTACCGCACTGTACACTGGTTGATAAAGAGATAGTAGTATACTCGTAACAATTAGGATGACACTATGACGGTATAAAGAATGAAAAAAAAACCACGGTTAGGTGGTAGGTATATAATAATAAATAATACAATTCTGGTCGGACGGACTGCCTGCCGTGTGCCGACACAGAGGTAGCCACAGCCGTGAACTACCGCACTGTACACTGGTTGATAAAGAGATAGTAGTATACTCGTAACAATTAGGATGACACTATGACGGTATAAAGAATGAAAAAAAAACCACGGTTAGGTGGTAGGTATATAATAATAAATAATACAATTCTGGTCGGACGGACTGCCTGCCGTGTGCCGACACAGAGGTAGCCACAGCCGTGAACTACCGCACTGTACTGTGTCTGCTGCTAATATAGACTGGTTGATATTTAAAGAGATATTAGTAGTATACAACAATACTATACTGGTGGTCAGGCACTGGTCACCACTCCTGCAGCAAAAGTGTGCACTGTTAATTAATATAATTGTACTCCTGGCTCCTGCTAACAACCTGCAGTGCTCCCCAGTCTCCCCCACAATTAATTATAAGCTTTTAATTTATACATTGATGACTGTGCAGCACACTGGGCTGAGCTGAGTGCACACAGACTGAGTCACACTGTGTGACTGACTGTGCTGTGTATCGTTTTTTTTTTCAGGCAGAGAACGGATATAGCAGAGAGAAGTGAACGGATATATTATATTAAATAAAAGTTAACTAGCAACTGCACTGGTCACTGACTGTGGTAAACTAACTCTGTCTGCGACTCTGCACAATCTCTCTCTATCTAATCTATCTATCTCTATTCTAATGGAGAGGACGCCAGACACGTCCTCTCCCTATCAATCTCAATGCACGAGTGAAAATGGCGGCGACGCGCGGCTCCTTATATAGAATCCGAGTCTCGCGATAGAATCCGAGCCTCGCGAGAATCCGACAGCGTCATGATGACGTTCGGGCGCGCTCGGGTTAACCGAGCAAGGCGGGAAGATCCGAGTCGCTCGGACCCGTGGAAAAAAAAGTGAAGTTCGTGCGGGTTCGGATTCAAAGAAACCGAACCCGCTCATCTCTAGTCGGCACACGGCAGGCAGTCCGTCCGACCAGAATTGTATTATTTATTATTATATACCTACCACCTAACCGTGGTTTTTTTTTCATTCTTTATACCGTCATAGTGTCATCCTAATTGTTACGAGTATACTACTATCTCTTTATCAACCAGTGTACAGTGCGGTAGTTCACGGCTGTGGCTACCTCTGTGTCGGCACACGGCAGGCAGTCCGTCCGACCAGAATTGTATTATTTATTATTATATACCTACCACCTAACCGTGGTTTTTTTTTCATTCTTTATACCGTCATAGTGTCATCCTAATTGTTACGAGTATACTACTATCTCTTTATCAACCAGTGTACAGTGCGGTAGTTCACGGCTGTGGCTACCTCTGTGTCGGCACACGGCAGGCAGTCCGTCCGACCAGAATTGTATTATTTATTATTATATACCTACCACCTAACCGTGGTTTTTTTTTCATTCTTTATACCGTCATAGTGTCATCCTAATTGTTACGAGTATACTACTATCTCTTTATCAACCAGTGTACAGTGCGGTAGTTCACGGCTGTGGCTACCTCTGTGTCGGCACACGGCAGGCAGTCCGTCCGACCAGAATTGTATTATTTATTATTATATACCTACCACCTAACCGTGGTTTTTTTTTCATTCTTTATACCGTCATAGTGTCATCCTAATTGTTACGAGTATACTACTATCTCTTTATCAACCAGTGTACAGTGCGGTAGTTCACGGCTGTGGCTACCTCTGTGTCGGCACACGGCAGGCAGTCCGTCCGACCAGAATTGTATTATTTATTATTATATACCTACCACCTAACCGTGGTTTTTTTTTCATTCTTTATACCGTCATAGTGTCATCCTAATTGTTACGAGTATACTACTATCTCTTTATCAACCAGTGTACAGTGCGGTAGTTCACGGCTGTGGCTACCTCTGTGTCGGCACACGGCATGCAGTCCGTCCGACCAGAATTGTATTATTTATTATTATATACCTACCACCTAACCGTGGTTTTTTTTTCATTCTTTATACCGTCATAGTGTCATCCTAATTGTTACGAGTATACTACTATCTCTTTATCAACCAGTGTACAGTGCGGTAGTTCACGGCTGTGGCTACCTCTGTGTCGGCAGTCGGCAGGCAGTCCGTCCATCCATAATTGTATTATTATTATAATATATACCACCTAACCGTGGTTTTTTTTTCATTCTTTATACCGTCATAGTGTCATACTAGTTGTTACGAGTATACTACTATCTCTTTATCAACCAGTGTACAGTGCGGTAGTTCACGGCTGTGGCTACCTCTGTGTCGGCAGTCGGCAGGCAGTCCGTCCATCCATAATTGTATTATTATTATAATATATACCACCTAACTGTGGTTTTTTTTGCATTCTTTATACCGTCGTCATAGTGTCATACTAGTTGTTACGAGTATACTACTATCTCTTTATCAACCAGTGTACAGTGCGGTAGTTCACGGCTGTGGCTACCTCTGTGTCGGCAGTCGGCAGGCAGTCCGTCCATCCATAATTGTATTATTATTATAATATATACCACCTAACCGTGGTTTTTTTTTCATTCTTTATACCGTCGTCATAGTGTCATACTAGTTGTTACGAGTATACTACTATCTCTTTATCAACCAGTGTACAGTGCGGTAGTTCACGGCTGTGGCTACCTCTGTGTCGGCAGTCGGCAGGCAGTCCGTCCATCCATAATTGTATTATTATTATAATATATACCACCTAACCGTGGTTTTTTTTTCATTCTTTATACCGTCGTCATAGTGTCATACTAGTTGTTACGAGTATACTACTATCTCTTTATCAACCAGTGTACAGTGCGGTAGTTCACGGCTGTGGCTACCTCTGTGTCGGCAGTCGGCAGGCAGTCCGTCCATCCATAATTGTATTATTATTATAATATATACCACCTAACCGTGGTTTTTTTTTCATTCTTTATACCGTCGTCATAGTGTCATACTAGTTGTTACGAGTATACTACTATCTCTTTATCAACCAGTGTACAGTGCGGTAGTTCACGGCTGTGGCTACCTCTGTGTCGGCAGTCGGCAGGCAGTCCGTCCATCCATAATTGTATTATTATTATAATATATACCACCTAACCGTGGTTTTTTTTTCATTCTTTATACCGTCGTCATAGTGTCATACTAGTTGTTACGAGTATACTACTATCTCTTTATCAACCAGTGTACAGTGCGGTAGTTCACGGCTGTGGCTACCTCTGTGTCGGCAGTCGGCAGGCAGTCCGTCCATCCATAATTGTATTATTATTATAATATATACCACCTAACCGTGGTTTTTTTATACCACCTAACCGTGGCAGTCCGTCCATAATTGTATACTAGTATCCAATCCATCCATCTCCATTGTTTACCTGAGGTGCCTTTTAGTTCTGCCTATAAAATATGGAGAACAAAAAAGTTGAGGTTCCAAAATTAGGGAAAGATCAAGATCCACTTCCACCTCGTGCTGAAGCTGCTGCCACTAGTCATGGCCGAGACGATGAAATGCCAGCAACGTCGTCTGCCAAGGCCGATGCCCAATGTCATAGTACAGAGCATGTCAAATCCAAAACACCAAATATCAGAAAAAAAAGGACTCCAAAACCTAAAATAAAATTGTCGGAGGAGAAGCGTAAACTTGCCAATATGCCATTTACCACACGGAGTGGCAAGGAACGGCTGAGGCCCTGGCCTATGTTCATGGCTAGTGGTTCAGCTTCACATGAGGATGGAAGCACTCAGCCTCTCGCTAGAAAACTGAAAAGACTCAAGCTGGCAAAAGCACCGCAAAGAACTGTGCGTTCTTTGAAATCCCAAATCCACAAGGAGAGTCCAATTGTGTCGTTTGCGATGCCTGACCTTCCCAACACTGGACGTGAAGAGCATGCGCCTTCCACTATTTGCATGCCCCCTGCAAGTGCTGGAAGGAGCACCCGCAGTCCAGTTCCTGATAGTCAGATTGAAGATGTCAGTGTTGAAGTACACCAGGATGAGGAGGATATGGGTGTTGCTGGCGCTGGGGAGGAAATTGACCAGGAGGATTCTGATGGTGAGGTGGTTTGTTTAAGTCAGGCACCCGGGGAGACACCTGTTGTCCGTGGGAGGAATATGGCCGTTGACATGCCAGGTGAAAATACCAAAAAAATCAGCTCTTCGGTGTGGAGGTATTTCACCAGAAATGCGGACAACAGGTGTCAAGCCGTGTGTTCCCTTTGTCAAGCTGTAATAAGTAGGGGTAAGGACGTTAACCACCTCGGAACATCCTCCCTTATACGTCACCTGCAGCGCATTCATAATAAGTCAGTGACAAGTTCAAAAACTTTGGGTGACAGCGGAAGCAGTCCACTGACCAGTAAATCCCTTCCTCTTGTAACCAAGCTCACGCAAACCACCCCACCAACTCCCTCAGTGTCAATTTCCTCCTTCCCCAGGAATGCCAATAGTCCTGCAGGCCATGTCACTGGCAAGTCTGACGAGTCCTTTCCTGCCTGGGATTCCTCCGATGCATCCTTGCGTGTAACGCCTACTGCTGCTGGCGCTGCTGTTGTTGCCGCTGGGAGTCGATGGTCATCCCAGAGGGGAAGTCGTAAGCCCACTTGTACTACTTCCAGTAAGCAATTGACTGTTCAACAGTCCTTTGCGAGGAAGATGAAATATCACAGCAGTCATCCTACTGCAAAGCGGATAACTGAGTCCTTGACAACTATGTTGGTGTTAGACGTGCGTCCGGTATCCGCCGTTAGTTCACAGGGAACTAGACAATTTATTGAGGCAGTGTGCCCCCGTTACCAAATACCATCTAGGTTCCACTTCTCTAGGCAGGCGATACCGAGAATGTACACGGACGTCAGAAAAAGACTCACCAGTGTCCTAAAAAATGCAGTTGTACCCAATGTCCACTTAACCACGGACATGTGGACAAGTGGAGCAGGGCAGGGTCAGGACTATATGACTGTGACAGCCCACTGGGTAGATGTATGGACTCCCGCCGCAAGAACAGCAGCGGCGGCACCAGTAGCAGCATCTCGCAAACGCCAACTCTTTCCTAGGCAGGCTACGCTTTGTATCACCGCTTTCCAGAATACGCACACAGCTGAAAACCTCTTACGGCAACTGAGGAAGATCATCGCGGAATGGCTTACCCCAATTGGACTCTCCTGTGGATTTGTGGCATCGGACAACGCCAGCAATATTGTGTGTGCATTAAATATGGGCAAATTCCAGCACGTCCCATGTTTTGCACATACCTTGAATTTGGTGGTGCAGAATTTTTTAAAAAACGACAGGGGCGTGCAAGAGATGCTGTCGGTGGCCAGAAAAATTGCGGGACACTTTCGGCGTACAGGCACCACGTACAGAAGACTGGAGCACCACCAAAAACTACTGAACCTGCCCTGCCATCATCTGAAGCAAGAAGTGGTAACGAGGTGGAATTCAACCCTCTATATGCTTCAGAGGTTGGAGGAGCAGCAAAAGGCCATTCAAGCCTATACAATTGAGCACGATATAGGAGATGGAATGCACCTGTCTCAAGTGCAGTGGAGAATGATTTCAACGTTGTGCAAGGTTCTGATGCCCTTTGAACTTGCCACACGTGAAGTCAGTTCAGACACTGCCAGCCTGAGTCAGGTCATTCCCCTCATCAGGCTTTTGCAGAAGAAGCTGGAGGCATTGAAGAAGGAGCTAACACGGAGCGATTCCGCTAGGCATGTGGGACTTGTGGATGCAGCCCTTAATTCGCTTAACAAGGATTCACGGGTGGTCAATCTGTTGAAATCAGAGCACTACATTTTGGCCACCGTGCTCGATCCTAGATTTAAAGCCTACCTTGGATCTCTCTTTCCGGCAGACACAGGTCTGCTGGGGTTGAAAGACCTGCTGGTGACAAAATTGTCAAGTCAAGCGGAACGCGACCTGTCAACATCTCCTCCTTCACATTCTCCCGCAACTGGGGGTGCGAGGAAAAGGCTCAGAATTCCGAGCCCACCCGCTGGCGGTGATGCAGGGCAGTCTGGAGCGACTGCTGATGCTGACATCTGGTCCGGACTGAAGGACCTGACAACGATTACGGACATGTCGTCTACTGTCACTGCATATGATTCTCTCAACATTGATAGAATGGTGGAGGATTATATGAGTGACCGCATCCAAGTAGGCACGTCACACAGTCCGTACTTATACTGGCAGGAAAAAGAGGCAATTTGGAGGCCCTTGCACAAACTGGCTTTATTCTACCTAAGTTGCCCTCCCACAAGTGTGTACTCCGAAAGAGTGTTTAGTGCCGCCGCTCACCTTGTCAGCAATCGGCGTACGAGGTTACATCCAGAAAATGTGGAGAAGATGATGTTCATTAAAATGAATTATAATCAATTCCTCCGCGGAGACATTGACCAGCAGCAATTGCCTCCACAAAGTACACAGGGAGCTGAGATGGTGGATTCCAGTGGGGACGAATTGATAATCTGTGAGGAGGGGGATGTACACGGTGATATATCGGAGGGTGAAGATGAGGTGGACATCTTGCCTCTGTAGAGCCAGTTTGTGCAAGGAGAGATTAATTGCTTCTTTTTTGGGGGGGGTCCAAACCAACCCGTCATATCAGTCACAGTCGTGTGGCAGACCCTGTCACTGAAATGATGGGTTGGTTAAAGTGTGCATGTCCTGTTTTGTTTATACAACATAAGGGTGGGTGGGAGGGCCCAAGGATAATTCCATCTTGCACCTCTTTTTTCTTTTCTTTTTCTTTGCATCATGTGCTGATTGGGGAGGGTTTTTTGGAAGGGACATCCTGCGTGACACTGCAGTGCCACTCCTAGATGGGCCCGGTGTTTGTGTCGGCCACTAGGGTCGCTAATCTTACTCACACAGCTACCTCATTGCGCCTCTTTTTTTCTTTGCGTCATGTGCTGTTTGGGGAGGGTTTTTTGGAAGGGACATCCTGCGTGACACTGCAGTGCCACTCCTAGATGTGCCCGGTGTTTGTGTCGGCCACTAGGGTCGCTAATCTTACTCACACAGTCAGCTACCTCATTGCGCCTCTTTTTTTCTTTGCGTCATGTGCTGTTTGGGGAGGGTTTTTTGGAAGGGCCATCCTGCGTGACACTGCAGTGCCACTCCTAGATGGGCCCGGTGTTTGTGTCGGCCACTAGGGTCGCTTATCTTACTCACACAGCGACCTCGGTGCAAATTTTAGGACTAAAAATAATATTGTGAGGTGTGATGTGTTCAGAATAGGCTGAAAATGAGTGTAAATTATGTTTTTTGAGGTTAATAATACTTTGGGATCAAAATTACCCCCAAATTCTATGATTTAAGCTGTTTTTTAGGGTTTTTTTAAAAAAACACCCGAATCCAAAACACACCCGAATCCGACAAAAAAAATTCGGTGAGGTTTTGCCAAAACGCGGTCGAACCCAAAACACGGCCGCGGAACCGAACCCAAAACCAAAACACAAAACCCGAAAAATTTCCGGCGCTCATCTCTAGTGTTTTTTTATATTGCTTTTCAAAAACAATACAACATGAAACAATACAAAACAGTAAAATAAACAGTTGCAAAACCGTATAAGTGCTCTTCATATATCTCCATAAAAAAAAAAAAAGCAGCTATACCGTATGGTAAAGAGGCACAACCATATATCCGGTGCATGGCCGTCTAGTAGCAGTACAATCTGTAAACATAGAGTATAAAGGGTTTTAAACTATAACAGCCAGCATCGATTCAATAAAAAGATATATCCTCAGTAAGTAAAAGAGATAGATCAATACCATACATTAGAACAGTTAGAAAGAATATAGAGAAGAAAGGGAGAATCAAGATAAGTTACGCGCTGAGATGTGGGGGAGGTAGACTGGACCGCACCGGGGACAACGCCGCGCTGTACACAACACATTCACACAATATTTAGAATGGAGGATCAATAAAGTGCAGAGAGTTCCTCCAAGAGCCCCATATCGTATCAAATTTCAGTGGACAGTTACGTTTAGTGTACAGAAAATGCTCATGGGAGAGAGTAGTATTCACCAAGGCAACCCACTCAGCAGATGACGGAGGGGCATGAGCCATCCAGTTGCGGGCTATACACACTCTGTCAATGTTAAAGCAGTGTTGACATAAAGACGAGAATGAAGCGGGAGGGATTCCTGTAAACCAAGGCCGAATATACAAATATGCTGGGTCATCAACGGAATCTGTATACCCGTGCGACTCACAGAGACCGTGACATCTTCCCAGAAGTCATACACCCGTGAACACTGCCAAAGCAAGTGCCAGAACCCAGCAGCCGGAGCAGAACATTTCGGACAGGTATCAGAAGCCGAGCCTCCACACTTAAACAAACCGCAAGGAGTCCAGTAGACCCTATACAGGATGTACAGCTGTATCTGCTGGAATCTAGCACTCACCGAGGCCGCACGCGGGGAGGCCAGGATATGGTCCCGATCTTCATCATCAATTGCACCCAAATCTAGCACCCATTTAGCTTGGAGGGCGCTCAGTCCATCCGAACCAGAGAATGAGAGGAGGGAGGAGTAGAGAACCGAGACCCTTCCACGAGAAGGCAGTGTAAGGATTATTGTATGAACAGGGGACTCTGAGAGTCGTGGAGCAGAACCCCGCCACTGCGCCGTCAATACATGCCGGAGTTGCAAATATCGAAAAAAATAATGTCTAGGGATGGCATATGTAGCAGATAAATAATCGAAACTATGGAGCATTCCATTCTGATAAAGGTGCCCCTAAGCAGACACCCCAAAAGAGGTCCAGCCAGAGCTGCCCTCCAAACCATAAAGTTCAGAAAAAGACATATTGTTCAAGAGTGGAGAACAGGGAATCCACTGTGGAATCCCCAATTAATTTCTCAATTGCCAGCCAGACTCTACGAGTCTGTTGTAACAACGGGGGAAGAGAGGACAATGAAGTATATGCTAGTAGAAACTGAAACGGAGAAAACAATAGGCCAGCTTTATCCAAAAGAGCCACAGGGAGGTTCCCATAGTCCCCCGGAGTAACCCACTCACAGAGTTGTACCATCTGGGTAGCTAAATAATTCAGACGCATATCCAGCAATGCCAGACCCACCCTCTGCTCTGGGTCTGCTAAGGGTTTTATAAGCAATATGGGCCCGTTTAGCACCCCAAATAAAGGAGCCTATATATCAGGAAATCAACGAAAATTGTGAGGCAGGGATATAAGCCGGTGCATTCTGCAGTATATAAAGAAATTTGGGTTGGATAATCATTTTGACAACATTCACACGGCCCGTAACAGTTAAAAGGAGTTTCTGCCAAATTTGCGTCTTTATACATAAATTATCAATCTGGGGGGTCAAATTCAAGGCGACAAAATCTTTAGGGGAATGAGAAACTTGAATGCCGAGATACTTAAACTGGGTACACCATTTAAGGGGAGATCATAGGAGGGGGGAGGCGATGTGGAGGGACTGAACGGAAACACCACTGATTTGCCCCAATTAATGCAGATTCCTGAGAAGAAGCCAAACACCTTAACCAAGTCAAGAAGGGCAGGCAATGAAATGGATACATCCTTCAAAAATAATATCATATCGTCTGCCAGTGGCGGATCCAGGGGGGGGGGCACTCGGGCCCGTGCCCCCCCTGTCATTTGTGCCCCCCCCCCCTCCCCCCCCCGCGGCGTCGGCGCCGCCGCACAGGGAGATGACGGGCGCCCGCTGAGATTGTGTTACCAGCGGGCGCCCGTCTCCCTGCTCAGCGGTAGCCGGAGGCAGGAGCTCAGTACAGAGCTCAGGCTTCCGGCGCTGTCACTGCGCCGTGCGCTATGGGAGAGACGTCAGTCATGACGTCTCTCTCATAGTACTGAGGAGAGGACGCCAGCCAGGAGGAGTACTGCAGCGGCGCGGGAACGGGGCTCGGTAAGTAATATGTTTTTTTCTTCCTTAATGCAGCGGGGGCATCTCCTGGGGGAAAACTACGGGGGGGCATCAACAAGGGGCATTACTACTGGGGGGGGGCATTACTACTGGGGGCATTATAACTGGGGGCATCACTACTGGGGGGGGCATTACTACTTGAGAGCTAAACTACAGGGGCATTACTACTTGGGGGCTAAACTACAGGGGCATTACTACTTGGGGGCTAAACTACAGGGGGGCCAAACTACTGGGGGCATAACTACAGGGGCCAAACTACTGGGGGCATAACTACAGGGGCCAAACTACTGGGGGCATTACTACTGGAGGCTAAACTAGAAGGGGGGCATAACTACAGGGGCTAAACTACAATGGGGCAAACTACAGGGGGGCATTACTACTGGTGGCTAAACTATAAGGGGGGCATAACTACAGGGGCTAAACTACAAGGGGGCAAACTACAGGGGGGCATTACTACTGGTGGCTAAACTACTGGGGTCATAACTGCAGGGGCATTACCACTGGGGGCATAATGACTGGGGGCATTACTACAGGAAACATTACTAATGTGGTCTATATAAGGGGCACTACCAGTACAGTGGACATTGCATAATGAGGGCTACAACTGTGGGCATTGTATAAGAAGCGCCACCTCACATGCACCGAAGCCGCACGCAAATGTACTTGCCCCTTCCATGGTGCCCCCCCTATCATTTTCTTCTGGATCCGCCCCTGTCATCTGCGTATAAACCAATTTTTTCTTCTTGACCCACAACATGAAGCCCTGTGATATTCACAGCAGCCCTATCAAGACAAGAAGTAAATCTGTCAATTGCTTATGAACAATCAGCCATTCCACCCGGTCCGCAGGGAGGCCGCTACGCAAATAAACCTGCTCAAGTTCACCACTCCTCCTCCCCAACTCCTCCTCAGAATTTCTACTAAATATCTTCAAATGGGGCGACTCTGGAAATGAATGATCCATGCAGGAAAGCCTTATAGGCATCCCACACCAATGGGGTATTATTGCAAATAGGATTATTAGTAAATAACTCCTCCCAGAGCACAATTATTTCAGAGGCAGCACCCATCTGAGTCAACCAAAAAGGGTTAAACCTCCAAAAAGAATGCCCCCCCAGGTAAAAAAAAGCTCATAGATAACAATACAGTGGAGTGATCAGATATCCCACGTGGCAAATATCTCACTGAGGATACACAGGGAAGTGATGAGCGAGTAAGCAGTGCCATATCTATACGGGAAAATACTCCATGGGAACTTAAAAAACAGGAGAAACAGCTGACAGAAGGATTGTGCAAGCGCCAGACATCCACAAGGCCGAGCTCGGAGACCAGGCGGGCAAAGGCAGTGGGTCCAGTAGACACGCCCTGGGCAGCAGACCTCCATCTATCAGCAGACTCATCCAAAACAGCGTTAATATCACCAATGCATATAGCTGGGACAGAGGGAAATTCCTGCATAAAGGCGCAAGCCTTCACCAGAATCCCAGAGTTATAAGGGGGGTATATATAATATATATATATATATATATATATATAAATATATATATAGTAAGTAGCACAAAAGGAGAACTGTGTATTGTGCCAGCTAGAAACACATAGCAACCTAATGGGTTAATTTGGACCTTAGTGCAGACAAAATTCAGATTTTTATGAAATCAGTAGCGATACACCCCTAGAATTAGAATGAAAGGTGGAGTGAAACGCCCACCCCACCCAAGGTTTCCTGAGTGAAAGAACCCGGCTGCCAATTAGATGCGTCTCCATAAAGCAAACCAAACCCGGATTCTGGGTCCTAATATATTTTAAAACTACAGAACGTTTGACCTTATCATCAAGGTCGCAAACGTTCCATGAGAAAACGTTTACCATAGTGACGCATAGAATTGGAGTACAGAAACATTAAGCCAGCATCGTCCCAGCACAGCACCAGTCACCCCCCCCCCAAAACACACACACACACTTAAAAAGGAGGCAGACGCAACGCAGCACACTTAATACAAAAGAGCACAAGAAAAGCACATACAATAAAACAAAAAACAACGGTAAGAAAAATAACAAAACCAAGCCACCCCCACCCCGCATACTAACCCAAACATAGGTACACCTATCCCCAAACATTATGAAAGACTCTAGAAGAGAGTCAGACAAAAAGAGAAAAATAAACTAACTTCGGGGCAACTAAACCCCATAACCTATAGGACATGAAGTCCCCAGCCTGTCAGCAGGAACATATCAATAACAAATAGTTATCTATCAGCCCTGACAAAAAGCATCACTAGAAACATCCGTCAAACAAGTAACAGTCAATGAATACTAGAAAAAAGAAGCCTGAGCAAGGAATACACATAAAAGTCACTCAAGGTGGAACAGCGCGGTGAGTAGGTTGTAAATCAATTCAAGCAGAGGCTTCCCTTTGGCGTGTCAAAGAAATACGTGCAGTTGCCAGACACCACCCGGAGCCGTGCAGGGTATGACATAGAATATTGTAGCAGCAGATCCCGCAGCCTCTGTTTAACTAGCGTATATTGCGATCGGGATTTCTGAACCTCAGCCGAAAAATCCTGAAACACGGCCACCCTCTGACCCCCATGTTCCAGCGGGCCTTTAATCCTAGCAAGATGTAATATAGCATCCCTGTCTTTGTAGTGGAGGATCTAAGGGTTAAAAGTCCTGGGCTGTTCACCCGGAAGGAAGGGGGCGGGTGGGAACTCGGTGGGCTCGTTCAATAGCAAACTGTGGGGTAAACAAATATTTGCCGAACAAGGACAGCAACCAGGTTTCCAGAAATTGTTCCAGTTGGGAAACCCTCCGCCTTTTCGGGAAGGCCCACAAAACGAACATTATTTCGTCTGAGGCGTCCTTCGATATCCGTCAATTTAAGTTTACATGCAGACATCTGTGATTCCAGGGAAGTAAGACGGGCAGGAATAGGTGTACAGGAGTGTTCCAGCGTAGAAATGCGATTCTCCGTCTCCCCAACCCTGTCCTTGTGCGTCTGCATATCTTGACGTATAAACGAAGTATCAATGTGAACTTCCGCCACTTTATCCACGAGACTCTTCTCAGAATCCGTAATGGCTTGTAGAAGTTGAGACATAGTAACTTCAACAGCTTCCGCCATATTGGGAGAAGGGGAAGAGGAGGCAGCAGACAACGGAGAGGAAGATGCAGAAGAAACAGGAGTCCGGTCTACATGGGCAAACTGCGCTAAGCGGGCCGCAGCAGAGGCGCGCCGTCTCCGGACCATCAGGCTTACACAGTAGAACCAAATTAAGGCAGGTTACGTTATAAATCCTCCAGCAGGTAAAACAG
This sequence comes from Pseudophryne corroboree, assembly GCF_028390025.1. Classification (NCBI taxonomy): domain Eukaryota; kingdom Metazoa; phylum Chordata; class Amphibia; order Anura; family Myobatrachidae; genus Pseudophryne; species Pseudophryne corroboree. The sequence goes on along the minus strand of NC_086454.1, from coordinate 10,188,461 downwards.
GGGGGTACAGGGATGACAGCACCACTTCAGAATATGCGGTAATTCAGACTGCGGGTGAGGCACAGGCGGGAGTGGGTCCGCGCTCCCTGCCGAAACCAAGATGGCACCCGGCGGCCGTCACTCAGGCAGCGCATACACAGCGGCGGCCACATCATGGAGGGAGATCAGCGCCGGGAGCAGGGAGAGCAGCGGTCACCACTATTCACTCCACAGATGAGCGAGGCAGGAGCAGGGTCTGGGCCTCAGGCTGCGGCGACCCCTAAGATGGCGTCGGTCCACGCAGGCAGGACCCGGCCAGAGCAGCACGGCACACTCCGGAGCACTGCACGCGGGGGGTAAGATGCCAGATCATCCCTAAACACAGCTCGGGGCGGACAGCAGTCAATCAGGCGTCCGAGCAGGGCAGACAGGGCACCAATACAGGGCAGCAGGATGACTTGCAGGAGTACTAGGCTGGGGAGCAGGGGAATCACATCCTACTCCATGTCCAGATAGGCCACGCCCCTTGTGTATTTAACTTTTAGTAGATGGATATCTACTATAGTTGGATATACTCAAATCTACCTTTCCTCTCTGGACCTCTCCCCGGCTCTTCTCATTCGTATCTCCAACTCACTCTCTGCTACCTCTTCCTGGATGTCCCAGCGCTTTCTTAAACTTAACATGTCTAAGACCGAGCTGATCATCTTCCCTCCCTCCCGCAAAACATCACCTCCTACAATCTCATTATCTATTGATGGCACTACTATCTCCTCTAGCCCCCAAGTGCGCTGTCTTGGAGTAATCCTTGGATCCTCCCTCTCCTTCAAGCCACACATTCAGCACCTCTCACAAACCTGCCGTTTTAATCTAAAAAATATTTCCAGGATCAGACCCTTTCTCACTCAAGACGCTACTAAAACCCTCATCCACTCACTGGTCATCTCCAGACTGGACTACTGTAATCTTCTCCTGACTGGTACCCCTGACATACACCTCTCTCCACTCCAATCTATCCTCAATGCTGCTGCCCGGCTCATCTTCCTCACCAAACGCACTACATCCACCTCTTCTCTCCTACAAGACCTTCACTGGCTGCTCTTCCCCTTCAAAATCCATTTCAAGTTTCTCACACTCACTTACAAAGCCCTCACCCACTCCTCTCCCATCTACATCTCTGACCTTATCTCCCTTTACTCTCCCACCCATCCTCTTTGCTCTGCTAATGCACACCTACCTCCAAGATTTTTCACGTGCAGCTCCAATTCTCTGGAATTCCCTACCTCTCCCCCTCAGACTCTCCACCTCCCTACAAAACTACAAACGGGCTCTCAAGACACACTTCTTCACCAAACCCAGCCAAATCTCATCCTAACCCTCTGTTCCACGCTCTCTATGTACCCCATCTGTGTCACCCCTGTCTGTCTACCCCTCCCCTTAAGAATGTAAGCTCTCACGAGCAGGGCCCTCTTCCCTCATGTTCTTATCCTTTTTCTTACTTTAATAATCTTCAACTGCACCAAATCCAGCAGTCTTCTGCCACCTGATACTTATTCCAGTGTCATCTGCTGATGTAGCTATGTTTATTTATCCTGTACTTGTCCTATATTGTCTTCAACTGTAAGTTGCTGTTTTCCTGTTTTGATTATTTGTTTATGTACTCTGTAATTGGGTGCTGCGGAACCCTTGTGGCGCCATATAAATAAAGGATAATAATATTTGTGTGCATATAAATATATTTGTTCATATGAACCCAAGTGGTACTAAAACTAGTCCATCATAAGTATTGGTTGATGCTTACCTATGTAGTCCCCTGAGTGACTGTACATTGTTTATAAAAAGATAAAAGACCATTTGTGAGTTAAAATATGTGAGTGAATGGTTTTGAAGGGAAAACTCGGTGGTTAAAGATCAGTTGACTTAAAGGTAGTTTACAGTAGTCTTTAAATTGGGCACAATAAGTCACATGATTGCCACTAGTCAGCAGGTACTATACCTAGGGATTTCCCTATCCACCCAGTTAACATTGATATACAGTAGAGATGAGCGGGTTCGGTTTCTCTGAAACCGAACCCGCACGAACTTCATGTTTTTTTCACGGGTCCGAGCAGACTCGGATCCTCCCGCCTTGCTCGGTTAACCCGAGCGCGCCCGAACGTCATCATGACGCTGTCGGATTCTCGCGAGACTCGGATTCTATATAAGGAGCCGCGCGTCGCCGCCATTTTCACACGTGCATTGAGATTGATAGGGAGAGGACGTGGCTGGCGTCCTCTCCATTAGAAATTAGATTAGAAGAGAGAGAGAGATTGTGCAGAGTCAGACAGAGTTTACCACAGTGACCAGTGCAGTTGTTGTTAGTTAACTTTTATTTATTTTAATATATCCGTTCTCTGCTATATCCGTTCTCTGCCTGAAAAAAAAACGATACACAGCAGCAGCCAGTCACACAGTGTGACTCAGTCTGTGTGCACTCAGCTCAGCCCAGTGTGCTGCACATCAATGTATAAAAGGCAAAGCTTATAATAATTGTGGGGGAGACTGGGGAGCACTGCAGGTTGTTATAGCAGGAGCCCCCAGGAGTACATAATATTATATTAATTTAAAATTAAACAGTGCACACTTTTGCTGCAGGAGTGCCACTGCCAGTGTGACTAGTGGTGACCAGTGCCTGACCACCAGTATAGTAGTATATTGTTGTATGTATTGTATACTATCTCTTTATCAACCAGTCTATATTAGCAGCAGACACAGTACAGTGCGGTAGTTCACGGCTGTGGCTACCTCTGTGTCGGCAGTCGGAACTCGGCAGGCAGTCCGTCCATCCATAATTGTATTACAATATATACCACCTAACCGTGGTATTTTTTTTTCTTTCTTTATACCGTCGTCATAGTGTCATACTAGTTGTTACGAGTATACTACTATCTCTTTATCAACCAGTGTACAGTGCGGTAGTTCACGGCTGTGGCTACCTCTGTGTCGGCAGTCGGCAGGCAGTCCGTCCATCCATAATTGTATTATTATTATAATATATACCACCTAACCGTGGTTTTTTTTTCATTCTTTATACCGTCATAGTGTCATACTAGTTGTTACGAGTATACTACTATCTCTTTATCAACCAGTGTACAGTGCGGTAGTTCACGGCTGTGGCTACCTCTGTGTCGGCAGTCGGCAGGCAGTCCGTCCATCCATAATTGTATTATTATTATAATATATACCACCTAACCGTGGTTTTTTTTTCATTCTTTATACCGTCGTCATAGTGTCATACTAGTTGTTACGAGTATACTACTATCTCTTTATCAACCAGTGTACAGTGCGGTAGTTCACGGCTGTGGCTACCTCTGTGTCGGTAGTCGGCAGGCAGTCCGTCCATCCATAATTGTATTATTATTATAATATATACCACCTAACCGTGGTTTTTTTTTCATTCTTTATACCGTCGTCATAGTGTCATACTAGTTGTTACGAGTATACTACTATCTCTTTATCAACCAGTGTACAGTGCGGTAGTTCACGGCTGTGGCTACCTCTGTGTCGGCAGTCGGCAGGCAGTCCGTCCATCCATAATTGTATTATTATTATAATATATACCACCTAACCGTGGTTTTTTTTTCATTCTTTATACCGTCGTCATAGTGTCATACTAGTTGTTACGAGTATACTACTATCTCTTTATCAACCAGTGTACAGTGCGGTAGTTCACGGCTGTGGCTACCTCTGTGTCGGCAGTCGGCAGGCAGTCCGTCCATCCATAATTGTATTATTATTATAATATATACCACCTAACCGTGGTTTTTTTTTCATTCTTTATACCGTCGTCATAGTGTCATACTAGTTGTTACGAGTATACTACTATCTCTTTATCAACCAGTGTACAGTGCGGTAGTTCACGGCTGTGGCTACCTCTGTGTCGGCAGTCGGCAGGCAGTCCGTCCATCCATAATTGTATTATTATTATAATATATACCACCTAACCGTGGTTTTTTTTTCATTCTTTATACCGTCGTCATAGTGTCATACTAGTTGTTACGAGTATACTACTATCTCTTTATCAACCAGTGTACAGTGCGGTAGTTCACGGCTGTGGCTACCTCTGTGTCGGCAGTCGGCAGGCAGTCCGTCCATCCATAATTGTATTATTATTATAATATATACCACCTAACCGTGGTTTTTTTTTCATTCTTTATACCGTCGTCATAGTGTCATACTAGTTGTTACGAGTATACTACTATCTCTTTATCAACCAGTGTACAGTGCGGTAGTTCACGGCTGTGGCTACCTCTGTGTCGGCAGTCGGCAGGCAGTCCGTCCATCCATAATTGTATTATTATTATAATATATACCACCTAACCGTGGTTTTTTTTTCATTCTTTATACCGTCGTCATAGTGTCATACTAGTTGTTACGAGTATACTACTATCTCTTTATCAACCAGTGTACAGTGCGGTAGTTCACGGCTGTGGCTACCTCTGTGTCGGCAGTCGGCAGGCAGTCCGTCCATCCATAATTGTATTATTATTATAATATATACCACCTAACCGTGGTTTTTTTTTCATTCTTTATACCGTCGTCATAGTGTCATACTAGTTGTTACGAGTATACTACTATCTCTTTATCAACCAGTGTACAGTGCGGTAGTTCACGGCTGTGGCTACCTCTGTGTCGGCAGTCGGCAGGCAGTCCGTCCATCCATAATTGTATTATTATTATAATATATACCACCTAACCGTGGTTTTTTTTTCATTCTTTATACCGTCGTCATAGTGTCATACTAGTTGTTACGAGTATACTACTATCTCTTTATCAACCAGTGTACAGTGCGGTAGTTCACGGCTGTGGCTACCTCTGTGTCGGCAGTCGGCAGGCAGTCCGTCCATCCATAATTGTATTATTATTATAATATATACCACCTAACCGTGGTTTTTTTTTCATTCTTTATACCGTCGTCATAGTGTCATACTAGTTGTTACGAGTATACTACTATCTCTTTATCAACCAGTGTACAGTGCGGTAGTTCACGGCTGTGGCTACCTCTGTGTCGGCAGTCGGCAGGCAGTCCGTCCATCCATAATTGTATTATTATTATAATATATACCACCTAACCGTGGTTTTTTTTTCATTCTTTATACCGTCGTCATAGTGTCATACTAGTTGTTACGAGTATACTACTATCTCTTTATCAACCAGTGTACAGTGCGGTAGTTCACGGCTGTGGCTACCTCTGTGTCGGCAGTCGGCAGGTATCCAATACTAGTATCCAATCCATCCATCTCCATTGTTTACCTGAGGTGCCTTTTAGTTCTGCCTATAAAATATGGAGAACAAAAAAGTTGAGGTTCCAAAATTAGGGAAAGATCAAGATCCACTTCCACCTCGTGCTGAAGCTGCTGCCACTAGTCATGGCCGAGACGATGAAATGCCAGCAACGTCGTCTGCCAAGGCCGATGCCCAATGTCATAGTACAGAGCATGTCAAATCCAAAACACCAAATATCAGAAAAAAAAGGACTCCAAAACCTAAAATAAAATTGTCGGAGGAGAAGCGTAAACTTGCCAATATGCCATTTACCACACGGAGTGGCAAGGAACGGCTGAGGCCCTGGCCTATGTTCATGGCTAGTGGTTCAGCTTCACATGAGGATGGAAGCACTCAGCCTCTCGCTAGAAAACTGAAAAGACTCAAGCTGGCAAAAGCACCGCAAAGAACTGTGCGTTCTTCGAAATCCCAAATCCACAAGGAGAGTCCAATTGTGTCGGTTGCGATGCCTGACCTTCCCAACACTGGAGGTGAAGAGCATGCGCCTTCCACCATTTGCACGCCCCCTGCAAGTGCTGGAAGGAGCACCCGCAGTCCAGTTCCTGATAGTCAGATTGAAGATGTCAGTGTTGAAGTACACCAGGATGAGGAGGATATGGGTGTTGCTGGCGCTGGGGAGGAAATTGACCAGGAGGATTCTGATGGTGAGGTGGTTTGTTTAAGTCAGGCACCCGGGGAGACACCTGTTGTCCGTGGGAGGAATATGGCCGTTGACATGCCAGGTGAAAATACCAAAAAAATCAGCTCTTCGGTGTGGAGGTATTTCACCAGAAATGCGGACAACAGGTGTCAAGCCGTGTGTTCCCTTTGTCAAGCTGTAATAAGTAGGGGTAAGGACGTTAACCACCTCGGAACATCCTCCCTTATACGTCACCTGCAGCGCATTCATAATAAGTCAGTGACAAGTTCAAAAACTTTGGGTGACAGCGGAAGCAGTCCACTGACCAGTAAATCCCTTCCTCTTGTAACCAAGCTCACGCAAACCACCCCACCAACTCCCTCAGTGTCAATTTCCTCCTTCCCCAGGAATGCCAATAGTCCTGCAGGCCATGTCACTGGCAAGTCTGACGAGTCCTCTCCTGCCTGGGATTCCTCCGATGCATCCTTGCGTGTAACGCCTACTGCTGCTGGCGCTGCTGTTGTTGCCGCTGGGAGTCGATGGTCATCCCAGAGGGGAAGTCGTAAGCCCACTTGTACTACTTCCAGTAAGCAATTGACTGTTCAACAGTCCTTTGCGAGGAAGATGAAATATCACAGCAGTCATCCTACTGCAAAGCGGATAACTGAGGCCTTGGCATCCTGGGTGGTGAGAAACGTGGTTCCGGTATCCATCATTACTGCAGAGCCAACTAGAGACTTGTTGGAGGTACTGTGTCCCCGGTACCAAATACCATCTAGGTTCCATTTCTCTAGGCAGGCGATACCAAAAATGTACACAGACCTCAGAAAAAGAGTCACCAGTGTCCTAAAAAATGCAGCTGTACCCAATGTCCACTTAACCACGGACATGTGGACAAGTGGAGCAGGGCAGGGTCAGGACTATATGACTGTGACAGCCCACTGGGTAGATGTATGGACTCCCGCCGCAAGAACAGCAGCGGCGGCACCAGTAGCAGCATCTCGCAAACGCCAACTCTTTCCTAGGCAGGCTACGCTTTGTATCACCGCTTTCCAGAATACGCACACAGCTGAAAACCTCTTACAGCAACTGAGGAAGATCATCGCGGAATGGCTTACCCCAATTGGACTCTCCTGTGGATTTGTGGCATCGGACAACGCCAGCAATATTGTGTGTGCATTAAATCTGGGCCAATTCCAGCACGTCCCATGTTTTGCACATACCTTGAATTTGGTGGTGCAGAATTTTTTAAAAAACGACAGGGGCGTGCAAGAGATGCTGTCGGTGGCCAGAAGAATTGCGGGACACTTTCGGCGTACAGGCACCACGTACAGAAAACTGGAGCACCACCAAAAACTACTGAACCTGCCCTGCCATCATCTGAAGCAAGAAGTGGTAACGAGGTGGAATTCAACCCTCTATATGCTTCAGAGGTTGGAGGAGCAGCAAAAGGCCATTCAAGCCTATACAATTGAGCACGATATAGTAGGTGGAATGCACCTGTCTCAAGTGCAGTGGAGAATGATTTCAACGTTGTGCAAGGTTCTGATGCCCTTTGAACTTGCCACACGTGAAGTCAGTTCAGACACTGCCAGCCTGAGTCAGGTCATTCCCCTCATCAGGCTTTTGCAGAAGAAGCTGGAGGCATTGAAGAAGGAGCTAACACGGAGCGATTCCGCTAGGCATGTGGGACTTGTGGATGCAGCCCTTAATTCGCTTAACAAGGATTCACGGGTGGTCAATCTGTTGAAATCAGAGCACTACATTTTGGCCACCGTGCTCGATCCTAGATTTAAAGCCTACCTTGGATCTCTCTTTCCGGCAGACACAGGTCTGCTGGGGTTGAAAGACCTGCTGGTGACAAAATTGTCAAGTCAAGCGGAACGCGACCTGTCAACATCTCCTCCTTCACATTCTCCCGCAACTGGGGGTGCGAGGAAAAGGCTCAGAATTCCGAGCCCACCCGCTGGCGGTGATGCAGGGCAGTCTGGAGCGACTGCTGATGCTGACATCTGGTCCGGACTGAAGGACCTGACAACGATTACGGACATGTCGTCTACTGTCACTGCATATGATTCTCTCAACATTGATAGAATGGTGGAGGATTATATGAGTGACCGCATCCAAGTAGGCACGTCACACAGTCCGTACTTATACTGGCAGGAAAAAGAGGCAATTTGGAGGCCCTTGCACAAACTGGCTTTATTCTACCTAAGTTGCCCTCCCACAAGTGTGTACTCCGAAAGAGTGTTTAGTGCCGCCGCTCACCTTGTCAGCAATCGGCGTACGAGGTTACATCCAGAAAATGTGGAGAAGATGATGTTCATTAAAATGAATTATAATCAATTCCTCCGCGGAGACATTGACCAGCAGCAATTGCCTCCACAAAGTACACAGGGAGCTGAGATGGTGGATTCCAGTGGGGACGAATTGATAATCTGTGAGGAGGGGGATGTACACGGTGATATATCGGAGGGTGAAGATGAGGTGGACATCTTGCCTCTGTAGAGCCAGTTTGTGCAAGGAGAGATTAATTGCTTCTTTTTTGGGGGGGGTCCAAACCAACCCGTCATATCAGTCACAGTCGTGTGGCAGACCCTGTCACTGAAATGATGGGTTGGTTAAAGTGTGCATGTCCTGTTTTGTTTATACAACATAAGGGTGGGTGGGAGGGCCCAAGGATAATTCCATCTTGCACCTCTTTTTTCTTTTCTTTTTCTTTGCATCATGTGCTGATTGGGGAGGGTTTTTTGGAAGGGACATCCTGCGTGACACTGCAGTGCCACTCCTAGATGGGCCCGGTGTTTGTGTCGGCCACTAGGGTCGCTAATCTTACTCACACAGCTACCTCATTGCGCCTCTTTTTTTCTTTGCGTCATGTGCTGTTTGGGGAGGGTTTTTTGGAAGGGACATCCTGCGTGACACTGCAGTGCCACTCCTAGATGTGCCCGGTGTTTGTGTCGGCCACTAGGGTCGCTAATCTTACTCACACAGTCAGCTACCTCATTGCGCCTCTTTTTTTCTTTGCGTCATGTGCTGTTTGGGGAGGGTTTTTTGGAAGGGACATCCTGCGTGACACTGCAGTGCCACTCCTAGATGGGCCCGGTGTTTGTGTCGGCCACTAGGGTCGCTAATCTTACTCACACAGCTACCTCATTGCGCCTCTTTTTTTCTTTGCGTCATGTGCTGTTTGGGGAGGGTTTTTTGGAAGGGACATCCTGCGTGACACTGCAGTGCCACTCCTAGATGGGCCCGGTGTTTGTGTCGGCCACTAGGGTCGCTTATCTTACTCACACAGCGACCTCGGTGCAAATTTTAGGACTAAAAATAATATTGTGAGGTGTGATGTGTTCAGAATAGGCTGAAAATGAGTGTAAATTATGTTTTTTGAGGTTAATAATACTTTGGGATCAAAATTACCCCCAAATTCTATGATTTAAGCTGTTTTTTAGGGTTTTTTGAAAAAAACACCCGAATCCAAAACACACCCGAATCCGACAAAAATAATTCGGTGAGGTTTTGCCAAAACGCGTTCGAACCCAAAACACGGCCGCGGAACCGAACCCAAAACCAAAACACAAAACCCGAAAAATTTCAGGCGCTCATCTCTAATATACAGTACACTCAGATCCATACCCTTCACATAAAAATGTTTGCATTTGCTCCAAAAGTGTTAAATGACCTTACAAAAAAGAGTATGCCTTTTTGTACTTTCATAAACTACTCTTACGGGTCACATATTATGATTGGCCCCACCAACTGAAACTTGTTTGCATTTTCTGTCCATCTGAGCACTGGAATTACTTTTTGCAGAAGTAGACATTGATATGGACTTACATCACACATAGTCCCTCATTCAGATGTGGACATAGGTTCTATCGTTGCTGCTTAGACGGAAGCAGCAATGATAGCACTAATATGTTAGTGCATCAGGAGACATCACGCCTCCTGCTGCATTACTGCTCCAAGCTGTGTCCCCATGGGGTCCTGCTATTTGGCCGCCACAGCTACTACCTAGAGGCCAGGAAATCTCCATCTAATGACAGAGATTCTAGCCTCTTCCCTCCCCTGCAACATGCCTCCATTTGGAGAAACGGAAACTGTTGCCAGAGCCGGCCCTAACCAATATGATGCCCTAGGCAAGATTTTGGCTGGTGCCCACTAGCACCACCACTAGTTCCACCTCTGACCCTGCATCCCTTTACCAGCACCATCACCCCCCACCCATAGCAGTCCTTATTTTGGTGTTCCTACCCCCTATATTTTAAATAGGAACAGTGCTCACATTCGGCGCACAGCCCAAAAAGGGGTGTGTTCTTGCTGGGAAGGGGCATGGCCACACAAAAGTACCCCCAATTCAATTACGCCACACAGTAGTGCAACTTTATTCACATTTTATCATGCGATAATGTCCCTTATTCACATTACATCACACAGTAGTACCACTTTACCTTATATACGTTACTCCTCACAGTAGTGGCCCTTATTCACATTACATCACACTGAATTGCTCCTTATTCGCATAATGCCACACAGTAAAGCCCCTTACACATATGACACACATTATTAATGTTCTTATAAACATAATGCACCTTACACATTATGCCAACCTTTATTAATGCCCTTTTACACATAATATCCCTTACACATATTGCGCACATTATTAATGCCCTTATATACATAATGACACACATAGTGCCCCTTACACGTTTTTCGCACATTATTAATGCATTTATACACATGACACACATAATGCCCCTTACACTTTTGCCGAACACTACTGCACAACCAACCTACCCGCACACAGCACTCACATGGACGCTAACACTGTGACCTCTGCCTCTGCTTGGATACAGATGTATCCTCATACATCTTGCCTCAATACGCCATGCAACAGGAGATGCCTGGCGTGAGTCAGCTGGTAGCTCTGCTAACATGGAACACTTTTTTTTTACAGAAAATGCATCTTATTTTCATTTTTATATGGCTAGGATGCACTAGCAGCTACTGCTGATTAAAATGATATGCGGCATGCCTATATTCTGTGTGCTATTGTGACTGTATCTGCATACGAAATGCTACATTACAGTGATTTCCAGGAATACACTGTAACACAGCATTTCGTATGCAGATACAGCCGCAGTCTCACACAGAATATAGGCATGTCGCATATCATTTTAATCAGCAGAAGCTGCTTGTGGCCCTAGGCATTTGCCTAGTTTGCCTATGCTTATGACCGTCTCTGGCTGTCGCCACCCCCTCCCCACACCCAACCAGAATCAGAATGTCAATTACTGACAGTCTGGTGCCGTTCTGCATCTGACATCGTAGGTCCCATTTGGGGTGTACCGATTACCGATAATAAGTGCTGGAAATGCTTGAAGGTGTAACTTGAAAAAGTGTTGTACAGTAAGCGTAAGTGACAAATATCCTAATAAGAATATAAAAGTATAATCCAGTGAATGGAAGTAAGGGCACGCTCCAAATTCAGTTACAGTTCAAAGGTTTTAATGTTTAAAGTTCATACTATAAAATCAAAGCCAAGTCGGCATTTCGATTCCCTCAGAATCCTTGTGAAGACATCAGAGAAGGAGCGTAACAACCAAGGCACAGCATAGGCATGTAGTGTCTCACGGGTCCCTCTATTTAAAATACTAAAGCCAAGTGCAAAACAAACTGTGCTCTAACCTGGAATACAGGCAGGAACCGGAAGTGACATCACTTCCTCTAACAACACGATCAAGGATAAACAACATATTCAAAATAAAACAAATAGCATACATTAGCCACAACTATAGGGATAAATGAACATCTGTACATTTAAGGACTACCGGCTTCAAAATGAATCATCAGTCAAAACTTACATGAGGCTGTGCATCTCATGCTGGGATGCAAACCGGAAGCCCTCAAACTGGACGTCTGGTGCCAGTTTGAGGGCTGTGGAATGCAAGCAAACATCAGTTATGTAGGGGGACCATCATAGGATAGCTGGTGCAAGAAATGTACACTACAGTACATGGTGCACACCACAGGTGCTACAGTAAGAGTGAGTGATAAATATGCTGAAATTTATTTAGCATAAGTGTAGAGGTTGCCTGTTATCTCTTAAATAGCATATTCTATAATTATGCTGCCTATTTATTTTGATTGAGGCAATAAGTAAGATTATTTTAATGGAAAAATAATTGGCTGAGGCAGCTGAGCTGACCGGCAATACTAGCCTGGAGGGGTGCAAGTAAGCTTACTGCTTGGCCAGTTTCCTTAGCTGTCTGTATGCTTGAGCCGAACTTCTTTTGTCTGTTTTTCTTATCTCAACGCTTGTTTGGTTGGGTTCTTTTATCATTCAACCAAACAATCAGTTGGCCACCTGCATTGATTAATCTCCATGTGGACATTACATGCATAGTCCGTGTTGGAAGCAAGACATTCTCCTTTCTCCATACCACCTGTCACAAAATTAAAAGACCAATGAATTGGCCACAGCGAGTTCAATTATACACCATCTGGAAGCCTCTGGGGGTGACTGCAGCCGTTTCATGTAGAAACATGAATTTTACCAGCACTGACTGATCATTAAAAAAAATCAGCCTGCGACACATTGTCCTTAAAAATAGGTCAAATTTAGTCAATGAGCGCTATCTATAGAGTATGGATTATTGGATTACATGAAAATCACTATAGAGTGACATCACTTGTTCCAGATACTCTCAGAAGTGACGGCTGTTGGAACTTTACTGAATGGCTGAATGCAGCTGATCCCTTATAGCTTTGGGAGAACATTTGTATAGAGATGAGCGCCTGAAATTTTTCGGGTTTTGTGTTTTGGTTTTGGGTTCGGTTCCGCGGCCGTGTTTTGGGTTCGACCGCGTTTTGGCAAAACCTCACCGAATTTTTTTTGTCGGATTCGGGTGTGTTTTGGATTCGGGTGTTTTTTTCAAAAAACCCTAAAAAACAGCTTAAATCATAGAATTTGGGGGTAATTTTGATCCCAAAGTATTATTAACCTCAAAAAACATAATTTACACTAATTTTCAGCCTATTCTGAACACATCACACCTCACAATATTATTTTTAGTCCTAAAATTTGCACCGAGGTCGCTGTGTGAGTAAGATAAGCGACCCTAGTGGCCGACACAAACACCGGGCCCATCTAGGAGTGGCACTGCAGTGTCACGCAGGATGTCCCTTCCAAAAAACCCTCCCCAAACAGCACATGACGCAAAGAAAAAAAGAGGCGCAATGAGGTAGCTGACTGTGTGAGAAAGATAAGCGACCCTAGTGGCCGACACAAACACCGGGCCCATCTAGGAGTGGCACTGCAGTGTCACGCAGGATGTCCCTTCCAAAAAACCCTCCCCAATCAGCACATGATGCAAAGAAAAAGAAAAGAAAAAAGAGGTGCAAGATGGAATTATCCTTGGGCCCTCCCACCCACCCTTATGTTGTATAAACAAAACAGGACATGCACACTTTAACCAACCCATCATTTCAGTGACAGGGTCTGCCACACGACTGTGACTGATATGACGGGTTGGTTTGGACCCCCCCCAAAAAAGAAGCAATTAATCTCTCCTTGCACAAACTGGCTCTACAGAGGCAAGATGTCCACCTCATCTTCACCCTCCGATATATCACCGTGTACATCCCCCTCCTCACAGATTATCAATTCGTCCCCACTGGAATCCACCATCTCAGCTCCCTGTGTACTTTGTGGAGGCAATTGCTGCTGGTCAATGTCTCCGCGGAGGAATTGATTATAATTCATTTTAATGAACATCATCTTCTCCACATTTTCTGGATGTAACCTCGTACGCCGATTGCTGACAAGGTGAGCGGCGGCACTAAACACTCTTTCGGAGTACACACTTGTGGGAGGGCAACTTAGGTAGAATAAAGCCAGTTTGTGCAAGGGCCTCCAAATTGCCTCTTTTTCCTGCCAGTATAAGTACGGACTGTGTGACGTGCCTACTTGGATGCGGTCACTCATATAATCCTCCACCATTCTATCAATGTTGAGAGAATCATATGCAGTGACAGTAGACGACATGTCCGTAATCGTTGTCAGGTCCTTCAGTCCGGACCAGATGTCAGCATCAGCAGTCGCTCCAGACTGCCCTGCATCACCGCCAGCGGGTGGGCTCGGAATTCTGAGCCTTTTCCTCGCACCCCCAGTTGCGGGAGAATGTGAAGGAGGAGATGTTGACAGGTCGCGTTCCGCTTGACTTGACAATTTTGTCACCAGCAGGTCTTTCAACCCCAGCAGACCTGTGTCTGCCGGAAAGAGAGATCCAAGGTAGGCTTTAAATCTAGGATCGAGCACGGTGGCCAAAATGTAGTGCTCTGATTTCAACAGATTGACCACCCGTGAATCCTTGTTAAGCGAATTAAGGGCTGCATCCACAAGTCCCACATGCCTAGCGGAATCGCTCCGTGTTAGCTCCTTCTTCAATGCCTCCAGCTTCTTCTGCAAAAGCCTGATGAGGGGAATGACCTGACTCAGGCTGGCAGTGTCTGAACTGACTTCACGTGTGGCAAGTTCAAAGGGCATCAGAACCTTGCACAACGTTGAAATCATTCTCCACTGCACTTGAGACAGGTGCATTCCATCTCCTATATCGTGCTCAATTGTATAGGCTTGAATGGCCTTTTGCTGCTCCTCCAACCTCTGAAGCATATAGAGGGTTGAATTCCACCTCGTTACCACTTCTTGCTTCAGATGATGGCAGGGCAGGTTCAGTAGTTTTTGGTGGTGCTCCAGTCTTCTGTACGTGGTGCCTGTACGCCGAAAGTGTCCCGCAATTTTTCTGGCCACCGACAGCATCTCTTGCACGCCCCTGTCGTTTTTTAAAAAATTCTGCACCACCAAATTCAAGGTATGTGCAAAACATGGGACGTGCTGGAATTTGCCCATATTTAATGCACACACAATATTGCTGGCGTTGTCCGATGCCACAAATCCACAGGAGAGTCCAATTGGGGTAAGCCATTCCGCGATGATCTTCCTCAGTTGCCGTAAGAGGTTTTCAGCTGTGTGCGTATTCTGGAAAGCAGTGATACAAAGCGTAGCCTGCCTAGGAAAGAGTTGGCGTTTGCGAGATGCTGCTACTGGTGCCGCCGCTGCTGTTCTTGCGGCGGGAGTCCATACATCTACCCAGTGGGCTGTCACAGTCATATAGTCCTGACCCTGCCCTGCTCCACTTGTCCACATGTCCGTGGTTAAGTGGACATTGGGTACAACTGCATTTTTTAGGACACTGGTGAGTCTTTTTCTGACGTCCGTGTACATTCTCGGTATCGCCTGCCTAGAGAAGTGGAACCTAGATGGTATTTGGTAACGGGGGCACACTGCCTCAATAAATTGTCTAGTTCCCTGTGAACTAACGGCGGATACCGGACGCACGTCTAACACCAACATAGTTGTCAAGGACTCAGTTATCCGCTTTGCAGTAGGATGACTGCTGTGATATTTCATCTTCCTCGCAAAGGACTGTTGAACAGTCAATTGCTTACTGGAAGTAGTACAAGTGGGCTTACGACTTCCCCTCTGGGATGACCATCGACTCCCAGCGGCAACAACAGCAGCGCCAGCAGCAGTAGGCGTTACACGCAAGGATGCATCGGAGGAATCACAGGCAGGAGAGGACTCGTCAGACTTGCCAGTGACATGGCCTGCAGGACTATTGGCATTCCTGGGGAAGGAGGAAATTGACACTGAGGGAGTTGGTGGGGTGGTTTGCGTGAGCTTGGTTACAAGAGGAAGGGATTTACTGGTCAGTGGACTGCTTCCGCTGTCACCCAAAGTTTTTGAACTTGTCACTGACTTATTATGAATGCGCTGCAGGTGACGTATAAGGGAGGATGTTCCGAGGTGGTTAACGTCCTTACCCCTACTTATTACAGCTTGACAAAGGGAACACACGGCTTGACACCTGTTGTCCGCATTTCTGGTGAAATACCTACACACCGAAGAGCTGATTTTTTTGGTATTTTCACCTGGCATGTCAACGGCCATATTCCTCCCACGGACAACAGGTGTCTCCCCGGGTGCCTGACTTAAACAAACCACCTCACCATCAGAATCCTCCTGGTCAATTTCCTCCCCAGCGCCAGCAACACCCATATCCTCCTCATCCTGGTGTACTTCAACACTGACATCTTCAATCTGACTATCAGGAACTGGACTGCGGGTGCTCCTTCCAGCACTTGCAGGGGGCATGCAAATAGTGGAAGGCGCATGCTCTTCACGTCCAGTGTTGGGAAGGTCAGGCATCGCAAACGACACAATTGGACTCTCCTTGTGGATTTGGGATTTCAAAGAACGCACAGTTCTTTGCGGTGCTTTTGCCAGCTTGAGTCTTTTCAGTTTTCTAGCGAGAGGCTGAGTGCTTCCATCCTCATGTGAAGCTGAACCACTAGCCATGAACATAGGCCAGGGCCTCAGCCGTTCCTTGCCACTCCGTGTGGTAAATGGCATATTGGCAAGTTTACGCTTCTCCTCCGACAATTTTATTTTAGGTTTTGGAGTCCTTTTTTTTCTGATATTTGGTGTTTTGGATTTGACATGCTCTGTACTATGACATTGGGCATCGGCCTTGGCAGACGACGTTGCTGGCATTTCATCGTCTCGGCCATGACTAGTGGCAGCAGCTTCAGCACGAGGTGGAAGTGGATCTTGATCTTTCCCTAATTTTGGAACCTCAACTTTTTTGTTCTCCATATTTTATAGGCAGAACTAAAAGGCACCTCAGGTAAACAATGGAGATGGATGGATTGGATACTAGTATACAATTATGGACGGACTGCCACGGTTAGGTGGTATAAAAAAACCACGGTTAGGTGGTATATATTATAATAATAATACAATTATGGATGGACGGACTGCCTGTCGACTGCCGACACAGAGGTAGCCACAGCCGTGAACTACCGCACTGTACACTGGTTGATAAAGAGATAGTAGTATACTCGTAACAACTAGTATGACACTATGACGGTATAAAGAATGAAAAAAAAAACCACGGTTAGGTGGTATATATTATAATAATAATACAATTATGGATGGACGGACTGCCTGCCGACTGCCGACACAGAGGTAGCCACAGCCGTGAACTACCGCACTGTACACTGGTTGATAAAGAGATAGTAGTATACTCGTAACAACTAGTATGACACTATGACGACGGTATAAAGAAAGAAAAAAAAATACCACAGTTAGGTGGTATATATTATAATAATAATACAATTATGGATGGACGGACTGCCTGCCGACTGCCGACACAGAGGTAGCCACAGCCGTGAACTACCGCACTGTACACTGGTTGATAAAGAGATAGTAGTATACTCGTAACAACTAGTATGACACTATGACGGTATAAAGAATGAAAAAAAAACCACGGTTAGGTGGTATATATTATAATAATAATACAATTATGGATGGACGGACTGCCTGCCGACTGCCGACACAGAGGTAGCCACAGCCGTGAACTACCGCACTGTACACTGGTTGATAAAGAGATAGTAGTATACTCGTAACAACTAGTATGACACTATGACGACGGTATAAAGAAAGAAAAAAAAATACCACAGTTAGGTGGTATATATTATAATAATAATACAATTATGGATGGACGGACTGCCTGCCGACTGCCGACACAGAGGTAGCCACAGCCGTGAACTACCGCACTGTACACTGGTTGATAAAGAGATAGTAGTATACTCGTAACAACTAGTATGACACTATGACGACGGTATAAAGAATGAAAAAAAAACCACGGTTAGGTGGTATATATTATAATAATAATACAATTATGGATGGACGGACTGCCTGCCGACTGCCGACACAGAGGTAGCCACAGCCGTGAACTACCGCACTGTACACTGGTTGATAAAGAGATAGTAGTATACTCGTAACAACTAGTATGACACTATGACGACGGTATAAAGAAAGAAAAAAAAATACCACAGTTAGGTGGTATATATTATAATAATAATACAATTATGGATGGACGGACTGCCTGCCGACTGCCGACACAGAGGTAGCCACAGCCGTGAACTACCGCACTGTACACTGGTTGATAAAGAGATAGTAGTATACTCGTAACAACTAGTATGACACTATGACGACGGTATAAAGAAAGAAAAAAAAATACCACAGTTAGGTGGTATATATTATAATAATAATACAATTATGGATGGACGGACTGCCTGCCGACTGCCGACACAGAGGTAGCCACAGCCGTGAACTACCGCACTGTACACTGGTTGATAAAGAGATAGTAGTATACTCGTAACAACTAGTATGACACTATGACGACGGTATAAAGAATGAAAAAAAAACCACGGTTAGGTGGTATATATTATAATAATAATACAATTATGGATGGACGGACTGCCTGCCGACTGCCGACACAGAGGTAGCCACAGCCGTGAACTACCGCACTGTACACTGGTTGATAAAGAGATAGTAGTATACTCGTAACAACTAGTATGACACTATGACGACGGTATAAAGAATGAAAAAAAAACCACGGTTAGGTGGTATATATTATAATAATAATACAATTATGGATGGACGGACTGCCTGCCGACTGCCGACACAGAGGTAGCCACAGCCGTGAACTACCGCACTGTACACTGGTTGATAAAGAGATAGTAGTATACTCGTAACAACTAGTATGACACTATGACGGTATAAAGAATGAAAAAAAAACCACGGTTAGGTGGTATATATTATAATAATAATACAATTATGGATGGACGGACTGCCTGCCGACTGCCGACACAGAGGTAGCCACAGCCGTGAACTACCGCACTGTACACTGGTTGATAAAGAGATAGTAGTATACTCGTAACAACTAGTATGACACTATGACGACGGTATAAAGAAAGAAAAAAAAATACCACGGTTAGGTGGTATATATTGTAATACAATTATGGATGGACGGACTGCCTGCCGAGTTCCGACTGCCGACACAGAGGTAGCCACAGCCGTGAACTACCGCACTGTACTGTGTCTGCTGCTAATATAGACTGGTTGATAAAGAGATAGTATACAATACATACAACAATATACTACTATACTGGTGGTCAGGCACTGGTCACCACTAGTCACACTGGCAGTGGCACTCCTGCAGCAAAAGTGTGCACTGTTTAATTTTAAATTAATATAATATTATGTACTCCTGGGGGCTCCTGCTATAACAACCTGCAGTGCTCCCCAGTCTCCCCCACAATTATTATAAGCTTTGCCTTTTATACATTGATGTGCAGCACACTGGGCTGAGCTGAGTGCACACAGACTGAGTCACACTGTGTGACTGGCTGCTGCTGTGTATCGTTTTTTTTCAGGCAGAGAACGGATATAGCAGAGAACGGATATATTATATTAAAATAAATAAAAGTTAACTAACAACAACTGCACTGGTCACTGTGGTAAACTCTGTCTGACTCTGCACAATCTCTCTCTCTCTTCTAATCTAATTTCTAATGGAGAGGACGCCAGCCACGTCCTCTCCCTATCAATCTCAATGCACGTGTGAAAATGGCGGCGACGCGCGGCTCCTTATATAGAATCCGAGTCTCGCGAGAATCCGACAGCGTCATGATGACGTTCGGGCGCGCTCGGGTTAACCGAGCAAGGCGGGAGGATCCGAGTCTGCTCGGACCCGTAAAAAAAACATGAAGTTCGTGCGGGTTCGGTTTCAGAGAAACCGAACCCGCTCATCTCTACATTTGTAGCCTCTCTGCTTGAGCTTAATGAAGATATGCTGCTAAACACTTCTATGGGGGGGGGTCATCTGGGAATAAACTGTCAGACGTTAAAAGTCTGAGCTTTGCATGCCGTGAAATACAACCTGTCATTAATTTTAACTGAATACATATCTAAACGCAAGGTCAAAAAACATGTTTGTTTGTTTTTTACTTGCATTTTCATTACACAATTCAAGTAGATGTAGGTTGTGTCCTTATAAAAGCAAATGATAAGAATTGTTGCAATGAGCGATAGGAAAAGCATTCCTTAATGATGGTGCAGATATTTCACCTTTCACATTTTATTTATTCCTTGAATTTTGACAGGGCGGCTGAGGCTTTGAGCTTAGCCTTGTTAGAAATGACTTTTACAGCCCAAAATGAAAAACAAGATAAAGTACTTTTCTGAACCTTGTTTCACATACTGTAGCACTGTACTTGATCAGTGGGTCTGGGGGAATACTGCTCAACCCCATGGGGCAGGATGAGGGGTCCTAGACTGAGATCTACAGCTCACCTTGCACCGTGTCTACCAAGAATGGGTAAGTCAATCCGTTTACCATAGAGGAAGCAAGAAAGTTTTAGGGAGAGCTTTCATTTCCCAACTGCAATAGATGAAATGAGCAGCAAGAAAACATTTCAACCTCTGCCAAGCACCTCTCTTTCCTTAGTACCAATGTGCAAGCAGCATCTTTTTAACAATGCCTTATCTTTACAAACTCTGCTCTTATATATGACGAGACCAAACAATTACTTCTTCCACATTACTTCTTAAAATAAAACCTGTTACATAGACTGGTGTGAAGCATCCTATATTTTTCCATCTTTTGAAGCGATGAAACCTCCGAGAAAGATTTGCAAGATCCTACCTATCCCATACTCATATAGTAACAAGACAAAAATCTATCTACTCACTACTCCAACATTACTGGTCCATAAACCATTGGTACCAACATGTCCAGCTATCTCTAACTCTCCACCTTGACTCACAAGATCAGCAGTTTTTTTGCAAAGTTCCTATTGTCTCTCTAAACAGTAGGTTCTAGATGGCATGGTATACTATATATAATGCTCATGACCAACTCCCAGGTCAACACCTCTTACAGTAAAGTCAATTCCATACTATAGGTATCTTACATTTAATGGGCATTTATTTAATAGTATTAATGTTTCAAGGACTACTGGCTGCCCACACAACAGGCATCCTTCATCCAACCAGAGATAACAGGGAGAAGCGCGTTGTGGTTAATGGATCTTTTTCAACTTGGACTGAAGTGCTAAGTGGTGTGCCACAAGGCTCAGTATTAGGACCGCTATTGTTCAATATTTTCATTAACGACCTAACAGAAGGTCTAGAGAGCATGGTGTCAATTTTTGCAGATGATACCAAATTGTGTAAGGCTATAAATACAGAGGAGGATGCCGAGTCTCTTCAGAATGACTTAGTTAAATTAGAAGCATGGGCAGCCAAATGGAGAATGCGCTTCAACACAGACAAGTGTAAGGTAATGCACTGTGGTAACAAGAACATAAATTACACCTACCTACTAAATGGGGTAAAATTAGGGGATTCTGTACTGGAAAAGGACTTAGGTGTCCTCATAGATAGCAAGCTAAGCAGTAGTACCCAAAGTAGGACTGCAGCAAAGAAGGCTAATAAGATATTAGCATGGGGTATTGATGCTAGGGACGAGAGTATTATACTCCCGTTATATAAATCACTAGTGAGGCCACACCTTGAATACTGTGTACAATTCTGGGCACCATACTACAAAAAGGATATCCTGGAGCTTGAAAAGGTACAGAGGAGGGCGACCAAACTAATTAAGGGCATGGAGACGATGGAATGCAAGGAAAGGCTTGAAAGACTAGGCATGTTTACATTGGAAAAGCGGAGACTAAGAGGGGATATGATCAACATCTACAAATATATAAGGGGACAATACACAGAGCTTGCGCGGGACCTGTTTTTGGTTAGATCAACACAGAGGACTTGTGGACACTCGCTCAGGTTAGAGGAGAGGAGATTCCGCACAATACGGCGTAAAGGCTTTTTCACGGTAAGGACAATACGTGTTTGGAATTCCCTGCCCGAGGGAGTTGTAATGGCGGAATCTGTCAACACCTTTAAGAATGGGTTAGATAAAATCCTAATGGATAAGGATATCCAGGGGTATGGTGCATAGTCATGCATTATAGTTACTATAAATAGGGATAAAATGCAACGGCTGACAGCAGCATCAGTCAGAAATTTTAGTCAAATCATCATGCATAGGAGACCACAAATAGGTTGAACTCGATGGACAATTGTCTTTTTTCAACCTCAGATACTATGTTACTATGTTACTATGTTACTATGTTACTATGTAACCCATAGCTCCAATATCAAATTTTGTGCTCAGAACATTATAAAAAAAACAGCTGTTGGGACGTCTAACCAAGACCTCACCCTTCAAGAATCTGCAGTGATCCAAATTGTCCTTCCCTTAGATGGTCTCTGTGGATAGGGGTGATAATTAGGTTGGTGACCAAGAGAATGTCACAACTCCTGATTAAAAAAGTGGATTGTTACCACTTGTTGACTCATTTCATTTAGTCTTCAAACCAAGGAGACAATGAATGCATACAAATTAATGATATAACTAATTTTAGGAGTGCTTAAATGAGCATTTTGGATATGCTGTAATGCTCACAAAATAAAACCATTTAAAGAAGGTCAAATTTGGCAAAATCTGGTGGTTAGCACTGCCAAATACTGGAATTATTTTGACTTTGCATTGACTCTTTTTTTTAAACCCTTTCTTTCTATTCCCAAAAGACAAACTGAGGCAGATGCATAGAACAAGAGATAGCAGACGGGAACATTTCCATATCAATAATGCTCTTTCATAGCTCAGAGACATTTATAAAGGTTTCCAATCTTTTAAGCAGGTTATATAGTTTGGGTAAAAATTATATAACGAGCCTGGAACAAAAAGCGCATTGTTGGTTTTACTAATCAGTACATGAATTGGTGCTGTTTAAATAGAAAGGATTTCGGCTAACGCTGTGTTTTTGTCACATTGTCCACTTACGGATTCCCACCGCTTGGGAGGCTGGAAGCTGTGTCGAGTATTGAATAAGACACCTTAAGAACACACAGGAAAGAAAAAAGACACATTATTTTTGTGAAATATGTATTCACCGTATAATGTTACTACACTGAGCATCAAAAGGATAATAGAATTAAAAGTTGTTGGCTCCAGTATTTGAATTTTGCTCAAAAGATCCATTGTTAGTTTTGGATGCGTATTAGAGGACGCGCTTTCCATGGTGCCCTGGATACTTTGTCTATATGCTTTTAATTGTCAGAATGCTGATACTATTGAAAGCTGCAGGCAAAGCTTGTTGGGTGATTCAGACTTGCTTAGACTATAGAAGAGCAATGAGTTCGGCAGCAGGTCAGACAGTAACTGTGGCCGAATCCATGAATACATTACATATCTGCTGTCCACAACCCATCACAATGTGAGTAGAATTTGTCCTCATCCTAATGTTCATTCTTCTAGATACAGGATCGGCGCCACTCCTCTAGACAGAAGGTAGGAATGCTGCAACTTAGAGAGACACACAGCTTCTACCAATAATCTCTAATATAATCATACTTGCCGATATTGTGGCAGTCCCCTCCAGGGGGAGCCAGCCATCTCTGCAAGGTGGGTGGCATGGTGTAGCACACTGGGGGTATGGCCATGGGTGCTGCTGCTGGGTAGGGATGGGGGCGTGTCTGCAAATTTACGTCATCGCGGACCCGCCCCCGCCACCCAATGCAGAGATTACAGGCATTGTGAGGCATGGGAGCGGGGCCACGATTATGCAAATCACATCATTGACCCCCTCGGCTGCAGGAGGATGTGAGTGGCAGTGGGGGTTTGCGGGCAGGTGGCAGCAGGCCGGGAGTCTTGCCCACTCTTCCAGGGGACCCAATTTTAGGGAGCCTCACGGCCATTCCGGGAGAGTAGGGAAGTATGAATATATGTTTCTGAAGAAGTGAGAAGAGACTTGAGAAATGTGTAAAGTTGCTAGAAACCAATATCTGATACCAGGGGCATATTAATAGAGGGCAGTCCATGTGTAGTCTCTGTCTGGGCCCCCTCCCCTCTAGCTGGTAGTGGCAGCAGCAGTTACAGGGACTCTGAGCACTAGGTGGTAAGCAGGTCTCCAAGAAAATGGCACAGTGGTGAATTCCGCTATTGCACATGTGCAAAATTCGGGGGGAAATGGCCACTACGCCATTTTCCTGGAGACCTGCGCACAACCTTGTGCTCAGTGTCACTGCTGCAGAACTCCAGAGAGGTAAGTATTGAAAAAATGGATGCAGGGTGTACGGTGTGGCCCCCTCTGGACCCAAGGGCCCATGTGCACCAAGCCCTGCAGCCATTATAGATACGCCAAGGTCTGATACACTTACATGTACTTTACTGTACATCAGCAAAATTGAAATATATATATATATTTTAGGGGCAGTGTCTATTATTAAAGAGAACATCGGGTTACATAGAAACCAGATATCTGGACTATTTATGGTTGATTTTGTTTTCCCGGTTTACTTGCACCCAAGGGATTACCCTATCGCTTCCTGTTTAGAGCGGAAAATGGGTGACAAGATCCTCACATGCCTCCTGCTACACAGTACTGCCTCAGTCTGTGGTTTCCAGTTCACCTTGATTCTTCTCCCACCGTCATCTCACTGCCCATGTGCAGCCTTGTCCTGATTACTCAGTCACCAGAGTGATCAGACTGTCACCTACCAATACCGTTATACGAGATCCATAGCATTATCTCCTGAGATAGATCGGTAGCATATTCTCTTGAGATAGATCCAAAGCACTATCTCCTGAGATAGATCCATAGCATTATCTCCTGAGATAGACCCATAGCATTATCTCCTGAGATAGATCCATAGCATTATCTCCTGAGAAAGATCCAAAGCATTATCTCCTGAGATAGATCCATAGCATTATCTCCTGAGATAGATCCATAGCATTATCTCCTGAGACAGATCCATAGCATTATCTCCTGAGATAGATCCACAGCATTATCCCCTGAGATAGATCCATAGCATTATCCCCTGAGATAGATCACAGCATTATCTCCTGAAAAAAATCCATAGCATTATCCCCTGAGATAGATCCATAGCATTATCTCCTGAGATAGATCCATAGCATTATCTCCTGAGATAGATCCACAGCATTATCCCCTGAGATAGATCCATAGCATTATCTCCTGAAAAAAATCCATAGCATTATCCCCTGAGATAGATCCATAGCATTATCTCCTGACATTCTGTCCTGTTGGGAAGAATCTGATGATAAGGTGTGATACACCTCAGCAGCCACTTGCTATTATGTCCTATGGACACTGAGGTACTGGGTTCTACCAGTGGTGGTGCTGTGAGAGACATTCGGACAGCTGTATAAGAGGTTGTTGCATGCACAGCAATAATGGGTATATTTATCCAGATGAAGTGTTATACGCGTCTCTGTGGCCAGATTACCACCACCCAAAGGCTTGATTTCACATTTGTCATCGGTGTGCTCTTATGCAAGCCTGTGCACAATTATTCATAGCCCCCAAATCTGTTACCACTCCATCACTGAGCTTTGTGTGTGAGCGCCCTGTTACTAATCAGTTATACCTATTCAGCCACAAGTAGAGATGCATACTACATGCAGCAGTATGGTGTTATATTGAATCACTGGCGTATTTATAATGAATACTGCACACCCTGCACTCATTTTATTCAATAGTTACCCTCCAGAGTCCTGCGTCGGCAGTAGCAGCACTGCAGAACTCACCAGGAAAATGGAGCAGCAGCCATTTTTCCAGCGTTACACGCAGCAAGAAAATCACTGGGAAAATAGCCGCTGCAACATTTCCAGGAGACCTGCGCATGCGCACTAGACTCTGGGACAGCGCTAGGGCCCCCTAGTGACCTTAGTGTCAAGAGCTACAGTGCAGCTGGCTAGAGAGAAGGTGGCCCAGACATAGTCTGAACACGGACATCAGCGCCCCTGCAAAGAATCTTGTTACATACAGTAATAATATCCTGTTACATACTGTAGTACTCTGTTACATAAAGTAATACACTGCTACATAGTATACTACTTAATGCAGTAATATCCTGTTACATAGTTTCCTATTACATAAAGTAGTAACTTGTTGCATAATATTATATTACATACAGTAGTATTCTATTACATAATATTCTATTACATACAGTAGTATCCTATTACATTATATTCTACTATGTACAGTAGTATCCTATTACATATAGTAGTATCCTATAACACAGTTTCCTATTACATACTGTATAGTAGTATCCTATTACATAATATTCTATTACATACAGTAGTATCCTATTACATAATATTCTATTGCATACAGTAGTATCCTATTATACAGTATCCTATTACATATAGTAGTATCCTATTACATAATATTCTATTACATACAGTAGTATCCTATTACATAATACTATATTATGTACAGTAGCATCCTATTACACAGTACCCTATTACATATAGTAGTATCCTATTACACAGTACCCTATTACATACTGTATAGTAGTATCCTATTACACTATATTCTATTACATACAGTTGTATCCTATTACATAATATTCTATTACATAAAGTAGTATCCTATTACACAGTATCCTATTACATATAGTAGTATCCTATTACACAGTATCCTATTACATACTGTATAGTAGTATCCTATTATATAATATTCTATTACATATAGTAGTATCCTATTACAAAATATTCTATTACGTACAGTTGTATTCTATTACATACAGTAGTAAACTATTACAAAATATTCTATTACATACAGTAGTATCCTATTACATAATATTCTATTACATACAGTAGTATACTATTACATAATATTCTATTACATAATATTTCATTACATACAGTAGTATCCTATTACATAATTTTCCATTACATACACTAGTATCCTAATACATAATATTCTATTACATACAGTAGTATCCTATTACATAATATTCTATTACTTACAGTAGTATCCTATTACATACAGTAGTATCCTATTACATAATATTCTATTACATACAGTAGTATCCTATTACATAATATTCTTTTACATACAGTAGTATCCTATTACATAATATTCTAATACTTACAGTAGTATCCTATTACATTCAGTAGTATCCTATTACATAATATTCTATTACATACAGTAGTATCCTATTACATAATATTCCATTACATACAGTAGTATCATATTACATATAGTAGTATACTATTACATAATATTCCATTGCATACAGTAGTATCCTATTACATGATATTCTATTACATAAAGTAGTATATTATTACATACAGTAGTATCCTATTACATAATATTCCATTACATAGAGTAGTATCCTATTAAATAATATTATATTACGTACAGTAGTATCCTATTACATACAGTAGTATTCTATTACATAATATTCTATTATATACAGTAGTATCCTATTATGTAATATTCTATTACATACAGTAGTATCCTATTATATAATATTCTATTACATAATATTCCATTACATACAGTAGTATCCTATTACATAATATTCCATTACATACAGTAGTATCCTATTACATAATATTGTATTACATACAGTAGTATCCTATTACATAATATTCTATTATGTACAGTAGTGTCCTATTGCATAATATTCGGTTACATACAGTAGTATCCTTTTACATAATATTGGATACATACAGTAATATCCCATTACATAATATTCCATTACATACAGTAGTATCCTATTACATAATATTCTATTACATACAGTAGTATCCTATCACACAATATTCTGTGACATACCGTCGTATCCTATTACATAATATTCTGTTACATACAGTAGTATCCTATTACATAATATTCCATTACATCCTATTACATAATATTCTATTACATACAGTAGTATCCTATTACATGATATTCTATTACATACAGTTGTATCCTATTACTTAATATTCTATTACATACAGTAGTATCCTATTACACAATATTCTGTGACATACCGTCGTATCCTATTACATAATATTCTGTTACATACAGTAGTATCCTATTACATAATATTCCATTACATCCTATTACATAATATTCTATTACATATAGTAGTATCCTATTACATAATATTCTATTACATACAGTAGTATCCTATTACATAATATTCCATTACATCCTATTACATAATATTCTATTACATACAGCAGTATCCTATTACATACAGTAGTATCATTTTACATGATATTCTATTACATATAGTAATATCCTATTACATAATATTCTATTGCATACAGTAATATCCTATTACATACAGTAGTATCCTATTACATGATATTCTATTACATACAGTAGTATCCTATTACATAATATTCCATTACATCCTATTACATAATATTCTATTACATACAGTAGTATCCTATTACATAATATTCTATTACATACAGTAGTATCCTATTACATACAGTATCCTATTACATACAGTAGTATCCTATTGCATAATATTCTATTACATACAGTAGTATTCTATTACATACAGTAGTATCCTATTACATGATATTCTATTACATACAGTAGTATCCTATTACATACAGTATCCTATTACATACAGTAGTATCCTATTGCATAATATTCTATTACATACAGTAGTATTCTATTACATACAGTAGTATCCTATTACATACAGCTGTATCCTATTACATAATATTCTATTACATACAGTAGTATCCTATTACAAAATAACCTATGCTTGTTACCATGTAGTTTATGCCAATGCACTTGTGTGTTGTTAATGTCTCACCATTGCGTAGGTTACTGTACCTTGGTCACTAGGATTCACTTTTTCATGTGTCTTCCTGTTTCTTACACCAAATGTATTACCAGCTACAGCATAAAAGCGTTATGCCGGGTTGCAGGCAGAAGCGCTATCACAGATTATTGTTCCTGCACTTTACCCTGTGGAAGAAAGACAAACAGATGATACAAGAATGTTCTTCTGCTTCAGAGCCACAGCAACTAACCCCAATTCTCTTTCCTTTCGCCCCTGTGGGATCCCCCTCACTGAGAATTATTGGTTCTCTTCTCCCCTCCGTCTGCCAACAGATGAATTCCCCGGTACACTTGGGGTTCACAATTAAACGGTCTGTGCCTCCATCTTTAGTCAGCAAAAGAGAATTAAGTTTTAGAGCATTGTCTGGGAAAGTTTTCCCAAGAAACTGGGAGAGAATTAAATTGTTCTAGGGAAGCTGGCCTTTTATGCCTTTATTAGTATACCAGCAAGCATGTAATGGTTATGAGAGCTCGGAGACCCTAATAAATACTGGCTTTTAGCATAACTTGCTTTAGAGGAATTTTGAAGCAGTCTTCAGAGTTCCATTGCAATTAAGAATTGTCCCCTAGACAATGACAATTGGATGACAATGTTGTCAGTTGTACACGCAGGAAAACTGCTCTAGCAGTAAAAACAGAGGCGAGCTATCAAAACATATATATACAGCTATCACAGTATATATAACTCACCTGGTGTCAGATTATATAGACATGGAAAATAGAAGTTTTATTTATTGCTAATTGCTGCATTGTTTTTACTAATGAGACTTTATGGGATGGAGAAGCCTAAACTGTACATATATTAATTCTGTCTGACCACGTTTCTGTATTATGTACCACTCCCATTGTGTCACTTTTGTGGGGTCCTCTTGCTAAGATATCTATTGTTACATGATTCTAGGTGGCATACTGGAAATAGTTATTATACAGAGAATAGAGCAGAGCATTTTTGCAGAGTTTGTACTGAGGGTTTTTTTCAGATATGAACGCAGATGGCTGAGTGTAACATCACCCCCCCAAAAAAACACCCCAAAAAATGCGACCAATATGTGTATGGGCACGCAGCTACTGTGCGGCCACTGCATATGCATAGTTTGCCATCACCGGCAAACTGCGCTGCGGACCGCTGTTGCGGCCGGGTTTGAATGACCCTCTGAATTATGCACCTGATTGCACAGAAGCCAAGGTCATCCAATCAGGAGCCTCATTCAATACATACCTCCTATGAAAGGCGCAAGCAGATTGGACAGGCAAATAACATGGACCCCCTGGGTTACCATAATTAAACTGCTTCAGAATTGTTTACTAATGTGACACTATTATCTTCTCATTCCTACCTAATTGAACACTTTTCAGCGTCCTCACTGTCTGGAAGCAGGGCCGGCTCTAGGCATGTTCGAATAGAGCGGCCGCGCAGGGCGCCACCCTTAATGGGCGCCGCGCGCTGGCGCCGCCATATTCGAACATGCAGCCGGCCCTGGTCACTGCAGGCGCTTGTGTGCACTGTACGCGCTGAGCGGTGCCGGTATCTAACGTCAGACGCCGGCGCCGGCGCAGCGCACACAAGCGCCTTGGACGCTTCCTGGCCGGCCGCCCTCCCGCCCGCACCCGGCCCCGCTCGCCCGCACCCGCACGCCCGCCCGGACCCGGACCCGGACAGCAGTAAGGATGGCACTGTGGGGGCATTTATCTGGCACTGTGGGGGCATTTATCTGGCACTGGGGGCATTTGTCTGGCACTGGGGGCATTTGTCTGGCACTGTGGGGACATTTGTCTGGCACTGGGGGCATTTGTCTGGCACTGGGGGCATTTATCTGGCACTGTGGGGACATTTATCTGGCACTGTGGGGACATTTATCTGGCACTGTGGGGCGCACTGTGGGGGCATTTATCTGGCACTGTGGGGACATTTGCCTGGCACTGGGGGCATTTGTCTGGCACTGGGGGCATTTATCTGGCACTGTGGGGACATTTATCTGGCACTGTGGGGCGCACTGTGGGGGCATTTATCTGGCACTGTGGGGACATTTATCTGGCACTGGGGGCATTTGTCTGGCACTGTGGGGACATTTATCTGGCACTGTGGGGCGCACTGTGGGGGCATTTATCTGGCACTGTGGGGACATTTGTCTGGCACTGTGGGCATTTATCTGGCACTGTGGGGACATTTATCTGGCACTGTGGGGACATTTATCTGGCACTGTGGGGGCATTTATCTGGCACTGTGGGGACATTTGTCTGGCACTGGGGGCATTTGTCTGGCACTGGGGGCATTTATCTGGCACTGTGGGGACATTTATCTGGCACTGTGGGGCGCACTGTGGGGGCATTTATCTGGCACTGTGGGGACATTTATCTGGCACTGGGGGCATTTGTCTGGCACTGTGGGGACATTTATCTGGCACTGTGGGGGCATTTGTCTGGCACTGTGGGGACATTTGTCTGGCACTGGGGACATTTGTCTGGCACTGGGGGCATTTGTCTGGCACTGGGGGCATTTATCTGGCACTGTGGGGACATTTATCTGGCACTGTGGGGCGCACTGTGGGGGCATTTATCTGGCACTGTGGGGACATTTATCTGGCACTGTGGGGACATTTATCATTTTATCTGGCACTGTGGGGACATTTATCTGGCACTGTGGGGCGTACTGTGAGGACATTTATCTGGCACTGTGGGGGCATTTATCTGGCACTGGGGGCATTTATCTGGCACTGTGGGGGCATTTATCTAGCACTGTGGGGGCTTTTCTGTATCTACATATCTGGCACTGTGTGGCCATTTATGTATCTGGCATTACTGGGGGGCATGTCATGTGTTGCTGTCACTGCTGGGGGGCATGTCATGTGTAGCTGGCACGGCTGGGGAGCATATCATGTAGTGTTCCCGCTAGGCGTCTGTGGCTAGGCAAAGTGTCTAACGTGCTCTGCCTGGCGTAAAGTGTCTAACGTGCTCTGCCTGGCGCAAAGTGTCTAACGTGCTCTGCCTGGCGCAAAGTGTCTAACGTGCTCTGCCTGGCGCAAAGTGTCTAACGTGCTCTGCCTGGCGCAAAGTGTCTAACGTGCTCTGCCTGGCGCAGTGTGTATTAACTGCACTACTGTGTG
Organism: Pseudophryne corroboree; assembly: GCF_028390025.1. Taxonomy (NCBI): domain Eukaryota; kingdom Metazoa; phylum Chordata; class Amphibia; order Anura; family Myobatrachidae; genus Pseudophryne; species Pseudophryne corroboree. The sequence goes on along the minus strand of NC_086454.1, from coordinate 10,156,796 downwards.
GTGTAATGCGAATTGCCACTATTATGTGGCCACGCACCTTCCCCACGAAGCAACGCCCCTAAATTTTTGCTGCGCGCCTTCGGCGCGCACTGTCCATGCTTTGCCGTGCCGTGTAGGTAGATGAGCACCAAGCATTACAGTATGTACGTCATTTTGCTCTCCTAACTTAAAAATGTGCCCTCCCTGCCCTAAAAAGTGAACACTATCATGTAACTGGCACTGCTAGGGGGGCATATTGTGTGTAGCTGGCACTGCTGGGGGGCATATCATGTCTATCTGACACTATACTGGAGACATTGTGTGTAAGGAACACTACTGTGGCTGTTATGTGTGAGGCTGCTAATTGTGTGCGTAGAGGGTGTGTGAAAATATATTTATTTATAGTCTAATAATATGAAGTTATGAGACCACGCCCACTGTCCAAGAGGCCACGCCCACTTTTCCTTGAGCGTGCGCACGGGGGGGGGCGCTTTTACATGTTTTCGCTCAGGGTGTAGTAGGCCTGGAGCCGGCCCTGTCTGGAAGATACAACCGTGCTATGTGCGGAGTTGGTGAATTTTTGGGCCCCAGTGGAGACCTCATGCCTCTTGCTTCACACGTATTCTGCCAGGTATACACCAAAGTGCCCACCACTGCAACTGGAGACATATCTTCAGGATCCAGACCACAGACATGCTCAAAAGGTAATGGTAACAGCCATTAGTCCCCGCCACCGCTGGACAGGAGACATGTCTGCAGAGGACCCGGACTGCAGACATGCTCTCATAGCATTGCTAACAGCCACTGCCTCCCGTACAGTCCCCGCCACCGCTGGAGAGGAGACATGTCTGCAGAGGACTGGGACCACAGACTTGCTCTCATGCCAGCCCATTTGTGTGCATGTGTGAGCTCTGACATCTGCACTTATGCTGCTGAGTCAGTCCTGAAAGTGTCGGGGCTCATAGAGTCAGCTGCTTGTCAGAGCAGTCGCCCTGCACCGGAGCAATCTTGATTTTCTCCAGTAATATGATATCGACTCTGCAACTCGTGTAAAGTCGGATATCAAAGTATCAGGGTGTAGATGCGGAATATTAAAGAATATGTCCCTTAACTTTATACTGTTTGTTTAGTATTTTTATTTGTACATTTGTTTTATTTGTTTTTTACTTTTTAAATACAAAAATTTCCTGTTATTTTTTTTCCTCAATTTTATTAGACACTAGTTTTCAATTCTCCGGGAGAAGCCCAGAGAGGAGATTCATCTTGACACTGTTGTGGTGGGGCCGAACTGCATATCAGTAGGCCCCATCCCCAAAATGCCAGGATTCGAGGGGTTATGGGTAGGGGCAGGGATAGCCAGGGGCTGGCTGCGCAGGGGGCAGGGTGCCATCTGCCCCCCGGGCATGTGCAATTTAGGTGTTCCAGGGCCACATGACTGCAGATTCCCTGAGAAAAACCGGGCTGCTTGCTTGAGTCTGCCCCCCAGGCTGAAAGTTGCCAACCAGCCCCTGGGGATAGTCCTGCCCCCTACATATGGCACCACAATTTCCTGTATGATCTCGTCATCCTGCCCACTTCACTAGGATGGGGGCGGGATGCGTGAGATCCTGCCACTCTTCCCTGGGTGTGGGGGACTGCCTGAAAAAGTAATGAGTCTCCCATCACTCATTCAGGGCTAGATTAAGCCTTCAGGGGACCCGGGGCACTTAATACACGGTGACCCTCCGTGTGATCCGGCACCACTCACGGTCAGAGTATAAATAATGATAATTTGGTTATACCTGTATACTTCTCAACATTTCAATTTTTTTTTAATTCATCAGGAGTAAAATAACATAACAGTGGCTTAACCTTAATATCATTCACCAAGCCCCATCATGCTTCCAGCTGTCCCAGACTCACACTGACGTCAGAATGGCACCCATTCGCAGAGAAAATGACATCAGCTGAATTTTTTTTCATAAAAACGTTGAAACATTGAGATGTATACAGATGTAACCGCCTGATCATTATTTATACTGTGACCGTGAGTGCGCGCAGATCACTCCCCTTATATAGTTAATAATTCCCCCCACCCCTTAAATATTTAATGAACCTTTCACCCCCACTTTATAAAATATATTTAATTATTTTCTCCCCCATAACTTTTCATTCTCACTGACCTCAATGCTGACTTGCACATCCCAGCACAATCAGGCAGTTTTTTAGAGTCCAGTCTCCAGCCTCCTGCTCTTCACCACCTTCCTGGGGTGACAAAGTCATGGCGTTACATCCCCCAGTGTCAGTTGCACAGCGCCATCAGTGTCTAATAGTCACTGAAGCCGCTGAAGAAGGGGAGCATGCAGCGCCTCAGCCGCCGTGGTTACAGACTAAGTCAGACACAACTGTAGGAGTCGGGGATGATTCTTCGTCTCTCCAGGCTCCGCTGCCAGAAGCAGAAGTGTCCCTGCACTGCAGCTCCGGTTGGGGGGGCCCCTGAGATTGGGGGGCCTGGGGAAATTTACCCTCTAAGCCCCACCCCCTTAATCTGACACTGCTCTCATCCTCTCTGCCTGATATCTGATATCCCTCTCACTATAATCGGTGTGTTGGTGTAGTGTAATCAGGTGATCATATGATGGGTGGTCTGGTGCAATCATGTGGTGAGAGGAAGATATTTGTGTCACTGACACAGAAGTGGTAGTGGAAGCAGAAGAACCATATGAGCTCACCAAGAAAAAAAAGCTCCAATAACAGAGAAACCCCAACATACAAAAGAAGTGTAGAAGAAGCATTTATATTGGTGGTAATGAACCAGGAGAAACAGTCCTGTGAAGACAAAGGGATCTAAGGATGTGAAGGAAACTGTAAAGAAAGTGGCAAGGAGGTCAAGTAGGATGAGTAGGGAGTAGTGACCCTTCATCTAAGCTATGAGTAGATCATTGGTCACATTTGAGGACGCATTCTCAGTGGACTGTAGAGTGTGGGAGCCCGCTTGCAGAGGGTCTAGAACTCTAGATGAAATTGAGAGCATAAAAAATTGGATAAAGTGGTTTTATACAAGCTGTTCACGTAGATAGGATCTAAAGTAAGTTTGCTTGGTGAAAAAGAGGGAAATATGTATTAACAAAGGATGAATTTGTAATGGGGGAAGTCTACGTTGGAGCAAGATTTCCTCCATTGGTGGTCAGCAGTACAGGACTCTTGCAGCTGACAGGCTGGAGTTTGGCTCATCTGAGATGGTGAGTGTAGTTTGTAGAATGAAGTACTGTAACATTTGCACGGGACAGGGTGACAGGGTACAAATACTGGAGGAGACGAGTGGGATAAAAGGAGCTGAGAAGAGGAAGGAGTGAAGGGCATTTGGAAGTCATTGCTTGATGTGGATTTAGGACCAGGTGACATGAGGCAATGTTGGTTAGAAAAAAAGGAGGTTTTGGTGAGTGAGCAGGAGGATAAAGTTTGAGAAGCTCCACTATATTTAATGTGATAAACCTTCCCACAAACCTCTATTCTACAATACGATAATGTGTCATATGCTGCAATGTAGCCCAAAGTGCTTTCCAAAAAGCATCACTCTGTATCACAAGAAAGCCTTGGGCCCCAGGAGCCGTGACTAATGCTACGCACAGCCAGCCGCAGAGCACAGGAACACAAATGTCATTATTTACACTCATGATTCTGGGAGGAAAAATAACCTTGTTTCCTATAAAATACACTCTAATTACAACACTTAGGCCTGGAATGTCAGTCTTCACACATTACATTAAAATCCATTTCTTCACGTCCGTAAATGGCCCTTTAAAATTAAAGATAAAGAATTGTGGTGCAAAATCAATAGCAGGAATATTGGGTCAGCTCAGCAAAGTTCCCCTTTGGTATAGGAATCCGTTATTTTAAATGAGTTACCTCTGAAGGGAAAAATGGCAGCAGCACCGTAACTTCTGAGAACACATTATTCTGCTGAGTTTCAGGAAAAGCTTTTTTTCTTTTTTCTTTTTTTTAAGAGTACAACAAATGCATTTGAGATTAAACTGATGGCCAATTTTTATTGCGTTTCATTATCCTTTCCTTCAGCCATTCTCACATCGCTCATTGTTTTTTTTTCTAACGTTGCGTTTATTAAAACACTTGTATTCCATCGAGAATGTGTTATGATTGCTGCAAATGGTGGAAGGCATTTTTGTTTTCTTTTTCTCTAAGCTGAATATATATTTTTTTTTATCTAAACATAGAAACATAGAATGTGACGGTAGAAAACAACCATTTGGCCCATCTACTCTGCCCTAAACACATATACACACACTTACACGCTAGGGTTATTTTTATTGGGAGCCAACTAACCTACCAGTATACATTTGGATTTTTGGAGGAAATTGGAGTAACCTGGAAGAAAGCTACGCAAGTAGAGGGAGAATATACAAACTCCACACGGTTAACTGTGTTTTTTTTCCAATTGGAGGTCTGAACTTTCTAATCTAATAAAATGCAACTACAACATAACATTTATGAAAAACTGGCATCATTATAGAATGTCATATTTTGTTAATGCACCTATTTTATCGGGCCCCCGACACACCCGTTCATGCAAACCAATTTAAAAAAATCATAACATGCCTCTTGTGGGGTCTTACACCATCTCTCTCCACATGCTCCTATACAGGGAATGGTTGGCAGCATTCTGATTGGTGGATAGCTTTAGTCATCCACCAATTAGCAGGCTGACAGCCATTCACTGTTTGGCTGCAGGCTGAGAGGCAGGTAGGGATCGGAGTCGCCTAGAATTGGGGGGCCCTGGGCAGCTGCCCAGTGTGCCCGTACAGACGGCCCTGCCCATGTCTCCAGCCCATCTGCAATGTGCAGGGTTACAGCTTGACTGAATGTAAATCTTATTCCCAGAATTATATCACTTTATTTCTAGTTATATATACAGCGATAGGTCTGACACAGGAAGTTGTTGGGGGTCCCATATTTTGTTTCCAGCCTAGGACCCATAGCAATTCTCCATGCCATTACCATATATACAATGTATTCAGAAAGAGGAGAAGTATAATGGGAAAATAAGACATAATACAAATATATTTATTTAGTAAGGGAATAAATTAAGGACAAAGAGACGGAGTCTGAGTAGACAAATCTAACCATTATTTTCAAACTGCGCATATGCTCATATGCTCATAGCACTCCGCTCATGGGGCGGAGCTTTAAGGGAAAGATGTGGTTGTGTCTTGATGTCACAAAGCAACCGCGTCATTTCACGAATCTCTTCCCCCTGAGTGGAGTGCTATGGGTGGGAGGAGGCGGAGCGGTAATAGCAGCTGGCAGATGTTGCGGCAGGCACCCCATGCGATCGCACGGCTTCCCTGCCGCTCAGAGGCAGAACTCTGGGAGGCAATGGAGTCATCTGCCGCCGGGCTCCTGCTCTGAAGGGGGCACCTCTGCTCCCATTCTGTGACACCAGTGAATTAAGTTAATTGATAGCTGCCGCTATTTTTTCAGTGGCCAACTTCCTCACTGGTCCCTGCACCTTACAAATCACACCCACTTTATTATACACATTTTACAAGTGTCACACCCAGGATTAGAAACCACAAAGCAGACACCTTACTGATGAAGCTGTTTGCTCCTGTATAGGAAATATGAGAATTCTAACTACATGAGGTTACATCTCTGACAATTACACGTAACTTCATATAGTTAGCATTCTCATGCTTCCTCTACAGGAGCAAATCGCTCCATCAGTAAAGTGTCTGCTGTTACACAAACACACACTTATCTTGATATAGGAAATAGGGGGCACCAATATTTATCTTGCCTCCGGGCAACTGGGACGAACTTACGCCACTGCTGCCGCTAGAAACATCTCTGGAAAAGAGCATTTCCTCAGCCTAACCAATGTGCAAAAGGCAACCAAGCTCTAACTAGGCTCATCACTCAATAATCACACTGTGTCTCACCAATGAAAGAGAAATTGTGATTTTTACACCTTGTACAGAAGATGTTCGCTGGTCTACCATATACCCGTTTAGATGCTTTTACCTTTTAACCACTTCACACCTCTTCTATGTATGAAGATTTTTAACACCAATATACTGTATATTAAGCAAAACCTTATTCAACTACAATGAAACCAGTAATACTGACCTAACAACATGCACTTGTGACTTTTATTACATTAATATGATTACATTAAATATGTCCTTCATTTATACAAGTGTCTCTGATATTGATGCATTTCTCCTATAACCATCAGAGGTACAGGTGCACCCACTGACCCTGCAACAGTAATACCCCCAGCAAGCACCAATAGGAACCTTCCCTGCACTGAGAAAATAAATAAATAAAAAAACATTACATTTCACGGAAACAGAGAAATCGGCTCTAGGAGGATCCGCAAATAAGATTGTCTTTAGGGAAATATTCCGCTCCTCAGTATGTTCCCCAAGGAATCACAGAGGACTAGAGAGAGATACATTGTGTGTAATGAACATACAGTAAGTAATGATTTGTAAGAGATTATATAAGTGGTCAGACTCACCTACAGAATTATAGGAAGTAATCACAAGAATCTATTATGTACAGCACGCGTTATACTGTACTACAGTTGATTACAAGTGCTTTATATTGGATTATTTCTGTGTTAAACGTAGAATCTAAAAATAGATAATGTGATGTGGCTGTAATGGATCACACAGGATATCTCTGTATGGTATATAGCAAAGCATGTACTTTTTTTTTGTCATTCAGCAAACCTTCATGTATATATTAATATGTATATATAGAATAAAACTGTAAAGGTTGTGCCTGTACACGGCAATTTATTTGAACAATATACTTCTAGGGACTTTTAAAAACTATGGAGATGAAAAAAATAATTTGGAAATTTTTGTCTGTCTTTTGTTCTGGCATCACACAAAAACTATGGGATGAATTTGGATGGCGTTGTCACTATTGTATAGCTTAGTGACCTAGTAAGAAACGGTGGTATGTATGATCGCGCTGTGACATCAGGGAGAGGAGCAATAAAGGAAAAAACAGACGCTTGACACTCGGCACACTTGAAGTTGGTGTTCCAATCATGCTTCTATGGAACGTGACTCCGCCCAAGTTATGCAGCGGAACCCGACTCATAGTGACTGCTCTGCAGAGGAACCTACTTGAGGCAAAGATTCTAACAGGATGTGGTGCAGGTGAGACCGTGTTTATACCACGTACACCCCTGATCCCCAACAATTTTCCATTTTAAATTCAAGCGCCCGCAGTTTCCTGTAAATGTTGCTTCGCTATGACGATCACCAAGTTGCAAACACTCAGGGCTGCAGGCGTTGATCTCAGGACCAGCTAATCCTCCCATGGGCAGCTTTACATGGCTTGCTCACAAGGTACTAGCCCCAAAAACTGCAAATATTGTTTACAAAGAAATGTTGTGATTAATGAGGGTAATTCCAAGTTGATCGCAGCAGGAAATTTTTTAGCAGTTGGGCAAAACTATGTGCACTGCAGGGGGGGCAGATATAACATTTGCAGAGAGTTAGATTTGGGTGGGGTGTGTTCAATCTGCAATCTAATTTGCAGTGTAAAAATAAAGCAGCCAGTATTTACCCTGCACAGAAACAAAATAACCCATCCAAATCTAACTCTCTCTGCACATGTTATATCTGCCCCCCCCTGCAGTGCACATGGTTTTGCTCAACTGCTAAAAAATTTCCTGCTGCGATCAACTTGGAATTACCCCTATGTGTACAATATAGAATATACATCACAATTCTAGGTGGCACTACTGTCTTTGTAGAATTAGTCCCACTGAGCAATAACAGACATCCACGGAAGTGAAGCAAAGGGCAAACTCTAGTAATAATATATGTTAATATCTGTAATACATAATGAATAGAGAGAAAGGTCAGGATTATACTATGAACAGAGAGAGACTCTCTCGAGTCTGCTCTGGCATTTGTCAGGGTCCAGGGATCTCCGCAAAGGGATTTGAGCTTTGTTGTAGATACCCCACAGGTTGCGCCCCCCCAGATGAGCACCGTTGTTACCATCTAGAGACGCATGTGGCATGAGTAGCCAATCTGGTAGTAACCTGCTGCAGAGAAACGAGCACATAGAGAGTCAGGACCCGTAGGAGGGGTGTGGTATGGAAGGTAGATAGTAACTAGGTCGACAGTGTCTAGGTCGACCACTATTGGTCGACAGTAACTAGGTCGACAGGGTCTCTAGGTCGACAGGGTCTTTAGGTCGACATGGTCTAGGTCGACAGGTCAAAAGGTGACATGGGGTTTTTATGTTTTTTTGGTGTCCTTTTCTTCGTAGAGTTACCGGGAACCCCAATTAGTGGACCGTGTCCCCTCGCATCGCTCGCCATGCTTTGGGCAAGGTGCCTCGCTCCAATACCGCTTTGCACGGCACAGATTACCGTTCCAATCGAAGTCCACGTGGATCGTTAAGTATGAAAAGGTTAAAAAAAAGAAAAAAATGTGAAAAGATCATGTCAACCTTTTGACCTGTCGACCTAGAACATGTCGACCTAGAGACCATGTTGACCTTGAAACCCTGTCAACCTAGTTACTGTCGACCAATAGTGGTCGACCTAGATAGTGTCGACCTAGTTAGTGTCGACCTAGAGACTAGACCCCCCCGTAGGAGGTAGTGTAGATGAAGATCTGACACCCAGGTGCAGACACAGTGAGTTACAATAGGGCACCAGTCAGAGAGGTGGTTTACTCAGGGTTGGACTGTCCCACAGGGGTTCAGAGGAAACCACACGGTCGGATCCACTGTTAGAGGTACCACTGCCTCCTCTATGGATCAGGATTTAGACAGTGCAATTAAGATATACATTAGCTGCATTATACTGCACAGACAGGGGCATTTTAAGAGAGGAGGGGACCCGCGTGTGGCCTCTATTGCAGAACTCATACTCTCCGGCAAGCTAGTGGTCTCTGCCATAGTGCTAGAGTCTACTACACATGCGCAATCACTCGGAAGTAGAGATGAACGGGTTCGGTTCCTCGAGACCCGAACACCCCCGAACTTTACCTATTTTACACGGTTCCAAGGCAGCCTCGGATCTTCCCACCTTGCTCGGTTAACACGAACGCGCCCGAACGTCATCATCCCGCTGTCGTATTCTCGCGAGATTCGTATTGCATATAAAGAGCAACGCGCCACCGCCATTTTCACTCGTGCATTGGAGATGATAGCGAGAGGACGTGGCTGCGTTATCTCAGTTTCTGTGTTCAGTGTGCTGCAAATATCTGTGCTCAGTGTGCTGCAAATATCTGTGCTCAGTGTGCTGCAAATATCTGCTCAGTGTGCTGCAAATACCTGTGCTCAGTGTGCTTGCAAATATTTACGTTCTCTCCCTCCATATCTGTGCTGCATTGTAGTTGTGCGCAGTATATAGTAGGAGGACAGTGCAGAATTTTGCTGACCACCAGTATATATATATATATATATATATATATATATATATAGCAGTACAGTACAGTAGTCCATTGCTCTACCTCTGTGTCATCAAGTATACTATCCATATCTGTGCTGCATTGTAGTTGTGCGCACTATATAGTAGGAGGACAGTGCAGAATTTTGCTGACCATCAGTATATATATAGCAGTACGGTACAGTAGTCCATTGCTCTACCTCTGTGTTGTCAAGTATACAATCCATATCTGTGCTGCATTGTAGTTGTGCGCAGTATATAGTATGAGGATAGTGCAGAATTTTGCTGACCACCAGTATATATATAGCAGTACGGTACAGTAGTCCATTGCTCTACCTCTGTATTGTCAAGTATACAATCCATATCTGTGCTGCATTGTAGTTGTGCGCAGTATATAGTAGGAGGACAGTGCAGAATTTTGCTGACCACCAGTATATATATATAGCAGTACGGTACAGTAGTCCATTGCTCTACCTCTGTGTCGTCAAGTATACTATCCATATCTGTGCTGCATTGTAGTTGTGCGCAGTATATAGTAGGAGGACAGTGCAGAATTTTGCTGACCACCAGTATATATATAGCAGTACGGTACAGTAGTCCATTGCTCTACCTCTGTGTTGTCAAGTATACAATCCATATCTGTGCTGCATTGTAGTTGTGTGCAGTATATAGTAGGAGGACAGTGCAGAATTTTGCTGACCACCAGTATATATATATAGCAGTACAGTACAGTAGCCCATTGCTCTACCTCTGTGCCGTCAAGTATACAATCCATATCTGTGCTGCATTGTAGTTGTGCGCAGTATATAGTAGGAGGACAGTGCAGAATTTTGCTGACCACCAGTATATATATAGCAGTACGGTACAGTAGTCCATTGCTCTACCTCTGTGTCATCAAGTAAACTATCCATATCTGTGCTGCATTGTAGTTGTGCACAGTATATAGTAGGAGGACAGTGCATAATTTTGCTGACCACCAGTATATACATAGCAGTACGGTACAGTAGTCCATTGCTCTACCTCTGTGTCGTCAAGTATACAATCCATATCTGTGCTGCATTGTAGTTGTGCGCAGTATATAGTATGAGGACAGTGCAGAATTTTGCTGACCACCAGTATATATATAGCAGTACGGTACAGTAGTCCATTGCTCTACCTCTGTATTGTCAAGTATACAATCCATATCTGTGCTGCATTGTAGTTGTGCGCAGTATATAGTAGGAGGACAGTGCAGAATTTTGCTGACCACCAGTATATATATATAGCAGTACGGTACAGTAGTCCATTGCTCTACCTCTGTGTCGTCAAGTATACTATCCATATCTGTGCTGCATTGTAGTTGTGCGCAGTATATAGTAGGAGGACAGTGCAGAATTTTGCTGACCACCAGTATATATATAGAAGTACGGTACAGTAGTCCATTGCTCTACCTCTGTGTTGTCAAGTATACAATCCATATCTGTGCTGCATTGTAGTTGTGTGCAGTATATAGTAGGAGGACAGTGCAGAATTTTGCTGACCACCAGTATATATATATAGCAGTACAGTACAGTAGCCCATTGCTCTACCTCTGTGCCGTCAAGTATACAATCCATATCTGTGCTGCATTGTAGTTGTGCGCAGTATATAGTAGGAGGACAGTGCAGAATTTTGCTGACCACCAGTATATATATAGCAGTACGATACAGTAGTCCATTGCTCTACCTCTGTGTCATCAAGTAAACTATCCATATCTGTGCTGCATTGTAGTTGTGCGCAGTATATAGTAGGAGGACAGTGCAGAATTTTGCTGACCACCAGTATATACATAGCAGTATGGTACAGTAGTCCATTGCTCTACCTCTGTGTCGTCAAGTATACAATCCATATCTGTGCTGCATTGTAGTTGTGCGCAGTATATAGTAGGAGGACAGTGCAGAATTGTGCTGACCACCAGTATATATATATAGCAGTACGGTATAGTAGTCCATTGCTCTACCTCTGTGTCTTCAAGTATACATTCCATATCTGTGCTGCATTGTAGTTGTGTGCAGTATATAGTAGGTGGACAGTGCAGAATTTTGCTGACCACCAGTATATATATATAGCAGTACGGTACAGTAGTTCATTGCTCCACCTCTGTGTCGTCAAGTATACTATACATATCTGTGCTGCATTGTAGTTGTGCGCAGTATATAGTAGGAGGACAGTGCAGAATTTTGCTGACCACCAGTATATATATATATATATATATATATATATATATACCAGGTGCTTCATCGCGCCCTACGGGCGCCTTTCACACCGTCGCAAGAGGCTACGCCCCCTTAACCCTTGCATGCCTTTCTGTGGTTCAAGATTTGTATTATATGGAGTATTACCTGCATTCCTTTGTCAGTGGTTAAATATTGCACAATGAAAGGGCGTGCGATGGTGAAGAAGGCACAGCCCCTTGCGATGGTCTGGAGGCGCCGTGGGTAGGGGAGGGGCAGGTACGGGTGGTGTGGCAGATGGTGAAGGGGGTCTGGAGGTGCTGCAGGTGGTGGAGGGGTAGGTGCGGGTGTGCCATGGGTGGGGGAGGGGTCATGGGGGGGGGGACCGCAGATGGAGGAGGGTGTCTGCAGATGCTGCGGGTGGAGGGGGGCAGGTGTGGGGGGAGACATATATGGGGGGTGGATGGTGGAGGGGGTCTGGAGGTGCTCTGGGTGGTGGAGGGGTGGAGGAGTGAGAGCCACGGGTGGTGTAGGGGGTCTGGAGGCACAGCGTGTGGGGGAGGGGTGGAGTGCCGCATGTGGTGGAGGGAAAGGTGCGGAGGTGTGGTGCATTGAGGAGGGGTCTGGAGGCGCTGCGGGTACTGTACCTGCCAAAAAGGTAGTTGGAGGGTATGCAGTAACAGGGCCGTGACAGGGTCAGATCAGGGGTGACAGGGCCAGGATAGGGGTAACAGGGCCTGCATAAGGGTGAAAGGGCCAGGATAAGAGTGACAGGGCAAGGCCAGGGGTGACAGGGACATGACAGAACACAGGGCACGGGAGAGATTGGTATTAGGGACAAAACAGTGGTGACAGACAGATGTGTCTTACCGGAGTCAAGGCTGCTGCTGTTCCACTCCAACCTGTTGGGATCTGCTGCTGGTGGAGACTTGGCATGGCTGACTCTCTCAGGCTGGAGTCTTACTTCCTCTGCCCGTCAGCATCCCTCCCCCCCTCCTCAGTCACACACCGCAGACCTCGCGCAGCTGCCGGGCACTGTGGTAAGGGGAGACTGGGAGTGACTGGTTAGCTCCCAGGAGACGCTGCGGCTGGAGGGAGGAGGGGGTCGGAGCCTGCAAGCAGCTCGGACTTCTGCAGCGCTACCCGCTGGCTAAAGTGTGTGAAGGAGCTGGGCGCACCTCACTGCGGACGGCAGCACTGCAGCTAGCGGTGGGGTTGCCGGGGCTGGAGATAACAGAGGCAGTACGGAACCTGCACAGCAGCAGGTGCCCCACAAAACTGCAGCTAAGAAGCGTGGAGTGTGTTAGAAAGTGACGCTCCTCCGCGCCAGAGAGACCCTGCTGAGTATGCTGATGTGGAGGGTCAAGCACACAGTGAGCCGGTGCCCGTCTGTCTGTACGGCATACCACTCACACACCCCCATACCTCCCAACTGTCCCGGGGTTCCGGCAGCAGAGCCGGATTAAGGGGGGGGGGAGCAGGGGGTACGTACCGTGGGCCCCACAGTTTTAGCGGCCCCCCCGGCTGGAGTAGCTCTGTCCCAGCTCAGAAGCTCCCCCGTCCTGCCAGCAACAGCGGCAGCATTGTGATACAGTCAGCACACGCTGCTGCGTTTTGGCAGGTCTGTGGTGTTGCCTGCTTTCTTCTGCCTGTGCGGGTGTGTAGGGGGAAGCGACCACCTCCTCTGGATTTAGCCCTAGCTGAGGGGCCTAAATTCCATATAAAAAAAAATCCCGGAATTTGCATAAGGGGGCGTGGCCACGCTGCCCGCGATTAGGCCACGCCCCCAGCCCCACAGCAGAGACAGCCATGAGATAGGGCTCCCCTGTCTCACGTGCCCTGGGCCCCCTGGACTCATAATCCGCCCCTGGAGGCATGCCAGCAGCTCACAGAGCGCTGGGCATGCCCCCTCACTGACGAAAACGGGGGACCTCCCGTGAAGCCACGCCCCCTTTTGTTGACCACGCCCCCTTTTGCAGCGTGTGTGTGTGTGTGTGCCCTCCTTCTGCCTGAAGAAAGCTGGGAGGTATGCACCCCTGTCTGCCTGAAGAAAGTGGGGAGGTATGCACCTCTGCCTGTGCCATGCCCATACTATATGCTTCTGCTCCTAGTCTCCTATAGATCTGTGACTCATTTGACTAACTCCGCCCAGTGTTGTGACTCCGCCCAGCGTTAGCAAATGAGTCACAAAGTCACAGATCTGGGCTATTATATAGGAGATATATAGCAGTACGGTACAGTAGGCCATTGCTAATGATATATTACTGACATATAATTCCACACATTAAAAAATGGAGAACAAAAGTGTGGAGGGTAAAATAGGGAAAGATCAAGATCCGCTTCCACCTCGTGCTGAAGTTGCTGCCACTAGTCATGGCCGAGACGATGAAATGCCATCAACGTCGTCTGCCAAGGCCGATGCCCAATGTCATAGTAGAGAGCATGTAAAATCCAAAAAACAAAAGTTCAGTAAAATGACCCAAAAATCTAAATTAAAAGCGTCTGATGAGAAGCGTAAACTTGCCGATATGCCATTTACGACACGGAGCTGTACGTTCTTCTAAATCACAAATCCCCAAGGAGAGTCCAATTGTGTTGGTTGCGATGCCTGACCTTCACAACACTGGACGGGAAGAGGTGGCGCCTTCCATCATTTGCACAGGTGTCAAGCCGTGTGTTGCCTTTGTCAAGCTGTAATAAGTAGAGGTAAGGACGTTAACCACCTAGAAACATCCTCCTATATACGTCACCGGGAGCGCATTCATCAGAAGTCATTGACAAGTTCAAAAACTTTGGGTGACAGCGGAAGCAGTCCACTGACAACTAAATCCCTTTCTCTTCTAACCAAGCTCCTGCAAACCACACCACCAACTCCCTTAGTGTCAATTTCCTCCTTAGACAGGAAAGCCAATAGACCTGCAGGCCATGTCACTGGCAAGTCTGACGAGTCCTCTCCTGCCTGGGATTCCTCTGATGCATCCATGAGTGTAACGCCTACTGCTGCTGGCGCTGCTGTTGTTGCTGCTGGGAGTCGATCGTCATCCCAGAGGAGAAGTCGGAAGACCACCTGTACTACTTCCAGTAAGCAATTGACTGTCCAACAGTCCTTTGCGAGGAAGATGAAATATCACAGCAGTCATCCTGCTGCAAAGCGGATAACTCAGGTCTTGGCAGCTGCGGTGGTGTTAAACGTTTGTCCAGTATCCACCGTTAATTCACAGGGAATTAGAGAATTGATTGAGGTACTGTGTCCCCGGTACCAAATACCATCTAGGTTCCATTTCTCTAGGCAGGTGATACCGAGAATGTACACAGACGTCAGAAAAAGAGTCACCAGTGTCCTAAAAAATGCAGTTGTACCCAATGTCCACTTAACCACGGACATGTGGACAAGTGGAGCAGGGCAGACTCAGGACTATATGACTGTGACAGCCCACTGGGTAGATGTATTGCCTCCCACAGCAAGAACAGCAACGGCGGCACCAGTAGCAGCATCTCGCAAACGCCAACTCGTTCCTAGGCAGGCTACACTTTGTATCACTGCTTTCCATAAGAGGCACACAGCTGACAACCTCTTAAGGAAACTGAGGAACATCATTGCAGAATGGCTTACCCCAATTGGACTCTCCTGGGGATTTGTGACATCGGACAACGCAACCAATATTGTGCGTGCATTACATGTGGGCAAATTCCAGCACATCCCATGTTTTGCACATACATTGAATTTGGTGGTGCAGAATTTTTTACAAAACAACAGGGGCGTGCAAGAGATGCTGTCGGTGGCCCGAAGAATTGCGGGCCACTTTCGGCATTCAGCCACCGCGTGCCAAAGACTGGAGCACCAGCAAACACTCCTGAACCTGCCCCGCCATCATCTGAAGCAAGAGATGGTAACAAGGTGGAATTCAACCCTCTATATGCTTCAGAGGATGGAGTAGCAGCAAAAGGCCATTCAAGCCTATACATCTGCCTACGATATAGGCAAATGAGGGGGAATGCACCTAACTCAAGCGCAGTGGAGAATGATTTCAACGTTGTGCAAGGTTCTGCAACCCTTTGAACTTGCCACACGTGAAGTCAGTTCAGACACTGCCAGCCTGAGTCAGGTCATTCCATCATCAGGCTTTTGCAGAAGAAGCTGAAGAGATTGAAGGAGGAGCTAACACAGAGCGATTCTGCTAGGCATGTGGGACTTGTGGATGGAGCCCTTAATTCGCTTAACCAGGATTCACGGGTGGTCAATCTGTTGAAATCAGAGCACTACATTTTGGCCACCGTGCTCGATCCTAGGTTTAAAGCCTATGTTGTATCTCTCTTACCGGCAGACACAAGTCTGCAGAGGTGCAAAGACCTGCTGGTGAGACACTTGTCAAGTCAAGCGGAACGTGACCCGCCAACAGCTCCTCCTTCACATTCTCCCGCAACTGGGGCTGCGAGGAAAAGGATAAGAATTCCGAGCCCACCCGATGGCGGTGATGCAGGGCAGTCTGGAGCGAGTGCTGACATCTGGTCCAGACTGAAGGACCTGCCAACGATTACTGACATGTCGTCTACTGTCACTGCATATGATTCTGTCACCATTGAAAGAATGGTGGAGGATTATATGAGTGACCGCATCCAAGTAGGCACGTCAGACAGTCTGTACGTATACTGGCAGGAAAAAGAGGCAATTTGGAGGCCCTTGCACAAACTGGCTTTATTTTACCTAAGTTGCCCACCCTCCAGTGTGTACTCCGAAAGAGTGTTTAGTGCAGCCGCTCACCTTGTCAGCAATCGGCGTACGAGGTTACTTCCAGAAAATGTGGAGAAGATGATGTTCATCAAAATGAATTATAATCAATTCCTCCGTGGAGACATTCACCAGCAATTGCCTCCAGAAAGTACACAGGGACCTGAGATGGTGGATTCCAGTGGCGCCGAATTAATACTCTGTGAGGAGGGGGATGTACACAGTGTTTTGTTCATATATTTGTAAATCCAGTCATCAGGACACAGAGACATGTGAGTTCACTGCTGTGCTGTTTATTCCCTCCAACTCCAGACACACTGCACAATAGACCACCCTCTTCCCAGCATCCCCCTGGTCCCAGGGACCATGACTAAAGATTCAGGCTTACACCTATTAGTAAGGGAGTGTCTACAAATTTTAATACACTAACATCACATCCTCTTTTCTTTAAAGATAAGCCCTGTACGCTTCAATGCAACAATTACCAACGTCATATTAAGAACATCATCTAACACGTTTCAATGAGTCTCTCAGGTCTGCGTATTTCCCTTTTGGGTCTTTCATACACAGTCTGTGTTTCATCTACCATGTTGGACCTTTCTAGAATCGTGGTTTGTTCACTATTATGAGGATCATCATACATGTCAGATGAAGAGTATTCTTCAGTCATGTTGTCTTCATTATGGTTAGGTTGAGATCTTAAATCCACCCGATTTCTTCTTACTTCCGTTCCATGCTCTGTACGTATAGTATAAGTTCTTGGTGCTACTTGTGCTTGCACAATACCTTTCTGCACCCAAATACCTTTCTCGTGATCTCTGAGACGGACTTGGTCACCCGATTTTAGATCAGATAAGCTTTTTGCTCGCCTGTCATGGTACAGTTTCTGTTTCGCCTGTTGACATTCCTTACTCAGTCTGACCAACGCTGAGTTATGTGTATTAAGCAGTTCATCATGTATCAGGAGATTTGCTCTACTCCTCCTTCCCATCAGCATTTGTGCAGGAGAAAGTCCATTCTGTAAAGGTGTACTGCGGTAGATTAAAAGACTTTTGTAGAAAACTTCTTTACATTCTTGAGCTTTTTTCATGAGACTCTACAGTTTTTACTGAACTTTCCACCAACCCATTTGAGCGTGGATAGTGGGGACTTGACGCAGTATGGACAAATTCCCACTCATCAGCAAATTGTCTAAATTCAGCACTGGAAAACTGAGGAACATTGTCAGTGAACACTTCCATAGGAACACCATGCCTTGCAAAGATTGACTTCATGCAATTGATTACGGCTTTACTAGTAGTTGTATATAGTGTCTTCACCTCAGGGTAGTTAGAGTAATAATCAGTCACGACAATGTACGTTTTCCCATTACAATCAAACAAATCTGCGCCAACTTTCTGGTACGGTATTTCTGGCACTGCGTGAGGACTCAGTGGCTCGACTTGTTGTTTCGGTCTATACGGAAGACATAATTCACATGTAGCTGTAGTCTGTGCTATGTCTTGGTTCATTCTTGGCCAATACATAACTTCACGCGCTCTCCGCTTACATTTTTCTTCTCCTAAGTGGCCTTCATGTATCTTGCACAGCATAGTTTTCTTAGTCGTGCAGGTATGACAAACCTATTGCCTTTGTAAATGTTACCATTGACAACTGTAAGGTCACTGCGGTACATCCAATAATCATGAATAGACAGCGGGCACGCATGTTTTTCTGCTGGCCAACCTTTCAGAATGATATCTTTCAACACTTTCATTGTGTCATCTGTCTCAGTTTCTTTCCTAATCTATTCTTGTCTTGCAAGAGACACTGGTAGAGAAGCTACGATCAAATTAACATAGGCTTCTATCTCTTTATCCATCAGACTTTTGGAAACTTCACTTTTGTCCACAGCACGAGAAAGTGTATCAGCAATGTACATGTATTTGCCGGGACAGTACAGCAAGTGTACATCATATTTCTGTAGTCTGATAAGCATTCGTTGAATTCTCATGGGACAGTCATGTAATGATTTAGTCATGATAGCTATCAATAGCTTGTGGTCAGTTTCCACTGTAAATGTTTGACCATACACAAACTGATGAAATCGCTCACATGCATATGTGATCGCTAGAAGTTCTTTTTCTATCTGAGCATATCTTGTTTCAGCACTTGTCAGTGCTCTTGATGCATAGATTACTGGTTGCCATGTATCCTCATGTTCTTGTAACAGCACTGAGCCTAGGCCAAATTGCGAACCATCTGCTGAAATTCTTATTCTTTTCGCATGATCAAAGAATTTTAGCACTGGTTGCTCTGTAATGATCTGTTTCAAGTTTTGCCAACTTTCTTCTTGTTCATGTGACCACATCCACTCGTTATCTTTGTTCAACAACCATCTAAGAGAGGCTGTTCGTTCAGAGAGTTGTAATCATTCCTAGGAATCTTCGGACGTCGTCTTTGTTGTTAGGACGTTCCATGTTCACTATGGCTGATATTTTCCTTGGGTCTGGTTTTACACCTTGATCCGAGACCACGTCGCCCATAAAGGTAAGTGCATTCACGCCAAATTCACATTTGTCCTTGTTTAGCTTTAGATTCACTTTCTTGACAAGTTCCATTACTTGTCTCAATCTAGAATCATGTTCTTCCTTTGTAGATCCCCAGACAATAATGTCATCCATCATTGTTTCAACACCTGGAATATGTACAAAAATCATGTGTATCTTTTTGTGATATACTGCTGGAGCAGACAATATTCCATATGGTAGTCGAAGAAATCTGTATCGACCTTCTGGTGTATTAAATGTACAAAGCTTTGAGCTGGCCTCATCTAGATTCATTTGCCAGAATCCTGAAGATGCGTCCAATTTACTGAACTATTTTGCTCCTGCAAATTGTGACATGATTTCATCTCTGGTTGGTAGTTTGAAATGTTCTCGTTTAATAGCTTTGTTTAAATCTCTGGGGTCTAGACATATTCGGAGTTGTCCATTTTTCTTTTCAGCAATTACTAAGGAGCTTACCCATTCAGTAGTCTCATCAACTTTCTGTATCACACCCAAGGCTTCTATGCGATTTAACTCTTGTTTCAGTTTTTCTCTTAGCGCAAACGGCACTTTTCTACAGGGGTGTATCACTGAAGAAACTTGCATGTCTATATTTATTTTATGCTCTCCAGGCAAACAACCTAGACCTTCAAACAAGTCTCTGTATTCTGTAAACATCGATTTGCAGTCATCTTCTACTTGTGATGTCACCATAAAAACTTTCTTTAGCAAGCTTAGTTTCTCACAGGAACTTAATCCTAGAATCGGTTGCACATTTTTATCCACAATCAGTAGAGATGTTTTAAACTGTTGTCCCTTATATTTCAGTGTCACTAAGCATGTACCTTTCACAGGAATTTCCTCACCAGTGTACCCTGTAACTTTCACTTTGGCTAGGTGAATTTTAGGTTTTACTCTAAAAGTCTTATAGCCTTGAAATGATATTAAATTCACCTGCGCACCAGTATCAAGCTTAAAGGGAATGGCAATCTCGTTCACAGTTAAAGGGACAATCCATTCTTTCTTATCTGCACTGCAAAGTACAATGCAATCCACAAAGAATTAATCTGTTTGTTTAACAGCATGCACTTTGGTTGTTTTACTTTTAATATTACAGCATTTGGCAAAGTGATTAAGTCTACCACATTTCATGCAGGTTTTACCATAAGCCGGGCACATTTTAGGATTGTGAGCATTTCCACATCTACTACACATTTCCTTATTAGACTGTGGTTTAGACTGCTGCATTATTGAGAATGGAGGTTTGCATGGCTCTGATTTCTGCACTACATGGACATTAGCATCAACTTCCTTGTGTTACTTTTTGGCTTGAAATCTAGTTATTTCTGCAGATCTACACATAGTCACTGCCTTTTCTAGTGTTAGGTCTTGCTCTCTCAGCAGTCTCTCTCTGAGTCCATTATCAGGTATTCCACAGACAATACGATCTCTAATCAGTGAATCCTTTAAATCACCAAACTCACAGGTTTTACTGAGTGATTGCAGCTTTGTAACATACTGATCAAATCCATCTACAGACTTCTGATCACATGTGAAAAACTTATATCTTTCATATGTCACATTTTTCCTTGGCAGAAAGTAATCTTCAAACTTTTGCATTATAGAAGATAGCACCATATTCTGCCCCTCAGCAAACTGAAAACTATTATAAATGTCCAGCACATCCTCTCCTATCACATGGAGGAAAATGGATGCCTTTGTTTTGTCAGTCTCTGAATCAGCTCCACATGCAGCAAGATATATATTAAACCTTTGCTTAAATCTTTTCCAGTTTTCAGACAAGTTACCAGACATCAGCATGCCGGTTGGAGGAGCTAGTTTATCCATGGTTACTCACTGTTTGAAGATAGGAGCACACGGCAGGTTTTGCAGACACAGAGTATCACAGCCTTACAGACTTCTGCAAGATTCTTTCACACTCTGAGAGCACTAGCAGTCCAAGTTAAACTTCTTCTGACACCATGTTTTGTTCATATATTTGTAAATCCAGTCATCAAGACACAGAGACATGTGAGTTCACTGCTGTGCTGTTTATTCCCTCCAACACCAGACACACTGCACAATAGACCACCCACTTCCCAGCATCCCCCTGGTCCCGGGGACCATCACTAAAGATTCAGGCTTACACCTATTAGTAAGGGAGTGTCTACAAATATTAATCACACAGTGAAAGGGGTGAGGAATCGGACGATGAGGAGGAGGTGGACATCTTGCCTCTGTAGAGCCAGTTTGTGCAAGGAGAGATTGATTGCTTCTTTTTTGGTGGGGGCCCAAACCAACCAGTCATTTCAGTCACAGTCATGTGGCAGACCCTGTCGCTGAAATTATGGGTTTGCTAAAGTGTGCATGTCCTGTTTATACAACATAAGGGTGGGTGGGAGGGCCCAAGGACAATTCCATCTTGCACCTCTTTTTTCTTTAATTTATCTTTGCATCATGTGCTGTTTGGGGACTATTTTTTGAAGTACCATCCTGTCTGACACTGCAGTGCCACTCCTAGATGGGACAGGTGTTTGTGTCGGCCACTTGGGTCGCTTAGCTTAGCCATCCAGCCAGCGACCTTGGTGCACCTCTTTTTTTCTTTGCATCATGTGCTGTTTGGGGACTATTTTTTAAATCTGCCATCCTGTCTGACACTGCAGTGCCACTCCTAGATGGGCCAGGTGTCTGTGTCGGCCACTTGTGTCGCTTAGCTTAGCCATCCAGCAACCTTGGTGCACCTCTTTTTTTCTTTGCATCATGTGCTGTTTGGGGACTATTTTTTAAATCTGCCATCCTGTCTGACACTGCAGTGCCACTCCTAGATGGGCCAGGTGTTTGTGTCGGCCACTTGGGTCGCTTAGCTTAGTCATCCAGCGACCTCGGTGCAAATTTTAGGACTAAAAATAATATTGTGAGGTGTGAGGTGTTCAGAATAGACTGGAAATAAGTGGAAATTATGGTTATTGAGGTTAATAATACTATGGGATCAAAATGACCCCCAAATTATATGATTTAAGCTGTTTTTGAGGGGGTTTTGTAAAAATCACCCGAATCCAAAACACACATGAATCCGACAAAAAAATTTCAGGGAGGTTTTGCCAAAACGCGTCCGAATCCAAAACACGGCCGTGGAACCGAATCCAAAACCAAAACACAAAACCCGAAAAATTTCCGGTGCACATCACTAGACAAAATGTTAATGTATTTCATAAGTACTGTTTGGTATACTGTATCTGGCTTCCATGAGGTAGTTGTCCATTATTTCAGCTTCCACTGACCTTTTTGAAAGTGGTAGAAGTTATCGATTCTTTTTTTTATTTTTTTATTTTTCCCTATTTTTAATTTTCTCCTGCATAGCCCAGTAAAATGTTGCAATGTTAAGTAGTGACTTGTGCCTTGTGGGGGTCCACTTCTTCACCAAACCCAGCCAAATCTCATCCTAACCCTCTGTTCCACGTTCTCTATGTACCCCATCTGTGTCACCCATGTCTGTCTACCCCTCCCCTTTAGATTGTAAACTCTCACGAGCAGGGCCCTCTTCCCTTATGTGCTTATCCTTTGTCTTACTTTAATAATCTTCAACTGTACCACATCCAGTAGTCTTCTGCCACCTGATACTTATTCCAGTGTCATCTGCTGATGTTACTATGTTTATTTACCCTGTACTTGTCCTACACTGTCATCAACTGTAAGTTGCTGTTTTCCTGTTTGATTATTTATGTACTCTGTAATTGGGCGCTGCGGAACCCTTGTGGCGCCATATAAATAAAGAATAATAATAATAATAATAATAATATAGGATGTATAATCCCCAGGTGTATCTCACACATCACACAGTACAGTATATACGGTGTATAATCCCCAGGTGTATCTCACACATCGCTCAGTTCAGATTACAGGATGTATAATCACCAGGTGTATAACACACATCGCACAGTACAGTATATAGGGTGTATAATCCCCAGGTGTATCTCACACATCACACAGTACAGTATATAGGGTGTATAATCCCCAGGTTTATCTCACACATCGCTCAATTCAGATTACAGGATGTATAAAATCACGAGGTGTATAACACACGTTGCACAGTACAGTATACATACTGGTCACAACAATGCAGCAGATATTGAGCACTGATCAGGATACTAGAAGTGACACAGAGCTGCAAGATACAGCAATGGCCTACTGTACTGTACTATATGTATACTGCTGGTCACCAAAATGCTGCACTGTCCTACTATATACTTCTCACAATAATGCTGCACAGAGATAGTATACTTGACACAGAGCTGCAAGATACAGCAATGGCCTACTGTACTGTACTATATATGTATACTGCTGGTCACCAAAATGCTGCACTGTCCTACTATATACTTCTCACAATAATGCAGCACAGAGATAGTATACTTGACACAGAGCTGCAAGATACAGCAATGGCCTACTGTACTGTACTATATGTATACTGCTGGTCACCAAAATGCTGTACTGTCCTACTATATACTGCTCACAATAATGCAGCACAGAGATAGTATACTTGACACAGAGCTGCAAGATACAGCAATGGCCTCCTGTACTGTACTATATGTATACTGCTGGTCACCAAAATGCTGTACTGTCCTACTATATACTGCTCACAATAATGCAGCACAGAGATAGTATACTAGACACAGAGCTGCAAGATACAGCAATGGCCTACTGTACTGTACTATATGTATACTGCTGGTCACCAAAATGCTGCACTGTCCTACTATATACTTCTCACAATAATGCAGCACAGAGATAGTATACTTGACACAGAGCTGCAAGATACAGCAATGGCCTACTGTACTGTACTATAGGTATACTGCTGGTCACCAAAATGCTGCACTGTCCTACTATATACTGCTCACAATAATGCAGCACAGAGATAGTATACTTGACACAGAGCTGCAAGATACAGCAATGGCCTACTGTACTATATGTATACTGCTGGTCACCAAAATGCAGCACACTGAGCACAGATATTTGCAGCACACTGAGCACAGATATTTGCAGCACACTGAGCACAGATATTTGCAGCACACTGAGCACAGATTACGTAGCTTTTCCGGGAGAGAATGCAGCCATGACCTCTCCATTCAATCTCCAATGCACGAGTGAAAATGGCGACGCGCGGCTCTTTATATAGAATACGAATCTCGCGAGAATCCGACAGCAGGATGATGACGTTCGGGCGAGTTAGGGTTAACCGAGCAAGGCGGGAAGATCCGAGACTGCCTCAGAACCCTGTAAAATAGGTGAAGTTCAGGGGGGTTCGGATCTCGGAGAACCGAACCCGCTCATCTCTAATATATATATATATGGGCGTGGCTAGGAGCTCTCATTGGGCTAGCGGCAGGTCTATCACACCCAGTCCACAGCTGATTGGGTGAGAAACGCCCTCCCACACAGGTTACATCCAATGGGAGGCTCGACCCTTTGGCTGCTGTGTTTTCACAGAGCAGGATTAACAATGGGGCTGATGGAGCTGAAGCTCCAGGCCCACCTCCCAAAATAGGCCCACTGCATCTGCAGCAACACACCCTCCAACAATTTACACATAAACCTCGCTACAAATGCGAAAAGGGGGCCTCTGTGGCCACGCCCCTTTTCCTATACTTTCAATGGAAGCTTGGAGAGTCAACAATCGGTACAGACCATAAAGAAAAAGGTCCTGTACCTGCCAAAAAGGTGCAGCTGGAGGGTATGCCACTGCATCTGCAGCAAGTCTCTGCGCAGTAGATAGGGGAAAAACATCCTTTTACTGCAGCGTCTTATGTCCTGCTGCCAGTCCGCCTGCCCCCTCCGGCAACAATCCCCACTCCCTAGCGGGTGGAACAAAAGCTGCTGCGGCCACCGGCATAGATGTGTATGAACACTGCACAGCACTCTCACCTTTTACATTGATTCAGTGAGTCAGTCAGTTCTGCCAGCCAGTCACTATTGTTAGCACTAGTGTCCCAATGCGCCGCATTACAGAGAAGTAGACGCACTAAATAAACTACAGCGCCCAGCAGCCCTTAGCGCAGGAGCATTCCGGCCCATAGGGCAGCTGGGAGCTGTAGTTTATTGAGTGCATCTTCTTTCCTGTAATGTGGCGCGTTGGGACACCGGCGCTAACAATTAGTGACTGGCTGCTGTGCGAGTCTCCGGGAGAGCCACTGCCAAAGGGAGGACAGCAGCTTAGCTGCTGCACCCCCACACACACACCCGCCACACCATTGCACTCACCCCTCCCCCACCCGCGGCACCCCTGCACCTGAGGAGGCTTCGGACTCCCACCCGTGGCACCCATGCACCCGCCCCTCCCCCACCCATGGCACCACCACACCAGCCCCTTCCCCACCCACTGGACCCCTGCAACCACCCCTTTCCCATCCTCATATCCCCCTCCCCCGCCACTCCCCCTCCCCCACAGCACCTACTAGGTGATTCATCAGGCCCTGTGTGCGCTGTTCACACCATTGCAAGGGGCTATGACCCCTTAACCATCGCACGCCCTTTGTCCATACAAAATTTAACCACTCACACAATTGTGATTGGAGGTAATACTCCATATAATAAAAATATTGCATGCCACAAGGGCGTGCAAGGGTTAAGAGGGCGTAGCCCCTTACGACGGTGTGAAGAGCGCCCGTAGGGCACAATGAATCACCTAGTATATATATATATATATATATATATATATATATATATATGTGCTTTGCTGATAAAGCCCTCTGCCACTTTTAAAGTATGTTCCCTAGTGTTATGTTATTTGGCTGCAAAATCTCACAAGTTTTGTTGGCATGTGGCATTAGCTGTTCTACAGTGTCTGTATTATCTGACACATTTTTCCAAACCTGTAACAATTTTCAAATGTATTCATCTTCTGTGAAACTGGCCAAACCAACTTCTCCATCTCAAATGACAACCTATGTAATAATAATAATAATAATAATAATAATTATTATTATTATTATTATTATTATTATTATTATTAATTATTATTATTATTACTGTTGTTATTAATATTATTATTTTATTATTATTATTATTATTATTATTATTATTATTATTATTATTACTGTTGATGTTATTATTATTATTATTATTATTATTATTATTATTATTATTAGTACTGTTGTTGTTGTTGTTGTTGTTGTTGTTATTACTGTTCTTATTTCTATTATTATTATTATTATTATTATTAGTATTATTATTATTATTATTATTATTATTACTGTTGTTATTACTATTATTATTATTATTATTATTATTATTATTATTATTATTATTATTACTACTGTTGTTATAACTATTATTATTATTATTATTATTATTATTATTATTACTGTTGTTGTTGTTGTTGTTGTTGTTGTTGTTGTTGTTGTTGTTGTTATAATTATTATTATTATTGTTATTATTATAATTATTATTACTGTTGTTATTACTATTATTATTATTATTATTACTACTGTTGATATTATTATTATTATTATTATTATTATTATTATTATTATTATTACTGTTGATATTATTATTATTATTATTATTATTATTATTACTGTTGATATTATTATTATTATTATTATTATTATTATTATTGTTGTTGTTGTTGTTGTTGTTGTCATCTTTAATTTATCTTATATTAACTTGTTATTGAAACAAAGAAAACAAATACATGTAAGACTAGACACAGATGGCCTTGATTAAAAGAGCTCACAGTCTAAAGGGCCCCATACACTAGAACGATAATGCCCGATTTAATCCCATTTCGAGCATTCGGGACGATATATCGGGTGAAATCGGGCATTTTGGATGTGTTTCCGATCCGATGCGCGTTCCCGTGAGGGTCGGATCGGCTCCCCTAGATCGTTAGTGCTGCACTTGTGATATGTCGCTTCCCACAGGCATGGCTGGGATCTCATACGATGTATCGTATGCAAAATGTACCAAATCGTATGGAATAGTATGGAACCAGTCCCGGGAAGCTCCCGGAAGAGTTCAAGGGAAATCGCCTCCGACTTCAGCCTCAGACATATCATTGTAGTGTATGGAGCCCTTAAGAGCTGTGTCTAACAATTAGTAAGGTAGTAATTTGACAATTAATGAACTCCTCAAAAGCAATTAGGACGTATTTGACTAATGTGGAATGAAATAGAAACACTGACCTCTCATTTGTGTATCTGAGCACCAACCAGTACAATAATGGTGCTTCATTGAATGTGATTTGTGGAATTAAATGTAGGGAGTAATATAAAGAATTGTCATCCCCATACAGTGTGAATGGTCACCCCCATACAGTGTGTAAGAATGGTCACCACCAAACAGTGTGTAAGAATGGTCACCCCATACAGTGTGTAAGAATGTTCATCCCCATACAGTGTGTAAGAATGGTCACCACCAAACAGTGTGTAAGAATGGTCACCCCATACAGTGTGTAAGAATGTTCATCCCCATACAGTGTGTAAGAATGGTCATCCCCATACAATGTGTAAGAATGGTCACCCCCATACAGTGTGTAAGAATGGTCACCCCATACAGTGTGTAAGAATGGTCACCCCATACAGTGTGTAAGAATGGTCACCCCATACAGTGTGTAAGAATGTTCATCCCCATACAGTGTGTAAGAATGGTCACCCCATACAGTGTGTAAGAATGGTCACCCCCATACAGTGTGCAATAATGGTCAGCCCATACAGTGTGTAAGAATGTTCATCCCCATACAGTGTGTAAGAATGGTCACCCCACACAGTGTGTAAGAATGGTCACCCCATACAGTGTGTAAGAATGGTCACCCCCATACAGTGTGTAAGAATGGTCACCCCATAAGTGTGTAAGAATGTTCACCCCATACAGTGTGTAAGAATGGTCACCCCACACAGTGTGTAAGAATGGTCACCCCACACAGTGTGTAAGAATGGTCACCCCACACAGTGTGTAAGAATGGTCACCCCATACAGTGTGTAAGAATGTTCATCCCCATACAGTGTGTAAGAATGGTCACCCCACACAGTGTGTAAGAATGGTCACCCCATACAGTGTGTAAGAATGGTCACCCCCATACAGTGTGTAAGAATGGTCACCCCATCAGTGTGTAAGAATGTTCACCCCATACAGTGTGTAAGAATGGTCACCCCACACAGTGTGTAAGAATGGTCACCCCACACAGTGTGTAAGAATGTTCATCCCCATACAGTGTGTAAGAATGGTTACCCCACTCAGTGTGTAAGAATGGTCATCCCCATACAGTGTGTAAGAATGGTCACCCCACACAGTGTGTAAGAATGGTCACCCCATACAGTGTGTAAGAATGGTCACCCCCATACAGTGTGTAAGAATGGTCACCCCATCAGTGTGTGAGAATGTTCACCCCATACAGTGTGTAAGAATGTTCATCCCCATACAGTGTGTAAGAATGGTCACCCCATACAGTGTGCAAGAATGGTTACCCCCTACAGTGTGTAAGAATGGTCACCCCCATACAGTGTGTAAGAATGTTCACCCCATACAGTGTGTAAGAATGGTCATACCCATACAGTGTGTAAGAATGGTCACCACCATACAGTGTGTAAGAATGGTCATCCCCATACAGTGTGTTAGAATGTTCATCCCCATACAGTGTGTAAGAATGGTCACCCCATACAGTGTGTAAGAATGTTCACCCCATACAGTGTGTAAGAATGTGTTAATAGAATTGACGTTCATGGTCTCTCTCTGCTCTTCATCATCTTCCTCATCGGTACCATAGGCGTGCGCAGGACATTTTATTAGGGGGCACGAATAGAAGTGCGTGTTTAGCACCACCTAATGGGCGTGTCTAACACCACTTAATGGGCATGTCTGGCACTACCTATAAGGCGTGTCTAGCACCACATATTGGCATGGCACTCAATGCAAACTAAATAGAGGATAGATATGGGCGGGAGGACAGAAATGAGCACACTCGGCGATCGCCGATACTGCAGAAGCAGCAGGTGTGTGTGAGGGGGTGACAGACATTAGGGGGTGCCTGTGCGCACCAGGCACCCCCCCTGCGCACGCCTATGATCGGTACTTGTGAGAAGATTGCTGCTTTGTGTAACCTTCCGGTCTATGGCTATTACCAGTACCGTATTCTATAAGGCGTAGCCATGTCACCAAACACAGAAGTGATATAAAAATATACAGTGTATAATATATTTTATTTCTTTTTATATAGTACACGCACGGAAATCCTATAAAACAGATTACTATATGGCATTCTGTACAGTAATCCACCCAGTGGATGGTGACTTGTAACATCCTAATATATAAAAATACTGTAGCAGTTTGTTACATCCTAGTTACTGTATATTACATACAATACACAGTCATGTGTATACACAGTCAATAAACAGTCAACAAAATTGTGTAGTGTTGACTATGGTCCTAATTCAGCTTGAGTTGTAGTTTTGTGAAAAATCTTAAAACTACAGCTTGCTTCTCTAACAAGCGAGGGGCCGCCCAGCACAGGGCAAGGACGTCCCGCATGCCGTTTCCTGCCCCCCCTCCCCGCTGACATGCGAGCGCATCGTTATAGAGCCATGCGCTCGCATGACTAAGGTTGCCCCCTGCCTACTCAGCCTAGCTGCGAAGGCAGTCAGAGGGCACCCATGTTTTGGGTTACAGTGGCTGCGTGTGGACACACAAATGATCCGGACGCACCTGCACTGCCCGGACCTTGCCCTCTAAATGGTACTTCGACACCAACAAAACGCACCATCGACACCCCGTCACCACTCCCCGCCAGCTCTTAAACTGCGATCACATGAAAATGCAGTTTAAGACCACACGTATGTGCGCACAGGCAAATAGTGATTTCCTCACTTCTGCGGGCCTTACTGAATTATGGGGGACATTTACTAAGCAGTGATGAGAGTGGAGAAGTGAGCCAGTGGAGAAGTTGCTCCATCAACCAATCAGCAGCTCTGTATCATTTTATAGTATGCAAATTATAGATGTTACTTCAGTGTTGATTGGTTGCCATGGGCAATATCTCCACTGGCTCACTTCACCGCTCTTATCACTGCTTAGCAGGGGCGGATTGGGAACAAAAAGCGGCCCTGGAAAAATTTGTACTAGTGGCCCCACATGGGCATCACCAGAGGTGTAATGCTGGGTACACACTGGCAGATATATTGGCCAATCAGTTGGTTGTCCAATATATCTTTTGCTGATCTGCAGGTGTGTACAAGCAATATGGCCCTCATTCCGAGTTGATCGGTCGCAAGGCGAATTTAGCAGAGTTACACACGCTAAGCCGCCGCCTACTGGGAGTGTATCTTAGCATCTTAAAATTGCGACCGATGTATTCGCAATATTGCGATCACAAACTACTTAGCAGTTTTAGAGTAGCTCCACACTTACTCTGCCTGTGCGATCAGTTCAGTGCTTGTCGTTCCTGGTTTGACGTCACAAACACACCCAGCGTTCGCCTAACCACTCCCCCGTTTCTCCGGCCACTCCTGCGTTTTTTCTGGAAACGGTAGCGTTTTCAGCCACACGCCCATAAAACGCCGTGTTTCCGCCCAGTAACACCCATTTCCTGTCAATCACATTACGATCGCCGGAGCGATGAAAAAGCCGTGAGTAAAAATACTATCTTCATAGCAAAGATACTTGGCGCAGTCGCAGTGCGAATATTGCGCATGCGCACTAAGCGGAATTTCACTGCGATGCGATGAAAAATACTGAGCGAACGACTCGGAATGAGGGCCAATATGTCTGTGAAAGACGTCTTTCACAGATATATTGCATCTGCTGTGCGACACAGCAGATGACCAATATATCTGCAGATATATTAGTGCATCTTTCAGTGTGTATGAACAATCTCCATCTGCATATATAGCTGCAGATCGATTGAACAGCAGATATATCTTTAAGATATATTGGTGCATCTTTCTGTGTGTATGAACAACCACCATCTGCAGATATATCTGCAGATCGATTGAACAGCAGATATATCTGGCAGTGTGTACCCAGCTTAAGTCTAGCCATGGGCCATGGCAGCAGCACCCTCCCCTAAAGACTTTCCAGATAGTGGGCATGTCCAGCATCAAGGGGGAAGTTAAAAAGAAATAAAATTAAATATTATGAGCACATTATATGATACACCTTCAGAATTTAGGAAACTATATCATTCTTTAGAAATATATATTTTCTTGCTTATTACACCAACCGTATCCCAGTCACTATTCACTCAATCTTATATGTCAGCCAAGCAGGCAGACCGAGCATACACTAGATCGTCTGCAATCACAGGCTAAGTGGCAAAGTCATTTTCATATATGCTAATTATTTTGCATCTTATTCATTGGGGTATATTTACTAACATTCGTAATTCTCCCGATTTGGTGGGAGAATAATCACGAATGACATCGAAAGTGTAAAACTGCAACTTTTTGAATTTGTTACGACGGATTTACTAAGCTGTCGTATTCGGGTTTTTCTTTTGTTCCGATGTCGATGTCATTCGTGTTTTATTTTTTATTTTTACGGCAGTGATTAGCAAAACACTGCCGACTTTTTTACAATGAATCTCGGCCGGATCTGTGTGATCCATGCTGGGGTTCATTTTTTTTTTTTTTTTAAATTAAACACTGTAAAATCCCCCAAAAAAATTGCGTGGGGTCCCCTCTCCTAAGCATAACCAGCCTCGGGCTCTTTGAGCCGATCCTGGTTGCAAAAATATGGGTAAAAAATTGACAGGGGTTCCCCCATATTTAAGCAACCAGCATCGGGCTCTGCGCCTGGTCCTGGTTCCAAAAATACGGGGGACAAAAAGAGTAGGGGTCCCCCGTATTTTTAAAACCAGCACCGGGCTCCACTAGCTGGACAGATAATGCCACAGCCGGGGGTCACTTTTATATAGTGCCCTGCGGCCGTGGCATTAAAAATCCAACTAGTCACCCCTGGCCGGGGTACCCTGGGGGAGTGGGGACCCCTTCAATCAAGGGGTCCCCCCCCCCCAGCCACCCAAGGGCCAGGGGTGAAGCCCGAGGCTGTCCCCCCCCCCATCCAATGGGCTGCGGATGGGGGGGGCTGATAGCCTTTTGTGATAATGAAAAGATATTGTTTTTAGTAGCAGTACTACAAGGCCCAGCAAGCCTCCCCCGCATGCTGGTACTTGGAGAACCACAAGTACCAGCATGCGGCGGAAAAACGGGCCCGCTGGTACCTGTAGTACTACTACTAAAAAAATACCCAAAAAAAGACAAGACACACACACCGTGAAAGTAAAGATTTATTACATACATCCACACAAACATACATACATACTTACCTTATGTTCACACGAGGGTCTGTCCTCTTCTCCAGTAGAATCCAAGGGGTACCTGTTGAATAAATTCTACTCACCAGATCCCGGGTCCCAGGGTCCTCGGGGCAACCATTTGTAATCCAGGTACTTGAATAAAATAACAAAACGGAGAGCCGAGCCACGCACTGAAAGGGGCCCCATGTTTTCACATGGGACCCCTTTCCCCGAATGCCAGAAACCCCCTCTGACTGATGTCTAAGTGGGTTTCTTCAGCCAATCAGGGAGCGCTACGTTGTAGCACCATCCTGATCGGCTGTGTGCTCCTGTACTGTCTGACAGGCGGCACACGGCAGTGTTACAATGTAGCGCCTATGCGCTCCATTGTAACCAATGGTGGGAACTTTCTGCTCAGCGGTGACGTCACTTTAGGTCAACCGCAGGGCAGAAAGTTCCCACCATTGGTTACAATGGAGCGCATAGGCGCTACATTGTAACACTGCCGTGTGCCGCCTGTCAGTCAGTACAGGAGCACACAGCCGATCAGGAGGGTGCTACAACGTAGCGCTCCCTGATTGGCTGAAGAAACCCACTTAGACATCAGTCAGAGTGGGTTTCTGGCATTCGGGGAAAGGAGTCCCATGTGAAAACATGGGGCCCCTTTCAGTTCGTGGCTCGGGTATCCGTTTTGTTATTTTATTCAAGTACCTGGATTACAAATGGTTGCCCCGAGGACCCTGGGACCCGGGATCTGGTGAGTAGAATTTATTCAACAGGTACCCCTTGGATTCTACTGGAGAAGAGGACAGACCCTCGTGTGAACATAAGGTAAGTATGTATGTATGTTTGTGTGCATGTATGTAATAAATCTTTACTTTCACGGTGTGTGTGTGTCTTGTCTTTTTTTGGGTATTTTTTTAGTAGTAGTACTACAGGTACCAGCGGGCCCGTTTTTCCGCCGCATGCTGGTACTTGTGGTTCTCCAAGTACCAGCATGCGGGGGAGGCTTGCTGGGCCTTGTAGTACTGCTACTAAAAACAATATCTTTTCATTATCACAAAAGGCTATCAGCCCCCCTATCCGCAGCCCATTGGATGGGGGGGGACAGCCTCGGGCTTCACCCCTGGCCCTTGGGTGGCTGGGGGGGGGGGACCCCTTGATTGAAGGGGTCCCCACTCCCCCAGGGTACCCCGGCCAGGGGTGACTATGACTAGTTGGATTTTTGATGCCACGGCCGCAGGGCACTATATAAAAGTGACCCCCGGCTGTGGCATTATCTGTCCAGCTAGTGGAGCCCGGTGCTGGTTTTAAAAATACGGGGGACCCCTACTCTTTTTGTCCCCCGTATTTTTGGAACCAGGACCAGGCGCAGAGCCCGATGCTGGTTGCTTAAATATGGGGGAACCCCTGTCAATTTTTCCCCCATATTTCTGCAACCAGGATCGGCTCAAAGAGCCCGAGGCTGGTTATGCTTAGGAGGGGGGACCCCACGCAATTTTTTTTAAGAAAATAACCACTTTCCCACCCCTTCCCACTGATATACATGCACGGATCTCATGGATCCCTGCATGCCTATACAATCACGGATTAAAAAAGCAGGTCTGTTTTTTTTTAGCACTTTTTTACGAGTTGTAATTTTTCACGGCAGTGTTTGGTTTTTTTTTTGCTTTGCACTTCTTAGTAAATTACCGAGATTCATACTTAAACAGCCGCGTTTTGACCGATGGTGTATTCATTTGTATTTTTTTTGTTGGACTTCCATAAAATTACGAATGCCCTCATCACTGCCGTGATTATTGCTTAGTAAATTACCGAGATGACACTTTGATGAAAAAACGGCATCTCGGTCAAAATCGGGACCTTAGTAAATTTACCCCATTATGTCTATAAAAGGACCACATGTCCTCAAACAAAACAGGCCACACAGGTGCGTCGGCCCACCGGGAATCTTCCCTGAAAACCCTATAGCCAATCCGCCTCTGCTGCTTAGTAAATCTCCCCCTATTGTTCTGTAGTGCTTCGGATAGAATGTTATTCCAGGGTCGGACCCGTTTACACTGCTCATGGATGCAGTGTTATCTCCAATCTGGGGATCAGGGTCTTCCTATGCTGTAAACGGGACCTGGCTCCTTCCTGGGCCCAACCCTGCTGGCTACCTGAGTTGTTTTTTGAGGACTCTTTTGCACTGAGCCACGACCCCTGCTATGTCGGCTAAAACCCAGGTCATTGTGTCGGTGTGAAAGGGGTATTACAGAGCACATGGCACACTGGACCAGTACTTGTGTTGCACACATGTATAATGTACACGCATGAGCATGTAACGTCTTATAAGTGCAGTTTGCTAGTGAAATTAGAACCCCCTAATTATTTATAAGTAGTGATGAGCGGGTTCGGTTTCTCGGAATCCGAACCCCCCCCGAACTTCACCCATTTTACACGGTTCCGAGGCAGACTCGGATCCTCCCGCCTTGCTCAGTTAACCCGAGCGCGCCCGAACATCCTCATCCTGCTGTCGGATTCTTGCGAGATTCGTATTCTATATAAGGAGCCGCGTGTCACCGCCATTTTCACTCATGCATTGGAGATGATAGCAAGAGGACGTGCAGCGTTCTCTCAGTTTCTATGTTCAGTGTTCTGCAAATATCTGTGCTCAGTGTGCTGCAAATATCTGTGCTCAGTGTGCTGCAAATATCTGTGCTCAGTGTGCTGCAAATATTTGTGCTCAGTGTGCTGCAAATATCTACGTTCTCTGCCTGAAAAACGCTCCATATCTGTGCTGCATTGTAGTATAGGAGGACAGTGCAGAATTTTGCTGACCAGTGACCACCAGTATATAATATATAGCAGTACGGTACAGTAGTCCACTGCTCTACCTACCTCTGTGTCGTCAAGTATACTATCCATCCATACCTGTGGTGCATTTTAGTTGTGCGCAGTATATAGTAGGTGGACAGTGCAGAATTTTGCTGATCACCAGTATATAATATATAGCAGTACGGTACAGTAGTCCACTGCTCTACCTACCTCTGTGTCGTCAAGTATACTATCCATCCATACCTGTGGTGCATTTTAGTTGTGCGCAGTATTATATAGTAGGAGGACAGTGCAGAATTTTGCTGACCACCAGTATATAATATATAGCAGTACGGTACAGTAGTCCGCTGCTCTACCTACCTCTGTGTCGTCAAGTATACTATCCATCCATACCTGTGGTGCATTTTAGTTGTGCGCAGTATTATATAGTAGGAGGACAGTGCAGAATTTTGCTGACCACCAGTATATAATATATAGCAGTACGGTACAGTATGCCACTGCTCTACCTACCTCTGTGTCGTCAAGTATACTATCCATCCATACCTGTGGTCAGGGCCGGACTGGCCATCTGGCACTTCTGGCAAATGCCAGAAGGGCCGATGGCCACGTGGGCCGGTCCAGCGCTCACTGAGACACGCTGCCGCTCAGTCCGGCGGCAGCGTGTCTCAGCTGTCAGGAGAGGAGAGCGTGCCAGCGCGGCTATGTCTGGCGGCGTATAGTGGACTTCAAACCAACCGCTGGTTCATTAGCCAATCAGAGCTCGCGGACCGGCAACCAATCAGGAGCCGCCGCTGCCAGTCCGCGAGCTCTGATTGGCTCACAAACCGGCAGCTGGTTTGAAGTCCGCTACACGCCGCCAGACATAGCCGCGCTGGCTTCCTCTCCTCTCCTGACAGCCTCAGTCACATCACAGCCGGAGGAGCAGCAGCAACAGCAACGGTAAGCAGCTGCAGCACTGCTGTGGGGGCAATTGGCTGGCACTGTGGGGGCATTTGTATACCTGGCACTGTGGGGGCATTTGCATACCTGGCACTGTGGGGGCATTTGCATACCTGGCACTGTGGGGCATTTGTGGATCTGGCACTGTGGGGGCATTTGTGGATCTGGCACTGTGGGGGCATTTGTATACCTGGCACTGTGGGGGCATTTTTATACCTGGCACTGTGGGGGCATTTGCATACCTGGCACTGTGGGGGCATTTGTGGATCTGGCACTGTGGGGGCATTTGTGGATCTGGCACTGTGGGGGCATTTGCATACCTGGCACTGTGGGGCATTTGTGGATCTGGCACTGTGGGGGCATTTGTGGATCTGGCACTGTGGGGGCATTTGTATACCTGGCACTGTGGGGGCATTTTTATACCTGGCACTGTGGGGGCATTTGCATACCTGGCACTGTGGGGCATTTGTGGATCTGGCACTGTGGGGGCATTTGTGGATCTGGCACTGTGGGAGCATTTGTGGATCTGGCACTGTGGGGGCATTTGTATGCCCGGCACTGTGGGGGCATTTGTGGATCTGGCACTGTGGGGGCATTTGTGGATCTGGCACTGTGGGGGCATTTTGTATACCTGGCACTGTGGGGGCATTTTTATACCTGGCACTGTGGGGGCATTTGCATACCTGGCACTGTGGGGCATTTGTGGATCTGGCACTGTGGGGGCATTTGTGGATCTGGCACTGTGGGGGCATTTGTATACCTGGCACTGTGGGGGCATTTTTATACCTGGCACTGTGGGGGCATTTGCATACCTGGCACTGTGGGGCATTTGTGGATCTGGCACTGTGGGGGCATTTGTGGATCTGGCACTGTGGGGGCATTTGTATACCTGGCACTGTGGGGGCATTTGTATACCTGGCACTGTGGAGGCAATTGTGGATCTGGCACTGCACTATTGGGGGCATATGTCTGTGTATCACGTCCCATTTTAATTGGCCACACCCATATTTTTGGTGCGCGTGTCTTTGGCGCGCGCACACAGTACCTCTATAGGACACTCTCTGTCTGATTGGTCGCCGCTTAGCCCCGCCGGGAGTGCACACAGACACTCTCATTCTAGTGAATGGGGCGCGTGCGTGTCCACGCCCCTTTTCTGGAGCGCGTGCGCTTAGTTACAACCTTTATTGTTCCATACCTCCACGTCAACATTTCCACTTCAACCAATGGTTGTGTGTATTTTAATACAGAATGATGTACACTTGTATGTTGTTATAATATTAATTATATTTGTAAGAGCATAGACTAAGAAGTAGGAGGAGTCGGGAATATTAAGGGGAGGAGTCAGATGCTGACACCGAGGTGGGCTTCTGTGCTTCAAAAATGCCAGGGCCTATTTTTGGTCCCAGTCCGGCCCTGCCTGTGGAGCATTTTAGTTGTGCGCAGTATATATAGTAGGAGGACAGTGCAGAATTTTGCTGACCACCAGTATATAATATATAGCAGTATGGTACAGTAGTCCACTGCTCTACCTACCTCTGTGTCGTCAAGTATACTATTCATCCATACCTGTGGTGCATTTTAGTTGTGTGCAGTATATATAGTAGGAGGACAGTGCAGAATTTTGCTGATCACCAGTATATAATATATAGCAGTACGGTACAGTAGGCCACTGCTCTACCTACCTCTGTGTCGTCAAGTATACTATCCATCCATACCTGTGGTGCATTTTAGTTGTGCGCTGTATTATATAGTAGGAGGACAGTGCAGAATTTTGCTGACCACCAGTATATATATAGCAGTACAGTACAGTAGTCCATTGCTCTACCTCTGTGTCGTCAAGTATACTACAAAAGTTCAGTAAAATGACCCAAAAATCAAAATTAAAAGCATCTGATGAGAAGCGTAAACTTGCCAATATGCCATTTATGACACGGAGTGGCAAGGAACGGCTGAGGCCCTGGCCTGTGTTCATGGCTAGTGGTTCAGATTCACATGAGGATGGAAGCACTCATCCTCTCGCTAGAAAAATGCAGTGCCACTCCTAGGTGGGCCAGGTGTTTGTGTCGGCCACTTGGGTCGCTTAGCTTAGCCATCCAGCGACCTTGGTGCACCTCTTTTTTCTTTGCATCATATGCTGTTTGGGGACTATTTTTTAAATCGGCCATCCTGTCTGACACTGCAGTGCCACTCCTAGATGGGCCAGGTGTTTGTTTCGGCCACTTGGGTCGCTTAGCTTAGTCATCCAGCGACCTCGGTGCAAATTTTAGGACTAAAAATAATATTGTGAGGTGTGAGGTGTTAAGAATAGACTGGAAATTTGTGGAAATTATGGTTATTGAGGTTAATAATACTATGGGATCAAAATGACCCCCAAATTCTATGATTTAAGCTGTTTTTGAGGGTTTTTTGTAAAAGAAAAAACGAATCCAAAACACACCCTAATCCGACAAAAAAATTTCAGGGAGGTTTTGCCAAAACATGTCCGAATCCAAAACACGGCCGCGGAACCGAATCCAAAACCAAAACACAAAACCCGAAAAATTTCCGGTGCACATCACTAATTATAAGTAGAGATTAGTTGGTTCGGTTCCCTGTGAACCGAACCGTACCGAACCTCCCTACCCGAGTCCTGATCCGAGTCAGGCTCAGGTTTTCCGGCCTGACTCGGAAACCAGAACGAGGCAAAACGTCATCATCCCGCTGTTGGATTCTCATGGGGTAAGGACCCGCGCGTCGCTGCCATTTTCACTCCAGTCTCGGAGAGTGTAGTGAGTGGACGTGTCTCCGTCCTCAGTGTCTGTGTGGGGGCGGGAAAGTGGGGTGGCGAGTCTTGTGCTGTATTGTGCAGCATCAGTCCAGTCCAGTGTAGTCAGTGTATTGTGCTGCATCAGTCCAGCCAGTCACAGTGTTGGTGTCCTCTGCTGCTATATGTCACCAGTGCTGCTGGCTGCTGTATAAGTCCCTTTTAGTGGTGCTGTGTTGTCCTGCATCAGACCAGGGGTAGTGTCTTGTGCAGCATCAGTCCAGTGACCAGTCACAGTGGTGGTGTCCTCTGCTGCCTTATATCCAGTGCTGCTGTATAAGTCCCTTTTAGTGGTGCTGTGTTGTCTTGCATCAGACCAGGGGTAGTGTCTTGTGCAGCATCAGTCCAGTGACCAGTCACAGTGGTGGTGTCCTCTGCTGCCATATATCCAGTGTAGCTGTATAAGTCCCTTTTAGTGGTGCTGTGTTGTCTTGCATCAGACCAGGGGTAGTGTCTTGTGCAGCATCAGTCCAGTGACCAGTCACAGTGGTGGTGTCCTCTGCTGCCATATATCCAGTGTAGCTGTATAAGTCCCTTTTAGTGGTGCTGTGTTGTCTTGCATCAGACCAGGGGTAGTGTCTTGTGCAGCATCAGTCCAGTGACCAGTCACAGTGGTGGTGTCCTCTGCTGCCATATATCCAGTGTAGCTGTATAAGTCCCTTTTAGTGGTGCTGTGTTGTCTTGCATCAGACCAGGGGTAGTGTCTTGTGCAGCATCAGTCCAGTGACCAGTCACAGTGGTGGTGTCCTCTGCTGCCATATATCCGGTGTTACTGGCGTATAATTCCCGTGATACTGGCGTATAATTCCAGTGATATTGCCATATAATTCCTGTGATACTGGCGTATAATTCCAGTGATATTGCCGTATAATTCCAGTGATCCTGCCGTATAATTCCTGTGATACTGGCGTATAATTCCAGTGATATTGCCATATAATTCCTGTGATACTGGCGTATAATTCCAGTGATATTGCCGTATAATTCCAGTGATCCTGCCGTATAATTCCTGTGATACTGGCGTATAATTCCAGTGATATTGCCGTATAATTCCAGTGATCCTGTCATAAAATTACAGTGATACTGCCGTATAATTCCTGTGACATTGCCGTATAATTACAGTGATTCTGCCATATAATTCCTGTAATACTGCTGTATAATTCCACTGATCCTGCGATATAATTACAATGATCCTGCCGTATAATTCCAGTGATCCTGCCGTTTAATTCCAGTGATCCTGCTGTATAATTCCAGTGATCCTGCCGTATAATTCCAGTGATCCTGCTGTATAATTACAGTGGTCCTGCCGTATGATTCCAGTGATCCAGGATCCTGCCATATAATTCCAGTGATCCTGCCATGTAATTACAGTGATCCTGCCGTATAATTACAGTGGTACTGGTGTATAAGTACAGTGATCCTGCTGTATAATTACAGTGATCCTGCCGTATAATTGCAGTGATCCTGCCGGTTAATTCCAGTGATCCTGCTGTATAATTCCAGTGATCCTGCCATATAATTACAGTGATCCTGCTGTATAATTACAGTGGTACTGGTCTATAAGTCCAGTCCAGTGATACTGCTATATAATTATATATATATATATATATATATATATATATATATACCCTGCTGCAAAGCTGATTACTGAGGCCATAACAACTATGCAGGTGTTAGACGTGCGTCTGGTATCCGCCATTAGTGCAGTGGGACTGCTGTGCCACTCCTAGATGGGCCAGGTGTTTATGCCGCACACTTGTGTCACTTAGCTTAGTCACACAGCTACCTCATTGCACCTCTTTTACTTCTTTGCATCATGTGCTATTTGGGGACTATTTTTTAAATCTGCCCTCCTGCCTGACACTGCAGTGCCACTCCTAGATGGGCCAGGTGTTTGTGTCGGCCACTTGGGTCGCTTAGCTTAGTCACACAGCGACCTTGGTGCAACTTTTAGGCCTAAAAACAATATTGTGAGGTATGAGGTGTTCAGAATAGACTGGAAATGAGTGGAAATTGATGTTTTTGAGGTTAATAATACTATGGGATCAAAATGACCCCCAAATTCTATGATTTTAGCTGTTTTTATGTGTTTTTCAAAAATCATTCAGATCCAAAACTAAAACACGAAAGGGTGGTTTCGGCAAATGCTGCAAGTGGGCGGGTACGGGGCGGGAACGGCGTACCCTTAAGAGTTTAGCCGCGGGTACGCCGTACCCACTCCGCCGGGCCGCCGCTCACAGCGTTGATGTGCGCAGAGCTCACCAGTTGCTGTGGCCGGCCGGGTGCTGCTACTGCTGCTGCTGCTCCTCCCCTTCCCAGTGTGCAGGGAGCGTGATTGTGATGTCATCACGCTCCCGCGGCAGTGGGCGCAAAGGGGGGCTGGCTGCTGAGGCTGCTTGAGCCGTGCGCGTTAGGAGGAGGCGGAGCAGGGAGCACATCAGTTGGAGGGGACGTGGAGAAGCCTGAGTGACGCAATGTATATCTAGCACTGTGGGGCAATGTATATCTAGCACTGTGGGGCAATGTATATCTGGTACTGTGGGGCAATGTATATCTAGCACTGTGGGGCAATGTATATCTAGCACTGTGGGGCAATGTATATCTGGTACTGTGGGGCAATGTATATCTGGTACTGTGAGGGCATTGTATATCTAGCACTGTGGGGGCAATGTATATCTAGCACTATGGGGGGCAATGTATATCTAGCACTGTGGGGCAATGTATATCTGGTACTGTGAGGGCATTGTATATCTAGCACTGTGGGGGCAATGTATATCTAGCACTATGGGGGGCAATGTATATCTAGCACTGTGGGGGCATTGTATATCTAGCACTGTGAGGGCAATGTATATCTGGTACTGTGAGGGCAATGTATATCTGGTACTGTGAGGGCAATGTATATCTAGCACTGTGGGGCAATGTATATCTGGTACTGTGAGGGCAATGTATATCTGGTACTGTGAGGGCAATGTATATCTAGCACTATGGAGGGCAATGTATATCTAGCACTATGGGGGGCAATGTATATCTAGCACTGTGGGGGCATTGTATATCTAGCACTG
Source organism: Pseudophryne corroboree (assembly GCF_028390025.1). Lineage (NCBI taxonomy): Eukaryota > Metazoa > Chordata > Amphibia > Anura > Myobatrachidae > Pseudophryne > Pseudophryne corroboree. The sequence continues at coordinate 10,115,050 of NC_086454.1, read as the reverse complement.
TGAGGGCAATGTATATCTAGCACTGTGAGGGCAATGTATATCTAGCACTATGGGGGGCAATGTATATCTAGCACTGTGGGGGCATTGTATATCTAGCACTGTGGGGCAATGTATATCTAGCACTGTGGGGCAATGTATATCTAGCACTGTGGGGGCAATGTATATCTAGCACTGTGGGGGCAATGTATATCTAGCACTATGGGGGCAATGTATATCTGGCACTGTGGGGGCAATGTATATCTAGCACTGTGGGGGCAATGTATATCTGGCACTGTGGGGCAATGTATATCTAGCACTATGGGGGGCAATGTATATCTAGCACTGTGGGGGCATTGTATATCTAGCACTGTGAGGGCAATGTATATCTAGCACTGTGAGGGCAATGTATATCTAGCACTATGGGGGGCAATGTATATCTAGCACTGTGGGGGCATTGTATATCTAGCACTGTGGGGCAATGTATATCTAGCACTGTGGGGCAATGTATATCTAGCACTATGGGGGGCAATGTATATCTAGCACTGTGGGGGCATTGTATATCTAGCACTGTGGGGGCAATGTATATCTGGCACTGTGGGGCAATGTATATCTAGCACTATGGGGGGCAATGTATATCTAGCACTGTGGGGGCATTGTATATCTAGCACTGTGAGGGCAATGTATATCTAGCACTGTGAGGGCAATGTATATCTAGCACTATGGGGGGCAATGTATATCTAGCACTGTGGGGGCATTGTATATCTAGCACTGTGGGGCAATGTATATCTAGCACTGTGGGGCAATGTATATCTAGCACTGTGGGGGCAATGTATATCTAGCACTGTGGGGGCAATGTATATCTAGCACTATGGGGGCAATGTATATCTGGCACTGTGGGGGCAATGTATATCTAGCACTGTGGGGGCATTGTATATCTGGTACTGTGGGGCAATGTATATCTAGCACTGTGGGGGCAATGTATATCTAGCACTGTGGGGGCAATGTATATCTAGCACTATGGGGGCAATGTATATCTGGCACTGTGGGGGCAATGTATATCTGGCACTGTGGGGCATTGTATATCTGGCACTGTGGGGGCAATGTATATATGGCACTGTGGGGTCAATGTATATCTAGCACTGTGGGGTCAATGTATATCTAGCACTGTGGGGGCATTGTATATCTGGTACTGTGGGGTCAATATCTGGTACTGTGGGGCAATGCATATCTGGTACTGTGGGGGCAATGTATATCTGGTACTGTGGGGCACTGTGTATCTGGCACTGTGGGGCAATGTATATCTGGCACTGTGGGGGCAATGTATATCTGGCACTGTGGGGGCAATGTATATCTGGCACTGTGGGGGCAATGTATATCTGGTACTGTGGGGCAATGTATATCTGGCACTGTGGGGCAATGTATATCTGGCACTGTGGGGGCAATGTATATCTGGTACTGTGGGGCAATGTATATCTGGCACTGTGGGGGCAATGTATATCTGGTACTGTGGGGCAATGTATATCTGGCACTGTGGGGGCAATGTATATCTGGCACTGTGAGGCAATGTATATCTGGCACTGTGGGGCAATGTATATCTGGCACTGTGGGGCAATGTATATCTGGCACTGTAGGAGCAATGTATATATGGTACTGTGGGGCAATGTATATCTGCCACTGTGGGGCAATGTATATCTGGCACTGTGGGGGCAATGTATATCTGGCACTGTGGGGGCAATGTATATCTGGTACTGTGGGGCAATGTATATCTGGCACTGTGGGGGCAATGTATATCTGGCACTGTGGGGGCAATGTATATCTGGTACTGTGGGGCAATGTATATCTGGCACTGTGGGGCAATGTATATCTGGCACTGTGGGGCAATGTATATCTGGCACTGTGGGGCAATGTATATCTGGCACTGTGGGGCAATGTATATCTGGCACTGTGGGGCAATGTATATCTGGCACTGTGGGGCAATGTATATCTGGCACTGTGGGGCAATGTATATCTGGCACTGTGGGGCAATGTATATCTGGCACTGTGGGGCAATGTATATCTGGCACTGTGGGGCAATGTATATCTGGCACTGTGGGGGCATTGTATATCTGGTACTGTGGGGCAATGTATATCTGGCACTGTGGAGCAATGTATATCTGGCACTGTGGGGCAACGTGTATTTGGCACTATTGGGGTCATACGTGTATCTGCCCCTCCCCCCATATGTGTACCACGCCCCCATTTTCATTGGCCACGCCCCATGTGACATTTGGTCACACCCTTTTTTTGCGCGCGCGCACACAGTACCAGTAAGACATTTTTTCTACTTGCACCACTGGCAAAACCAACCCAAAACCAAAACTCGAGCGGGGAATTAGAACCAAAACCAAAACACTAAACACGAAAAGTGCCCGCCGCACATCTCTAATTATAAGTGATGTCAGAATCACTACTTGCACAGTCGGTACTTACAGAAATGAATGCACATTTCATGTTAATGTAATGAAAGTCACGTTTCCTGAGAACGAAGCCTTTATTATAACATAAAGAGCAATGTATAGGAAAGGTACATTGTGGTTGTGCCATTTCAGTGGGCTTTTAAGTCTTTTCTTTCTCTACGTTCCAGACACATAAGGCTGAGGCCCTGTCATCTCCATTGTAACAGAGAATCCAGCTCCCCCGCCTACAAATTGAGTTATCCTGCAGGAGCCACAGATACGCTGTTGTGGAAGAATCTCTGTCACCGACGTTGTCACCGCTCCTGTATCATTTCCCTAAATTCAATCAGCTTCTCACTAAAGGATTTCTCCCCTAATGTTCCTTGTATGTGACAAATGGCGCATATTCCTCGTGTCGCTCTCCCCAGTATCACGCCACTGTATGTAGCTTGCAGCATGAGTATATTGCAGCGGTAACAATATAACCTGTACAGCACTGTGATCCTTCCACCTAAATTATTCTCCACATCAAATCTTCGTGAAATAGTTACTCCCACCAATGGTAGCACACCTGTGAATTGCTGATAATGGAGCACACTTTGTACCTCCCTGTTGTACTGTTGTGGGAAAACATGTTTCCAGGTGCAATGTAATAAAGAGCAATTGATGACATCAGTGTGCAAAACCAATCATTGTATATAGGAGATAAACGGAAAAAAGGAATAGGTAAAGTAAGGTGGGGTGTTTTCCTATAGGACGAGCATGTGGGACTTTGACATAACATATTTACACTTCAACACACGGTAGATATTGGGGCTAATTCAGACTAGGCTGCGTTTTAGTACAGCGGACGATCAGGTCAGAACTGCGCATGCGTAAGCACCGCAATGCGCAGGCGCGTCGCACGGGTGCAAAGCGGATCGCCGCTCAGCGATGGGTTTGTGCGAAGAATTGCAAGGAGATTGACAGGAAGAAGGCGTTTGTGGGTGTCATCTGAATATTTTCTGGGAGTGGTTGGTAAAACGCAGGCGTGTCCAGGCGTTTGCAGGGAGGGATCCTGACGTCAATTCCGGTCCCCTACAGGCTGATGTGATCGCAGCGGCTGAGTAAATCCTGGGCTGTGCAGAGACTGCACAAAATCTGTTTGTACAGTTCTCCTACACATGCGATCCCACATTTTCAAAGCGAAAATACACTCCCCTATGGGCGGCGACTATGCGAACACAGGACTGCAAATAAAAGCCTAGCGAGCGAACAGGTGTGAATTAGGCCCATTGTGCAGAGCTCCGTAAACGACAACTGTACTGGAGGTGTAGATTTTCCTGCCCCATGGAACATGAATTGGTCACCCTGTAATGGACTAGAGAGGCGACTAGGCCCATAAACGCAGATCTGCATAAGCAACCCTTAATATTTTAGTTTGAGCAAGTAAAAACAGACATTAATGCATTCAATAAATGAAGCTATTTCCCACATACAGCTGTGTCCTTATACACCTAGCACCTATTTACCATATGGCTCGATACACGCAACGCTACTGAGATGCTCCGAAAACAGCAGTGTACCATCGTTTACCTTAAATTCTGGGTCTTACTTACATCTCAGATGCAGCAAAACACCACTCACAGTGCACGACAGACGCCAGGCTGCCAGTGTGACCGCACAGGAATTAGTATTACACGAGGTTAAGGAGGTCAGGGATTAGGCATGGAATACTTATCTACTAGGTATTGGGATTATAACAGCCGGCATCCCAATTGCTGGCATGCCGATACCATCTCCAAATGTCACACATCACATTGATCAGCAATTTACATTTGTTGCTCTCAGTTGTTTTATTTATGCGCAAAAAGTGTGATTGCTGTAGGGTCCAATTTATACATGATTTACTGTAGGCCAAAAAACATTGCTTGCAAAAGTAGCCTGCAGTGTATAACAGTCAGATATAGGAGCAAATACGTGTGTATGAGTATAGCATGGAGATACGCTAATAAACAATGAAGCGACGGTCGTTGTCGTCATCATCATCATCGTCATCATCTTAAAGTCACTTATTAAAAAAATGAACTGATAAAACAAAAATAAGAAGAAGAATTGACCAAACCTCCCAAACATGCTGCCAGCACTAGTAGTAACCGCCTAGGCTGACAGCTGATAAGTGATGTCATAGTGGGGCAGCGCCGTGGCGCAATGATTATCTTGCTGCCTCTCAGCACTCAGGTCCTTGGGTTCAATTCCCACTAAAATCCCAACTGTGTAGAGTTTGTATGATCTCCCTCAGCTTGTGTGGGACTCCTCCCACTAACCAAAAACATACAGGTAAATTATTTGCCTCCTGACAAAAATTCATATTAGTCTACAGGTGTGTGTGTGTGTGTGTGTGTGTGTGTGTGTGTGTGTGTGTGTGTGTGTGTGTGTGTGTGTGTGTGTGTGTGTGTGTGTGTGTGTGTGTGTGTGTGTGTGTGTGTGTGTGTGTGTGTGTGTGTGTGTGTCAGTGACATGCAGTGGGGTGAGGCAGGTGAGGCAGAGCCTTTCCTGTCATACCAACATTTGCACTAGAGGCCCTCATTCCGAGTTGTTCGCTCTGTAAAAATCTTCGCATCGCAGCGATTTTACGCTTAATGCGCATGCGCAATGTCCGCAGTGCGACTGCGCCAAGTAAATTTGCTATGCAGTTAGGAATTTTACTCACGGCTTTTTCATCGTTCTGGCGATCGTAATGTGATTGACAGGAAATGGGTGTTACTGGGCGGAAACAGGCCGTTTTATGGGCGTGTGGGAAAAAACGCTACCGTTTCCGGAAAAAACGCAGGATTGGCTGGAGAAACGGGGGAGTGTCTGGGCGAACGCTGGGTGTGTTTGTGACGTCAAACCAGGAACGACAAGCACTGAAATGATCGCAGATGCCGAGTAAGTCTGAAGCTACTCAGAAACTGCTACGAGGTGTGTAATCGCAATATTGCGAATACATAGTTCGCAATTTTAAGATGCTAAGATTCACTCCCAGTAGGCGGCGGCTTAGCATGAGCAAATCTGCTAAAATTCACTTGCGAGCGAACAACTCGGAATGAGGGCCTGAGTTTTTACTGTATAAAGTACATGAAAAATACAAAGAATATGGTTGAAATATCTTCTCTGCATTAATATAATCATTTTAATAGCCAAAACTGTGGAGTAAAATGTCTATAGCAGGTGAGGCAGTGCCCCCCCCATCCCCCCCCTTCCCCTGTGTATCTTTTCTGCACATCTCTTATCAAAACTCACCAAATTTCCAGGAGTATAAACTGCTGCACCTGTGTATAATGCCCACATGTATATACTGCTGCACCTGTGTATAATGCCCACATGTATATACCGCTGCACCAGTGTTTAATGTCCACATGTATATGCCGCTGCACCTGTGTATAATGCTCACATGTATATACTGCTGCACCTGTGCATAATGCCCACATGTATATACTGCTGCACCTGTGTATAATGCCCACATGTATATGCCGCTGCACCTGTGTATAATGGCCACATGTATTTACTGCCGCACCTGTGTATAATGCCCACATGTATATACCGCTGCATCTGTGCATATTGCCCACGTGTATATACCGCTGCACCTGTGTATAATGCCCACATGTATATACCGCTGCATCTGTGCATATTGCCCACGTGTATATACCGCTACACCTGTGTATAATGCCCACATGTATATACTGCTGCACCTGTGTATAATACCCACATGTATAGACTGCTGCACCTGTGTATAATGCCCACATGTATATACTGCTGCACCTGTGTATAATGCCCACATGTATATACTGCTGCACCAGTGTTTAATGGCCACATGTATGTACTGCTGCACCTGTGTATAATGCCCACATGTATATACTGCTGCACCTGTGTATAATGTCCACATGTATATATCGCAGCACCTGTGTATAATGCCTGCATGTATATACTGCTGCACCTGTGTATAATGCCCACATGTATATACCGCTGCACCTGTGTATAATGCCTGCATGTATATACTGCTGCACCTGTGTATAATGCCAACATGTATATACCGCTGCACCAGTGTTTAATGTCCACATGTATATGCCGCTGCACCTGTGTATAATGCTCACATGTATACACTGCTGCAACCGGTGTATAATGTCCACATGTATATACCACAGCACCTGTGTATAATGCCCACATGTATATACTGCTGCACCTGTGTATAATGCCCACATGTATATGCCGCTGCCCCTGTGTATAATGCCCACATGTATATACTGCTGCCCCTGTGTATAATGCCCACATGTATATACCGCTGCTCCTGTGTATAATACCCACATGTATATACCGCTGCTCCTGTGTATAATGTCCACATGTATATACTACTGCACCTGTGTATAATACCCACATGTATATACCGCTGCACCTGTGTATAATGCCCACATGTATATACTGCTGCACCTGTGTATAATGCCCACATGTATATGCCGCTGCCCCCTGTGTATAATGCCCACATGTATATACTGCTGCACCTGTGTATAATGCCCACATGTATATACTGCTGCACCTGTGTATAATGCCCACAGGTGCAGAGGCAGAGGCGTTCGCTGGGTGGGAGGGGGCGGGGTGGCAGCATTTGGCCGCTATTTTAGGGGCACGGTCCGGGCAACAGAGGCGTGCACAGACTGTGCGGGGGGCGGTGGCTGCATGTCATCACACGAAGCCGCTGAGACCCTCACAGCGACGGGTAGCTCCCTGCCAGCGCGCAGGAGCTGCGCTGGTGGGGAGCTACATTTCAAGTACAAAAGCATCGTCAAGTACAAAAGCATCGTCAAGTACAAAAGCATCGTCGCCGTGCAATGCGTTTGTACTTGTGCGACGGGGCAGGGCCTGACATGCGGGGCGGACTAGTCCTATGATGGGCGTCCCCCCACCCCCGCATGTCAGGGAAGCTGATCGTAGATGTAATAAATTTAGCACATCTACGATCAGGTCTGAATGACTCCCATAGGGCAGAGAGACGACTAGCCTGTTTACACTGCAAATGTCTTTCCACCACTTGGATAATATGAGCCTTTATTTCTTATTAAAGTTCTTTATTTGATTTATCTGTCACGTTGCTCAAGTGGCTCTAAAATTGTAATAACAGGAGAAGAAACAGGACCTTCTGTACTTAGCCGCAATGCAACCATGTGCATTAAATATAACAAATATGAATAAAATATATACATATGTATGTAAAACATTAATGTTTAGTTGTTCACATCAGCTTGGAAACTGCGCACTAAGCTAGAAACATCTGACTTGCAAGGGAGAAAGCGAGATTTAATAGCCGCTCGCTGAAAATTTCCCATCCAAATGTTTAATTTTTCATAGGAATGTAAAAACGGATTTTACAGTTTTCACGGAATATCAGATTCAAAGTGAAGGTGACATTCGGGAGCGCTGTGTAAGTGACCTTGGCTTCTTTCTCATTGGCTGTTGTCCTCTTTTTTAGTCTCTACCGTAGGGACCCCATTTAGAGATGATTCATGATGCGGCTTCTGTTTGGAACTCAATATAATCTTTTTACAGCCTTTGCTCGTCTATAGCGAGAAGCAGAGGTGAAACAGGTATGGATGAAGCCTTGAACTGCAAATGCGTCACCAAGGGATCCTTGAGTTGACCAAAGCCTAAGTGCTGTACTCCCATAGAGTATGTAGTCTAAGAAAAATAATGACACCAAGGATGTCTGCTGTGTGGCATCACAAAATCATTAAAAATATATTTATATGGTAAGATGAATGGTCTGATTCAAAGGTGGAAACAGCCAGAGGAGAAGTTGCCCATGGTGACCAATCAGTGTTGAGGTATCATTAGTAAAGTGCATTGTAAAAAATTATATGTAGCAGCTGATTGAACTTCTCCACTGGCTCACTTCTCCGCTCTTATCACTGCTTCATGAATAGACCCCTTACCTCATAGGTTTACATAAGTCATTGAATCATTTGTTTAGAGGGTCCATCTCCATGCGCCACTAAGCCACCGTTCTGTCACCGCCCATGAAATTACATGTTCAACATATTTCGGAGACTGTGGATCAATCACAACTGTGACTCTACGGACACACGCGCAGTGTGACATATATGCGTGGGCAGGAGAAAAAAATTGCTCTGCTGCATCCGAAATTGGCGTGCGGCTCAGAAGCATGGCCGTAGTGCGCTATATGACCTTTGCCTGATCAATCAGAGTGAGCGTTATTTCCCATGATTTCCCTGATTGTGGTGCGGTGAATGGCAGAAATATCTACACTTAGGGGGTAATTTAGACCTGATCGCTTGCTAGCATTTTTTGCATCGCTGCAATCAGGTCAGAACTGCGCATGCGTATGCACCGCAATGAGCAGGTGCATCGCAGAGGTACAAAGAGGATCACCGCTCAGCGATGGGTTTGTGCAAAGAATCCATTCACACAGGCGATCGCAAGGAGATTGATAGGAAAAGGGCGTTTGTGGGTGGTAACTGACTGTTTTCAGGGAGAGGTTGGAAAAACGCAGGTGTGTCCAAGCGTTTGCAGGGAGGGTTCCTGACGTCAATTCCGGTCCCGGACAGGCTGAAGTGATCGCAGCGGCTTAGTCCTGGACTACTCAGAGACTGCACAAGATCTGTTTGTACAGCTCGGCTACACATGCGTTCGCACACTTGCAAAGCTAAAATACACTCCCCTATGGGCGGCGACTATCTGTTTGCAGCGCTGCAATAAAACCCTAGCGAGCGATCAGGTCTGATTTAGGCCCTTACAGTATTGTTTTCTGCATCTGAAGCAAGTAAACGTTTCAATCACAAACGTTTTTCATGTGTTGTTACTTTCTCCAGTACAATAATCAAATATTCAATTGTAAACTCTGCGGCTGACAGATGATGTTAGCGACGGGCTGCAGCACCTGTTTTATTTACACCCAACAGCGATATTCTTGTCCATAAATTTAGCAACAGAATTGATATTTCTGTACATTCTGTAACATTGTTATTGTCATGTTGATGGAACAGATACATATTGCTAAACAGTACTTTAGTGAATTATCTGGAGAGCATTGCTTTATTTGTAAAAATAAATAAAAGTAAAAGGAACACAACTGTCTACATAGATAAACTGCCGTAACACATGGAATATATTATATCACCAGCTAATCTGAGTGTGGTCCCTATACAGCGTCGGGCTGGGGTATGAAAGCCCCACAGGGAAATGCAATGGTAGGGTCCTATGATGTATACAGGACATGGCTACTTGCCAGTGGGAGTGTAGCCATCTACCAGAGAGGCAAGGCCAGCCACTACAGCAGTGATGGCTAACCTTGACACTCCAGCTGTTGTTGAACTACATATCCCAGCATGCCCTGCTACAGTTTTGTTATTTGGCCATGCTAAAACTGATGAAGGGCATGCTGGGATGTGTAGTTCAACAACAGCTGGACTGTCAAGGTTAGCCATCACTGCGGACTACAGGGTCAGTCCACAGAAAGCATGGCTCATGCATTAATGTAGGGACTAGGAAAGAATTATATTGTGTAACTAAGGACGTTCTATGTTATATTAATTGGCAGTAATAATAGGACTTTTCCTACATTGATGAATCTGCCTCTTACTGCATGCTAAATCTAGAGATGAGCGGGTTCGGTTTCTTTGAATCCGAACCCGCACGAACTTCACTTTTTTTTCCACGGGTCCGAGCGACTCGGATCTTCCCGCCTTGCTCGGTTAACCCGAGCGCGCCCGAACGTCATCATGACGCTGTCGGATTCTCGCGAGGCTCGGATTCTATCGCGAGACTCGGATTCTATATAAGGAGCCGCGCGTCGCCGCCATTTTCACTCGTGCATTGAGATTGATAGGGAGAGGACGTGTCTGGCGTCCTCTCCATTAGAATAGAGATAGATAGATTAGATAGAGAGAGATTGTGCAGAGTCGCAGACAGAGTTAGTTTACCACAGTCAGTGACCAGTGCAGTTGCTAGTTAACTTTTATTTAATATAATATATCCGTTCACTTCTCTCTGCTATATCCGTTCTCTGCCTGAAAAAAAAAACGATACACAGCACAGTCAGTCACACAGTGTGACTCAGTCTGTGTGCACTCAGCTCAGCCCAGTGTGCTGCACAGTCATCAATGTATAAATTAAAAGCTTATAATTAATTGTGGGGGAGACTGGGGAGCACTGCAGGTTGTTAGCAGGAGCCAGGAGTACAATTATATTAATTAACAGTGCACACTTTTGCTGCAGGAGTGGTGACCAGTGCCTGACCACCAGTATAGTATTGTTGTATACTACTAATATCTCTTTAAATATCAACCAGTCTATATTAGCAGCAGACACAGTACAGTGCGGTAGTTCACGGCTGTGGCTACCTCTGTGTCGGCACACGGCAGGCAGTCCGTCCGACCAGAATTGTATTATTTATTATTATATACCTACCACCTAACCGTGTTTTTTTTTTCATTCTTTATACCGTCATAGTGTCATCCTAATTGTTACGAGTATACTACTATCTCTTTATCAACCAGTGTACAGTGCGGTAGTTCACGGCTGTGGCTACCTCTGTGTCGGCACACGGCAGGCAGTCCGTCCGACCAGAATTGTATTATTTATTATTATATACCTACCACCTAACCGTGGTTTTTTTTTCATTCTTTATACCGTCATAGTGTCATCCTAATTGTTACGAGTATACTACTATCTCTTTATCAACCAGTGTACAGTGCGGTAGTTCACGGCTGTGGCTACCTCTGTGTCGGCACACGGCAGGCAGTCCGTCCGACCAGAATTGTATTATTTATTATTATATACCTACCACCTAACCGTGGTTTTTTTTTCATTCTTTATACCGTCATAGTGTCATCCTAATTGTTACGAGTATACTACTATCTCTTTATCAACCAGTGTACAGTGCGGTAGTTCACGGCTGTGGCTACCTCTGTGTCGGCACACGGCAGGCAGTCCGTCCGACCAGAATTGTATTATTTATTATTATATACCTACCACCTAACCGTGGTTTTTTTTTCATTCTTTATACCGTCATAGTGTCATCCTAATTGTTACGAGTATACTACTATCTCTTTATCAACCAGTGTACAGTGCGGTAGTTCACGGCTGTGGCTACCTCTGTGTCGGCACACGGCAGGCAGTCCGTCCGACCAGAATTGTATTATTTATTATTATATACCTACCACCTAACCGTGGTTTTTTTTTCATTCTTTATACCGTCATAGTGTCATCCTAATTGTTACGAGTATACTACTATCTCTTTATCAACCAGTGTACAGTGCGGTAGTTCACGGCTGTGGCTACCTCTGTGTCGGCAGTCGGCAGGCAGTCCGTCCATCCATAATTGTATTATTATTATAATATATACCACCTAACCGTGGTTTTTTTTTCATTCTTTATACCGTCGTCATAGTGTCATACTAGTTGTTACGAGTATACTACTATCTCTTTATCAACCAGTGTACAGTGCGGTAGTTCACGGCTGTGGCTACCTCTGTGTCGGCAGTCGGCAGGCAGTCCGTCCATCCATAATTGTATTATTATTATAATATATACCACCTAACTGTGGTATTTTTTTTTCTTTCTTTATACCGTCGTCATAGTGTCATACTAGTTGTTACGAGTATACTACTATCTCTTTATCAACCAGTGTACAGTGCGGTAGTTCACAGCTGTGGCTACCTCTGTGTCGGCAGTCGGCAGGCAGTCCGTCCATCCATAATTGTATTATTATTATAATATATACCACCTAACCGTGGTTTTTTTTTCATTCTTTATACCGTCGTCATAGTGTCATACTAGTTGTTACGAGTATACTACTATCTCTTTATCAACCAGTGTACAGTGCGGTAGTTCACGGCTGTGGCTACCTCTGTGTCGGCAGTCGGCAGGCAGTCCGTCCATCCATAATTGTATTATTATTATAATATATACCACCTAACCGTGGTTTTTTTTTCATTCTTTATACCGTCGTCATAGTGTCATACTAGTTGTTACGAGTATACTACTATCTCTTTATCAACCAGTGTACAGTGCGGTAGTTCACGGCTGTGGCTACCTCTGTGTCGGCACTCGGCAGCCCGTCCATAATTGTATATACCACCTAACCGTGGTTTTTTTTTCTTTCTTTATACATACATACTAGTTACGAGTATACTATCTCTTTATCAACCAGTCTATATATTAGCAGCAGACACAGTACAGTGCGGTAGTTCACGGCTGTGGCTACCTCTGTGTCGGCACTCGGCAGCCCGTCCATAATTGTATACTAGTATCCAATCCATCCATCTCCATTGTTTACCTGAGGTGCCTTTTAGTTGTGCCTATTAAAATATGGAGAACAAAAATGTTGAGGTTCCAAAATTAGGGAAAGATCAAGATCCACTTCCACCTCGTGCTGAAGCTGCTGCCACTAGTCATGGCCGAGACGATGAAATGCCAGCAACGTCGTCTGCCAAGGCCGATGCCCAATGTCATAGTACAGAGCATGTCAAATCCAAAACACCAAATATCAGTAAAAAGCCTCTTTTTTTCTTTGCGTCATGTGCTGTTTGGGGAGGGTTTTTTGGAAGGGACATCCTGCGTGACACTGCAGTGCCACTCCTAGATGGGCCCGGTGTTTGTGTCGGCCACTAGGGTCGCTAATCTTACTCACACAGCTACCTCATTGCGCCTCTTTTTTTCTTTGCGTCATGTGCTGTTTGGGGAGGGTTTTTGGGAAGGGCCATCCTGCGTGACACTGCAGTGCCACTCCTAGATGGGCCCGGTGTTTGTGTCGGCCACTAGGGTCGCTAATCTTACTCACACAGCTACCTCATTGCGCCTCTTTTTTTCTTTGCGTCATGTGCTGTTTGGGGAGGGTTTTTTGGAAGGGACATCCTGCGTGACACTGCAGTGCCACTCCTAGATGGGCCCGGTGTTTGTGTCGGCCACTAGGGTCGCTAATCTTACTCACACAGCTACCTCATTGCGCCTCTTTTTTTCTTTGCGTCATGTGCTGTTTGGGGAGGGTTTTTTGGAAGGGCCATCCTGCGTGACACTGCAGTGCCACTCCTAGATGGGCCCGGTGTTTGTGTCGGCCACTAGGGTCGCTAATCTTACTCACACAGCTACCTCATTGCGCCTCTTTTTTTCTTTGCGTCATGTGCTGTTTGGGGAGGGTTTTTTGGAAGGGACATCCTGCGTGACACTGCAGTGCCACTCCTAGATGGGCCCGGTGTTTGTGTCGGCCACTAGGGTCGCTTATCTTACTCACACAGCGACCTCGGTGCAAATTTTAGGACTAAAAATAATATTGTGAGGTGTGAGGTATTCAGAATAGACTGAAAATGAGTGTAAATTATGGTTTTTGAGGTTAATAATACTTTGGGATCAAAATGACCCCCAAATTCTATGATTTAAGCTGTTTTTTAGTGTTTTTGGAAAAAAACACCCGAATCCAAAACACACCCGAATCCGACAAAAAAAATTCGGTGAGGTTTTGCCAAAACGCGTTCGAACCCAAAACACGGCCGCGGAACCGAACCCAAAACCAAAACACAAAACCCGAAAAATTTCAGGCGCTCATTTCTAGCTAAATCCCTCACCGGCAGTGTCTCAAAAAGCCATTAGCGTGTGTGATAATGGGTTCTGATATTGATGAACAGCGTCCATAATATGTCAGAAATGTACTATTTCACTGCTACAGAGGATTGTGCATGACCGCCATTCTCAGGCTCAGCTATGTGGTGTTGGACACAGTTGTGTTTCCGTTCCTCAATGTGGCTTCTGATCAGCCCCAGACAGGACCCCTTCACCTCCAGCAGAAGAGAAGGTAAGTAGTGACGAGACAAGTAGATGAAGAATGGGTGGTTGGAGACGGTGTGGGGCAAGAGGAGAAGAGTGAGGGAAACTCCAGTAGTACCAGAGTCTGAATTGGTGATGTCACTTGGTCAGCCTGCACCCCAACCGTGATGTGGGAAGAAGGGGTGGAGCACTGTGGTAGTGGGTCCATTTATGATCTTACCGGATCCAGAGATACAGTACAGGATTCATCAGGAGTTGGGATAATGAAAGCATGAGACAGGATAAGACATGAGATGATGTGACTTTGTTGCACACAGAGTTAGACTTATCATTTTTAGCTTTTGCAGTACTGTATGTAAAGGATGCTATAAAGTGTCTGTAGATCGCAGTCTGTAGAGGGGATGCATTTAATTTGCCGGCTGTTGGGATCCTGTAGAGACATAGGTTGTCTACCTGTGGTCAGGAGATCTCAGGGCCAGTGCTGAGTTGGGTATACACCCATTTGCTTAGTGCAAAATATGCACATTTATTGCTGCACGTGGCCACAAGAATATTTGTGTCTTGGCCCCTACACAGACTTGTTTCTTAGCTGTCTTGGATGTTTTGGAGGCAGAATGGAGGTGGGGTGATATCTCCTACAACAAAACACACTGGTAGGTTACATTGGCTTATAAACAAAAACAATAACCCTACAGTATATCTGTTTGGGTGTGTACTTGCACGTGTGTAAGGTAATATAGATTGTAAGCTCCATTGGGCAGGGACTGATATAGTGCTGCATAATATGTGAGTGCTATATATATATATAACTGTTACAAGTAAATGTGAGCCACAGATAGGCTTCCTCTTCTGCCCCTTGTTCTCTGATATGTTAGCTTAAAGGTCTATGCTAAATGCAGATTTGGGGTATATTCATCAAAGTTACTTTTAAGGAAATCCACTGAAAACACAAATACTCAGTATCCCCCCAGATTTAACAAGGAGGAGCCCCTCAATACGTGATCACAAAGGCAGCCCCAATAGGACTACTGTAGCACATATGTTACCAATTCTCTGGATCCCTCCTCGTAGGCTCCCTCTGGCTTACTGTACAGTATATGCAGGCGGAGGGGCGTGTATACGCAGGACGAGTGCCCGGTTTAGTATCAGTAGCCATCACTTTGCTTCTAGCCATTTGCCAGGTCTGTCCCAGAGCTCCTACCGTAATAAATGCATGCCGTCATTTTCATGACCTTGTTGCAAGTTGGGACAAATATGTCATGCCACATCCACATGTAATAAATATGCCCAAATGTTTAGTAACAGACACGTGGAAGGAACTGGCCTCTGAAGTGAGTCTGAGCACTGGCACAAGCCATTAAGACAGTTCAATAAAGGCCACACTGTGTGTATTTTTAGATGGAAGTGACTGCACACCTTGGACAGAGAGACCGCACCTGTTACATTTCATTTCCTTTACAATCCTCCACTTTCTCACCATAAATTGTATGGCCCATACATTTATCACACCAGTAATTATTAACACAACTCCGGAGCACTTGTCGAGCTGTGGAGGATTGTGCTAACGCATTCAGTTCACAGATCACAAAGGTGACACCAGCTTAGCGATAGTACTGAATGGAGTTCTATCTATTGGTTTGGAAGGCTAGGTGACGAGGCTGGAATAGCCCAGCCAGCAGGCTAGAGACACAGCATGCACTTATTAATACACTGGAAATCCTTATTAACAACATCAAGTGAAATCTTATAGAGATTTCTAAGACATCTAAATGAAATGCTTATAGTAACCGCCGCAAGTCTACAATGCACACAAAGAAACAGAATGCAGGTTGTGGACCTGATAGTCACTCTAAATGGGTGCAATAATAGAGAAAGGCAAATTGAGCCTCCAGATCAGCAATCTTTACACAAATGTGTCCAATTTGTCCATCAATAATGGATTCATACCAGGTTCTAAGGATAAAAGGCGCCCTTGATATAATCAGACCAATCATAGTCAATTAAAAGATAAGAGCAAATTGCAGCATGGCCATACCTTCATTAAAGTAGCTTTAATCTATATGAGAATCAGGGTTTTGGGTGGGATGGGTGGGGATGGGAGGTTATTCTCTATTTTACCTTTACTATGACTTGACATAAGGACAACTGAACATAGAATGAATTTGGTTCTTATGGAGTCAATGAACAGAAACCTCCTTCTCTAGTCAGATGGTGTGAAAAGTGTCTCAGTTGGGTCATTGGGGTCAGGATATTGCTCATTTTCAAACATGCCTATTGGAAGACAGTTTTTGAAATCTAGTGCAAATAAAAAAGGCGGTGTTTCTTATCAACCAATCAAATTCCAGCTATCATTATATTAGGTCAGTGTTGAAAAAATATGAATGGTTGCTATGGGAAATGCTAAAAAAAATATCTTTGCACCAGTTGTCATGAATGTCTCTTGTTTTTCAGTTTATTAAAACGTTCACTTTCAATCATCAGCCATAACACCTGTCTAATATTGTGTAAGTCTCCCTCATGTTGCAAAATCAGCTCTGATCCATCACGGCGTGGACTCCACAAGCCCTCTGAAGGTGTCCTGTGTTTTCTGACACCAAGATGTTAGCGGCAGATCCTTTATGTTCTGTAACTTGCAATCTGGGGCCTCCATGACTCAGACTTGTACTTACAACACGTCCCACAGATGTTGGATCAGACTGAGATCTGTGGAATTTGAAGGCCAAGTCAACATCTTGAACTCTTTGACATGTTCCTCATACCATTCCTAAACAATTATTGCAGTGTGGAAGGGTGCATTATGCTGATGAAGAAGGCCACTGTCATCTGGGAATACCGCTGCCATAAAGGGGTGTACATGGTCTGCAACAATGGGTAGGTACATGGTTTGTGTCAAAGTAACATCAACACGAATGCCAGGACCCAAAGGTTCACAGCAGAACATTGCCCAGAGCATCACACTGCCTCTGCCAGCTTGCCTTCTTCAGACAGTGCACCCTGGTACCATCTCTTCTCCAGGTAAATGATGAACACACACCCGGCCGTCCACATGATGTAAATGAAAATAAGATTCATCAGATCAGGGCACCTTCGTCCACTGCTCCATGGTCCAGTTTAATACCCGTGTGTATTTGTCGATGGACAGGGATCAGCATGGGTGCTCTGACTGACCGGTCTAGGGCTATGCAGTCCCATACGATGCACTGTGTGTTCTGATACCTTTCTATCATAGCCAGAAATTACTTTTTTATTGTAATTTGTGCTACAGTAAGTCTTCTGTGGGATAGGACGAGATGGGATAGCCTTCGCTCCATATGCACATCAACAAGCCTTGGGTGCCCGTGACCCTGTTGCCTGTTCACCAATTGTCCTTCTTTAGATCACTTTTGGTAGATACTAACTGCTGCATAATGGCTGACAATTTGGCCCTTGTCAAAGTTGCTCAGGTCCTTACACTTGCCCATTTTTTCTGGCTTCCATTACTTCAACATCATGAACCGGCTGATCACTTGCTCCTAATATTTCCCACCTCTTGACAGGTGCCATTGTATCATCATAATGTAATCCACTTCACCTGTCAGAGGTTTTAATGGTGCGGCTGACGGCATCATCTTCCGTTGCTATATTTATGCCACATTCAGATATTTATATTTAAATTCCACAACTAACACTCCTAGAAATCAGTGTTGTCGCTGTCTCCAAGAAAAGCTAAAAGCCTAGGCTTCAATAAGGCACATTAACATAGAGTGGAGTGGTGATTTCCATACTTTCTTTGTAATCAAAAGTCCTTGCTTAAAAATAAGTATCTTGAATCAAGGAGAAAATTATTTATCTCTTCCCTGAGATCAGAAATGTAACCCTGTTACATTTCCTAAGTGTTAACATAGCGCTTTGCAGCTCTCAGAGCAATGAGTGACTTACTCATCAATTTACTGTATCTTACTGTAATCTTCCATATTCCTTGGAGTCGTCAATAAACAGAGCTTCTGCTGAAATCTCTTTCTCGGATGTGATTCTACTAGTAAAGCTATTGCATTAAATCAGTGCACAGCCAGGTAAGTAGACTCCGCTCCCCTTCCCCCTGGTATTAACTTCATTGCGCCATGTCATTTATTTACAAGTCTTGTTTGAGCACGGAAAATGAAAGGTTTCCATCTACCGCCGGCCTATGCATTACGCCAACCGCGTCCCTCCCCCCAGGAGGAATCAGCAAATTAACCAGCCTGACATCTGAAATCCAACTGTATTGCATTAAGGTGATATTTATATATCTCCTAATTTCTGTACAAGTGACAGTAAGTGGATTGGAGTGTTATAATTATTCCCAATAAATGCTAACCAAACATTTTCCTGTTGTCACTGAAAGCACTTGAGTCAATTAATAGTTTTCAAGTACAGAAAAAAGAGACACTGCAGGTGCCAAAGTTTGGCAGACGGGAGCCTACGGTACCTGGGAAACGACATCATTAAATCCGGACAATGGTACAAAATGTTACAGAGGAGGAACTGCAGATCCTGATAACATCGCAAATCATTCAAATGGATACACTGGATTATATTGTGTCACCAACATGTTTATGTATGCTCAAGAATATTCCAGTTATTGGAAAAGCAGACGAGGGTTTTAGTAGCAGTAACGCACGTTAATGTAATGATAAATAACTGCGTGTACAGTATATTTCCCTTTTTATATGTCAAATGTAAATATTAGCAGATATAATATATATATCTATATATATATATATATGAAAAAAATGAATGAAAATAGGTGCCTCCTAGTGTGGTATCATAGACATTAGGTGACCATCACCCACAACAGCACCCTAGTGAATTGAAGGTGTACCGTAATTGGTGGAATTGCAACCACCTTCCGATGGATTATAAACAACACTTTATCATGGTTCTGGTACAAGTTTCGATGTCAATATCGTCAATGCCGGTAATAGCTTGGTAGTCATACATAGATTTCCCTTCATATATAAGAGATAAAAAGGCAGGAGGACCAATAGTGTAATATGGTTTTTTAAAACACATTTATTTAAACATGGTCCATAAGTAAATAATTGCCCGTACAATATATAAAGGAAAAAACAGCTTATCTGTGAAGTGCAGTCTCACTCCACAGGATATACTGTATGTCACCCAATGCGTTTCGTCTGGTGATTTCCTCAGGAATGGACCATGCTTAAATACATGTGTTTTAAAAAAACGTATTACACTATTGGTACACCTTCAATTCCCTAGGGTGCTGCTGTGGGTGAAGGTCACCTAATTTCTATGATATCACACTAGGAGGCGCCTATTTTAATTAATTTTTTTTCAGATTTTGTGAAGGTCTGTTAGAACAGCAAAACTTTTGGAAAAAAGGGCTGGCACCCCGGAAAGAAGTGGAAAAGTAAGGGGGAGTGTGTTGGAAGACAAACTTTGAACTCTCATATAAACTAGAAGTTCCAGTATTAAGGAAGTGTTAGGCGCCGGGGTCCGCTCGTCGGTGCGGCCCGGCGCCTAGCAACCAGGGACGCCGTACGCGGACAGCCGCCGGCTCCCTGGCAACGCTGGACGCCGGGCGCGCTGAGCCGCACGGACCCTAGCAACGGGGACGCCACTGGCGGACTGTGTTCCCCGTTGCTAGGTTTTAAGAGTTAATGTATTCTCCTGCTCTCTGGCCATGCAGCAAGGCAGCTGCACGGCATTTATTCTAATCAGCCTTTTGGCAGCTGATTGGAGGACTCCTTGTTAAATACACTCCCAGGGCTTCTCACAGACGCCGGTAATAGCTTCCTGTATGCTGTTTCTGTTTGCTGAGAGTCTGTTCCAGTCTTGCTGTATCCGGTCATTCCAGTATTCGGAAGTCCTGAACTCGGAAGTTTGTCATCTTATTCCTGGAGTCCTGACTAATCACCATATAACATCCAGTGGTGTTCGTGAGTCGCGGCCTTGCCGTGTGTTGCGGCTTGTCCGCTTTATTATTTATTATTTGTGTTTTGGAGCATTCTGCGGAGGGTTCCGCTTCCACAGGTCCACTCTGGTATCCGGCGGTGCTGGGTAGGAGTATTGGACAAGTGGATTTTGGTTGTCCTTTTCCCTGGCGGGTTTCCGCACATACTTCAGGTTTTGTTAGTTAGCTTGTTGCCCCTGGCCTGTTGTCAGTCAGAGGTCCTCTTGTTATCATCCTGCCTCGGATTTCCCTTTGTATCTCACTAAGACCGGGGGGCACCGGAGTTGGGCAGACATAATCCGCCCTTCAAACGTGGCTGCCAGGGGCTCAAGAAACCATAGTCTCGCAGGGGATTTCCGATAGCACGGGTGAGACAATAGAGTTAGGGCGCCAGGGGCAACTAGTCTTTCCTGCTCCCGTTACCTGCATTCCATTCCAGCGCTCTGGTCCTTGTCATAAAATCTCCTCCGGTCAGGAGTGCTGGAATCATAACATTATTACCGGCCATACCAAAACTTAAAATTAAAACGGAGTTTAATTTTTATTCAGTTTTTTGTAAGAAATTGTCGGCCTCATGAATCCAACAGGGTTAGGACCAAATCCTGGTCAGCTCTTAGTCAGTCAGATTCAAGAACTTACTCAGATGGTTCAGGATCTTTCCCTTCGGGTGAGGTCGCAGGAAGATCTTTTACGAACTTCCCCGAGGGTAGTTCCTGAACCAAAAATGCATTTGCCTGACCGTTTTTCTGGGGATAGAAAAGAGTTTTTTTAATTTTAAAGAATCCTGTAAACTTTATTTTCGTTTAAGACCGATCTCCTCGGGTACTGAATCTCAGCGGGTCGGGATTATTATTTCTTTGCTCCAGGGGGATCCCCAGACTTGGGCATTTGGTTTAAAAGCAGATGATCCGGTGTTGCTGTCAGTAGACGCTTTTTTTGGGTCTTTAGGACTGTTATATGACGACCCTGATAGAGAGGCATCCGCTGAAGGTCAGTTGCGCGCTCTCAGACAGGGTAGGAATCCCGCAGAGGTTTATTGTACGGAGTTTCGCCGGTGGTCGAACGACTGTGGCTGGAATGACCCAGCCCTGCGCAGTCAGTTTCGCCTCGGCTTATCAGAATCAATTAAAGACAGTCTCCTCCAGTATCCCGCTCCTGAGACTCTCGATAAACTCATGGAGCTTTCTATTAAGATTGATCGTCGTCTCAGAGAGCGGAAGGCTGAAAAAGGAGCATCGGTCAGGTCATCTCTGTGTGTATATTCCATCCCTGGGGACATAGAGGAGCCCATGCAGATGGGTCTCTCCCGGTTGTCTCCTGAAGAGAGAGCCAGAAGGCAAAACTCTGGTCTTTGTTTGTACTGTGTGGGTAAGGGACATTTTGCTCGTAATTGTCCGAATAAGTCGGGAAACGCCTTGACCAGGTGAATTGTGAGGGGGTTCTCCTAGGTCTGCAGCTTATCTCCTCGCATAACTCCCTTTTAGTCCCAGCTAAGGTTTCCTTTGGCAGCCTCAGTTCCTCGGTGTCGGCTTTTGTCGACAGTGGAGCCGAAGGAAACTTTATGGATTTAACTTGGGCCAAGGCCTTAGGCATTCCTCAGTTATCTTTGGGTAGGAGTGTCACCATGCATGGTTTAGATGGGAGTCCACTGTCCAATGGGGTTATTTCCCTCTGCACACCCCCTGTACTACTTACGGTAGGAGCTCTTCATTCTGAAAAGATTGAGTTCTTCCTTACCCATTGCCCAGCAGTTCCAGTGGTTCTGGGTCACCCTTGGCTGGCCTTTCACAATCCCACCATTGATTGGCGGTCAGGGGAGATTTCTCAATGGGGTGCCTTCTGTGATAAGGAATGTATTTCGTTTCCAGTCAGAATAGCTGCTGCAATTCCTGAACTCATTCCTGTGGAGTACCAGGAGTTTGCTGATGTGTTCTCCAAGGGCAATGCAGACCTTCTGCCTCCCCATCGGCCTTATGATTGCACCATTGAGCTAATTCCTGGTGCCGCATTGCCAAAGGGAAGGTTATATGCTTTATCCGGGCCAGAAACTGCGGCCATGAATGACTATGTTAAAGAGAGCCTAGGGAAAGGATTTATTAGGTCATCTAAATCTCCTTTAAGTGCAGGCTTCTTCTTTGTGGAGAAAAAGGATGGCTCACTCAGACCTTGCATTGACTATAGAGCCTTAAATAAAATCTCAGTTAAAAATACTTATCCTCTGCCGCTGATTTCTGTCCTCTTTGATCAGCTGTGTTCGGCTGTGATTTTCTCCAAAATCGATCTAAGAGGAGCGTATAACCTCATCCGAATCAGGTCCGGAGATGAGTGGAAGACAGCCTTCAGTACTCAGTCGGGTCACTACGAGTACCTAGTGATGCCGTTCGGCTTGTCTAACGCTCCAGCAGTTTTCCAGGACCTCATTAACGATGTGCTCCGTGACTTCCTAGGGAAATTCGTGGTCGTTTACTTAGACGACATCCTGATTTATTCTGACTCTATTGAACAACATGTTACCCAGGTGCGTCAGGTTCTTCAAAAGTTACGTGAGAATCATCTATATGCCAAACTGGAGAAATGCGAGTTTCATGTCACGGAGGTATCTTTTTTAGGATACATTATTTCCCCTCGGGGATTTTTCATGGAACCAAAGAAGCTTCAGGCCATCCTTAGTTGGGCGCAACCCACCAATTTAAAAGCAATTCAGCGCTTTTTAGGGTTTGCGAATTATTACAGGAGGTTCATTCATTCCTTCTCCGACCTGGTTGCTCCCATTGTGGCCCTGACAAAGAAAGGAGCGGATCCTACCAACTGGTCGCGTGAAGCGGAGTTGTCCTTTCGGGCCTTGAAACAAGCTTTTGTCTCGGCTCCAGTCCTTAGACATCCCAATCCAGGATTGCCCTTCGTGGTGGAGGTTGATGCCTCGGAGGTTGGAGTAGGGGCTATACTATCTCAAAAGGATCCAGAGTCTCAGGAACTACATCCTTGTGCCTTTATGTCTAGGAAATTCTCCTCCGCTGAATCCAACTATGACGTTGGTAACCGGGAACTACTGGCAATAAAATGGGCTTTCGAGGAGTGGAGGCATTGGCTGGAGGGAGCAACACATACCATTTCAGTATTGACTGACCATAAGAATCTGCAATACATCGAATCAGCTAAGCGGCTTAATGCCCGGCAGGCTCGTTGGGCTTTGTTCTTTACTCGTTTCAAGTTTATTATAACTTTCAGGCCAGGTTCCAAGAATACCAAGGCAGATGCTCTGTCACGCAGTTTTCTTCCGGTTCATGATAACAGTCCTGTTACTCCCATACTTCCATCTTCAGTCATTTGGGCAGGCCTCACACAAGATTTATTTACCCAGTTAAAACAGCTTCAACACCAAGCTCCTGGAAATTCTCCTGCTGGTCGTCTTTACGTCCCTGAGTTCCTGAGAGCTAATGTTTTGACTGAGTTCCATGATAACAAAGTTTCCGGGCATCCAGGGATCTCTAAGACATTGGAGTTAGTCTCCCGCTCAGTATGGTGGCCTGGTCTTTCTAAAGACGTTAAGGAGTTTGTTTCTTCATGTCAGGTTTGTGCACAGCATAAGGTTCCCCGTTCCTTGCCTATCGGGCAACTTATGCCCTTGAATGTCCCTCTCAGGCCATGGTCTCATATTTCCATGGATTTTGTGGTGGACCTTCCCCTTTCAGCTGGATGCAGAGTCATTTGGGTGGTAGTAGACCGTTTTAGCAAGATGGCTCATTTCATTGCCCTTCCCCGACTGCCATCTGCCCAAGGATTGGCAGTGTTGTTTCTCCGCCATATTTTCAGACTTCATGGGTTTCCCACTGATATTGTTTCTGATCGGGGTCCACAATTCGTTGCACAATTCTGGAAGTGTTTTTGTGCTTCATTAAAGATGAGATTGTCATTAACATCTGGTTACCACCCACAGTCCAACGGGCAAACCGAGCGAGTTAACCAATCATTGAAACAGTATTTGCGTTTGTACTCAGCCAAACTCCAGAATGATTGGTCCGAGTTTCTTCCATTAGCAGAGTTTGCTTACAATAATTCTTGTCATTCCTCCACCAACGTGTCTCCATTCTTTTCAGTTTTTGGTTTTCACCCCAGAGCTAATTCTTTTTTTCAACATTCCTCAGTTTCCTCGCTAACCTTAACCTCCCATCTCAGAGCCATTTGGAAAAAAGTGCACCTTGCTCTCAGAAAAGCGGCCTTTCGTGAGAAAAAATTTTCTGACCGGCTCCGACGTCCTTGCAATTTTAAGGTGGGAGATAGGGTATGGTTGTCGACTCGTAACATTAGACTTCGACAATCTTCAGCTAGGTTGGGACCCAAATTTATTGGACCATTTCATATCATTAAAAAAGTTAACCCAGTTGCTTTCCGGTTACGTTTACCAAAATCTCTTCGGATTGGTAATACGTTTCATTGCTCCCTGTTGAAGCCATACATTTCTTCCAATAAATTTCCTCGGAAGATCTCTCAGGGAAGATCTCCAGTGGATGTACAGGGACAACAGGAGTTCCTGGTGGAGAAGGTTCTCGATTCCAAGTTGTCCAGGGGCCGGCTTTATTTTCTGGTTCACTGGAAAGGTTATGGTCCAGAGAAAAGGTCCTAGGTCCTGGATAAGGATCTTCATGCCCCAAGGCTCAAGAGGGCATTTTTTCGGGAGTTTCCTTGGAAGCCTGGCTTTAGGGGTTCCTTGACCCCTCCTCAAGGGGGGGGGTACTGTTAGGCGCCGGGGTCCGCTCGTCGGTGCGGCCCGGCGCCTAGCAACCAGGGACGCCGTACGCGGACAGCCGCCGGCTCCCTGGCAACGCTGGACGTCGGGCGCGCTGAGCCGCACGGACCCTAGCAACGGGGACGCCACTGGCGGACTGTGTTCCCCGTTGCTAGGTTTTAAGAGTTAATGTATTCTCCTGCTCTCTGGCCATGCAGCAAGGCAGCTGCACGGCATTTATTCTAATCAGCCTTTTGGCAGCTGATTGGAGGACTCCTTGTTAAATACACTCCCAGGGCTTCTCACAGACGCCGGTAATAGCTTCCTGCATGCTGTTTCTGTTTGCTGAGAGTCTGTTCCAGTCTTGCTGTATCCGGTCATTCCAGTATTCGGAAGTCCTGAACTCGGAAGTTTGTCATCTTATTCCTGGAGTCCTGACTAATCACCATATAACATCCAGTGGTGTTCGTGAGTCGCGGCCTTGCCGTGTGTTGCGGCTTGTCCGCTTTATTATTTATTATTTGTGTTTTGGAGCATTCTGCGGAGGGTTCTGCTTCCACAGGTCCACTCTGGTATCCGGCGGTGCTGGGTAGGAGTATTGGACAAGTGGATTTTGGTTGTCCTTTTCCCTGGCGGGTTTCCGCACATACTTCAGGTTTTGTTAGTTAGCGTGTTGCCCCTGGCCTGTTGTCAGTCAGAGGTCCTCTTGTTATCATCCTGCCTCGGATTTCCCTTTGTCTCTCACTAAGACCGGGGGGCACCGGAGTTGGGCAGACATAATCCGCCCTTCAAACGTGGCTGCCAGGGGCTCAAGAAACCATAGTCTCGCAGGGGATTTCCGATAGCACGGGTGAGACAATAGAGTTAGGGCGCCAGGGGCAACTAGTCTTTCCTGCTCCCGTTACCTGCATTCCATTCCAGCGCTCTGGTCCTTGTCATGAAATCTCCTCCGGTCAGGAGTGCTGGAATCATAACAGGAAGGTTTAGCGCCTGTTATCACCCTTATATATATATATATATATATATATATATATATATTTATTTAAAATCCCATCGGTAAAACTCCCATGACGTCTCTCCCATAGCGCCGCATAGCTGCACACTGCCTGAGCTGGAAGCCGGAGCTCAGGAGTGACCTCTGCCCTCCGTCGGCTGCCGCTAAGTGGAAGGTGCCGGCTGCAGTGTGCGCCCACACAGCCCACGGCACCTGTGGCCACGCCCTCGGTTAGCATACAGAATTATTCAGTGGGTGTTTTGTTTAAATTTAAAGTTAACACATTGCTCTGCTTTTAAACTAAGCATTTGTATGACGCACAGGAAACACACAGCTTTTTTGAACGCTGTGTAACAGTAAACTATCTGTGTGAGAGGGATGAGACTTGCAGAACCGTTTTTGGGATAGTTCAAGGTCAATGTTCCTCTACTCTCATTAAACTCAATCTCGTTTTTTTAAAGCCCCACCTTGTTTCTCATCAAAATTCTGTAATCCCAAAATCTAATTTTATGTTATTTATGTGGTGAAATCTCTACACAAAACAATAGCTTGAGATGGATAAATTGGCAGCCTGTGGGTATACAACGGCCACTGGCGCTGAGAGGGAAGCAGGTATATTCCTGGGCCTGATCGGGGGCTCGGGTCCGCCACTTATGCCCCCCCAGCCCCCCTCTGGAGTTGCCCCTGACTGAGGGGCACAATGGCACCTCCCCTCTAATACTCCCCTCCCCCAATCAATTTGAATAAGGGGGTGTAGCTATCCATCCTGCAATTAGGCCACACACCCCAACTTTACCTGGACCCGCCATAGCTCACTACGTTACTGACAACAGCCTGAGGAAGTAGATGCTTCATAAAACACATTGTGCCAGAGAAGTGCTGCTTTTTAATTCCTTTTATTATTTCTATGCTTTATATATTGTATTTTGTGTGTTCCAAGAAAAAGTTTCAAAGTTTATTTCCCTCCAGATCTGCCCCTGCACCAATTAATGGTGGGCATTTACCAGTGTATAATACTACCTTGGTGTAACACGGCGGTCTTTGTTGCATTGGCGATATCCCCTATTCTTAGTCTGTGGGAGTTCCAATTGTGTGTCATATGGTTCCCATTGGCCAGAAGTTGATAAGGTTTCAGAACATATTAGAATGTAGGAAAATAGGAGGTGATCCCAACTTTCCACATCACCTAATTTGCCATATGCCATGGCCCAAAATACTCTATCCATCTAGTTATAATATATTTATTCCCAGAACTTAGTACGATTATGCAAAAAGGATTGTTCCTGGTATTGGTTTGTCTAGTAAAATGTTTAAATCCTCAGGAGCTCCCATAGTCAGGCGATCACTACTCAAGATGTATCTGTAGGACATGGCATACTGTAGATGTGATCTGAGACCCATGAACACGGTCAATGCTGGCAACATCACACAAATTACTTCATAATCTTTAGGAAGACTGATGAGAGTCTTCACATGGGAAGTAGTCATTAGTTTGACATTCACAATGTCTCTATCCATGATGTCAGTATCATAAAGTCTACAGTTATGATGTTGAAAATGTTAAATGTTACTCACAATGCAGAGAAACAAACTACAGGCTACTTGGTAAGGACCATATACCATGGTAAGGTGCATCAGACTGGTCAATTACATGATCGCCCTAGATAAAGGAGGGAAGTACCTATGCACCTTCAATATTAGAGATGTTTTGGTTTTGGATCTTGCATTAATTTCGTGTTTTGGTTCTGGTTCTAATTTTGCAAAACCATATTCACATGTTTTGGTTTTGATTTTTTATCTGCATTTTTTAGAAAAATAATAAAATCACCTAAAATCATGTAATTGAGTCCTGTTTTTGTCCGTACAGTATTATTATACTTAACAACATTCAATTTCAGCAATTTTCAGTCAACTTTAACCACCTCACAGCTCATAATGTTGTTTCCACCATTATTAGCCAAAGGCTGCAACGAGCTGGCAGGTTACTAAGTGGCAAAAGGAGCGGCACAAACACACAGAAGTTTATAGCACATTTATGAAACATTGCCACACAGCAGTGGCAGAAAAGAACAGAGGTGCAAGATGGAATTCTCCTTGGGCTCTACCACCCACCCTGATGTTGGATATTAAACAGGACATGTACAGTTTAACAAACCAAACACTTCAGCAACAGGGACTGTCACTTTTATGGCTGAAGTGCTTGCTTTGTTTGGGCCCCCACAAAACAAGCTACCAATGGACTTAAGGCAGCTAGCAGTGTTGTTTTGTTAACGATCTCTTGTCTACAGTGGGAAGATGTTGCCATTATCATTCTCATCCTCACCTCCTTAACATCATCATCGTTTTGGAATCCAACATTACAAAAGTCTCTGTACTTTGTTGCAATTGTCGGTAAAGGTCTTCTTTATGGCATCTGCAATTCATTTTTAACTTTTCTACATTTTGGGGAAGTAACCTCCTACACCGATCACTCACAAGGTACCCGGCTGTGCTGAAAACTCTTTCCAACTACACACTGGAAGGCTGACATCTTAAGTAAAGCAAAGTGAGTCTGTACAAGGACTCAAAATTGCCTTATCTTCTTCCCAGTAGTCAAAGGGACTGTCTGACATGCTAATTTGTACACTGTCATTAAAACAATCCTCCACCATTCTATGGATAGTTACCGTATCATATTGAGTGGCGGTAGAAGTTTTACTAATGGATGGGCAACTTTTTGAGACCTGACCAAAATGTTGTATAACTCTGGTGCGCTAAGTGTACTCATCCTCATCACCAGTGAGTCTCTGGGAAAAGGCTAGTTTTTTTCGTGGGAGCAGCGGCAGCACTAATACTTGGTTGCTGCTCCTGCTCTTCTATTGACTGATAGGGATCCATATCAACTCACATCACTTATATTTTTAATGAGGAGGCATGGAACTTACTGAGTGTTTTTGGGCAGGTTGGTTAGGGCTAGGGACTAGGGGAATGATAGGGTTAGGCTGCAGGGCGGTAGGGGGAGGTCAGTGTAAAACTTCATGGATGGGGTGTTGATGGAGGTTAGGAATAGGGATTAGGGTTAGGACAGTGGTTCCCAAACTTTTTTGAATATTAAATTAAGTAAATTGTGTTTTTATGTTTTTATGTTAGTTTCAATTATATAGTGAGGGACAAGATTTGCTTCTGGTTGTCCACATATGTTGGGATTTGCAGCTACAAGCACTGCTTTTGACTATTGAATTAATCATAAATAATTTGAATTTGTCATGGACCATCAAATAATGGCACCACTGTAAGTGCCCCGAGGCAGCCCAGGGTACCTAGGAACCACTGGCTTAGGGAATACTTACCAAGATACTGAAGGATCACAAGCCTCCCCCAAAAAGTGACCATCACATGACCATCAGGACCCAGAAGCTTTTTTCTTATTTAACTCCTACAAACAATCTCAGTTCCCCCCTAGAGACTGCTCCACGGCACTGTTGGAATTTTCCCAAAAGCAACTCTATCCCCATTAGTTTCGCTTGCCCAAACCGTATACAACATTTACCAACTCCATTGTTTGTGCCTGACTGTAATTGGTAACAGGCATTTGAGTGCGTAGCTTAGCGCAGTACTAATGAGATAAGATGGTATCTAAAACATTTCAATTCTACCAACCTTCTTTTTGTTCTAGTCTTTGACAAGTAGGTGAGATTCCCTTTCAGCCGCCCCTCACAATTTGCTCTTTTCATGGTCTTTGCTTTGTCTCTGCTCAGTGATGTCACCGGAGCGCAGAGCTGACATGTATTACCATGGTGAATTCGGCCCAACACACACATTCACTCCAGACAAAGACCTGCTGTTCTCCTGCACACTGGAGTAAATGGCCGCCTTTATTAATGTAAAAATGTTAAAGAGAAATCTAATTTCAGAGCTCAAAAGTATCCCTGCATTGTAACGAGTGATGTGGTAATTTCATGCAGGGAGCACATTGTAAGACAAATGACAATGGCGCTCGTTACAATGGTCTGGAATGTTCATTCTGACAAATAGTCCATAATACCGCTTACATTGTGGCTTGTTTCAGTACGCTCATTTAGACATTTTGAAAGGAAAACAAATACGACGCAGAGAGTGTTTTGTTTTTTTCTTTCATTAAACAAAAGTCCCCAGCTCAATGTATCAAGGCGGAGGCCCGACAATATCTGCGTTTGTGTCCCGTGACTGTTACTTCTGCCATAATGTAGGACTGCGGAATACATCCATTTTGGCTGAAATACTATTTCTGATGGCGTAACTGATTAATAAGCGCTTCAGCGGCTGATGACAGCTTCTGCTCCAAGTTCAAAATGAATAAACATTTCACCTAAACATTATATAAATAACTGTATGACCCAACAACAACGGATCCCATCTCACTGCAAGTCCTACTCTAGCCCCCATATTTCGGAGACCATGGCACCTGCTATGATATGAGTCAAACTGAAACTATGATACCTGGTCTAAAGCCCACCTGCCAACTAACTCATGGCTGTTACAGGAGAGACAGTCACCAACATATAGTAGTCCATAATTGAAGGCATGGTACTCAGGGATTTTCCATCATCAAATTTGTTTTAAAAGTAATTATTCATAGTGAACATTCCGGTGTAAATAACACCATTTTCAGGAGCTGATATCGCTGCTGCTTATACAGAAGTAGCAGTGATAGCACTTATATGGTAATGCTGCAGGGGGCGTCACGCTTACATAGAAGCAGCAGTAATAGCAGTAATATGGTAATGCAACAGGGGGCGTCACGCTTACATAGAAGCAGCAGTAATATGATAATGCTGCAGGGGGTGTCACACTTACATAGAAGCAGCAGAAATAGCAGTAATATGGTAATGCTGCAGGGGGTGTCACACTTACATAGAAGCAGCAGAAATAGCAGTAATATGGTAATGCTGCAGGGGGTGTCACACTTACATAGAAGCAGCAGTAATAGCAGTAATATGGTAATACAGCAGGGGCTTCACGCTTACATAGAAGCACCAGTAATAGCAGTAATATGGTAATGTAACAGGAGGTGTCACACTTACATAGAAGCAGCAGAAATAGCAGTAATATGGTAATGCTGCAGGGGGCGTCACGCTTACATAGAAGCAGCAGCGATAGCACTAATATGGTAATGCAGCAGGGGGTGTCACGCTTAAATAGAAGCAGCAGAAATAGCAGTAATATGGTAATGCAGAAGGGGGCGTCACACTTACATAGAAGCAGCAACGATAGCAGTAATATGGTAATGCAGCAGGGGCATCACGCTTACATAGAAGCTGCAGCGATAGCACTAATATGGTAATGCAGCAGGGGGTGTCATGCTTACATAGAAGCAGCAGAAATAGCAGTAATATGTAATGCAGCAGGGGCGTCACGCTTACATAGAAGCAGCAGCAATAGCAGTAATATGGTAACACAGCAGGGGGCATCACACTTACATAGAAGCAGCAGAAATAGCAGTAATATGGTAATACAGCAGGGGGCGTCACGCTTACATAGAAGCAGCAGAAATGGCAGTAATATGGTAATGCAGCAGGGGGCGTCACACTTACATAGAAGCAGCAGCAATAGCAGTAATATGGTAATGCAGCAGTGGGCATCACACTTACATAGAAGCAGCAGCGATAGCAGTAATATGGTAATGCAGCAGGGGCGTCACGCTTTCATAGAAGCAGCAGCAATAGCAGTAACATGGTAATGCAGCAGGGGGCGTCACGCTTACATAGAAGCAGCAGCGATAGCACTAATATGGTAATGCAGCAGGGCGTCACACTTACAAAGAAGCAGCAGAAGTAGCAGTAAAATGGTAATGCAGCAGGGGGCGTCACACGTACATAGAAGCAGTAGCGATAGCAGTAATATGGTAATGCAGCAGGGCGCGTCATGCTTACATAGAAGCAACAATGATAGCAGTAATATGGTAATGCAGCAGGGGGCATCACACTTACATAGAAGCAGTAGCAATAGCAGTAATACAGTAATGCAGCAGGGGGCGTCACGATTACATTGAAGCAGCAGCGATAGCACTAATATGGTAATGCAGCAGGGGGCGTCATGCTTACATAGAAGCAGCAGCGATAGCAGTAATATGGTAATGCAGCAGGGGCGTCATGCTTACATAGAAGCAGCAGCAATAGCAGTAATACGGTAAAGCAGCAGGGAGCGTCACACTTACATAGAAGCAGCAGCAATAGCAGTAAAATGGTAATGCAGCAGGGCGTCACACTTACAAAGAAGCAGCAGCAATAGCAGTAAAATGGTAATGCTGCAGGGGGCGTCACACGTACATAGAAGCAGTAGCAATAGCAATAATACAGTAATGCAGCAGGGGGCGTCACGCTTACATAGAAGCAGCAGCGATAGCACTAATATGGTAATGCAGAAGGGAGCGTCACGCTTACATAGAAGCAGCAGAAATGGCAGTAATATGCTAATGCAGCAGGGGGCGTCACTCTTACATAGAAGCAGCAGAAATGGCAGTAATATGGTAATGCAACAGGGGGCGTCACGCTTACATAGAAGCACCAGTAATAGCAGTAATATGGTAATGCAACAGGGGGTGTCACACTTACATAGAAGCAGCAGAAATAGCAGTAATATGGTAATGCTGCAGGGGGCGTCACGCTTACATAGAAGCAGCAGCGATAGCACTAATATGGTAATGCAGCAGGGGGCGTCACGCTTACATAGAAGCAGCAGAAATAGCTGTAATATGGTAATGCAGCAGGGGGCGTCACACTTACATAGAAGCAGCAACGATAGCAGTAATATGGTAATGCAGCAGGGGCATCACGCTTACATAGAAGCTGCAGCGATAGCACTAATATGGTAATGCAGCAGGGGGTGTCATGCTTACATAGAAGCAGCAGAAATAGCAGTAATATGGTAATGCAGCAGGGGCGTCATGCTTACATAGAAGCAGCAGCAATAGCAGTAATATGGTAATGCAGCAGGGGGCATCACACTTACATAGAAGCAGCAGAAATAGCAGTAATATGGTAATACAGCAGGGGGCGTCACGCTTACATAGAAGCAGCAGAAATGGCAGTAATATGGTAATGCAGCAGGGGGCGTCACACTTACATAGAAGCAGCAGCAATAGCAGTAATATGATAATGCAGCAGTGGGCGTCACACTTACATAGAAGCAGCAGCGATAGCAGTAATATGGTAATGCAGCAGGGGCGTCACGCTTACATAGAAGCAGCAGCAATAGCAGTAACATGGTAATGCAGCAGGGGGCGTCACACTTACATAGAAGCAGCAGCGATAGCACTAATATGGTAATGCAGCAGGGCGTCACACTTACAAAGAAGCAGCAGAAATAGCAGTAAAATGGTAATGCAGCAGGGGGCGTTACACGTACATAGAAGCAGTAGCGATAGCAGTAATATGGTAATGCAGCAGGGCGCGTCATGCTTACATAGAAGCAACAATGATAGCAGTAATATGGTAATGCAGCAGGGGGCATCACACTTACATAGAAGCAGTAACAATAGCAGTAATACAGTAATGCAGCAGGGGGCGTCACGCTTACATTGAAGCAGCAGCGATAGCACTAATATGGTAATGCAGCAGGGGGCGTCATGCTTACATAGAAGCAGCAGCGATAGCAGTAATATGGTAATGCAGCAGGGGCGTCATGCTTACATAGAAGCAGCAGCAATAGCAGTAATATGGTAATGCAGCAGGGAGCGTCACACTTACATAGAGCAGCAGTGATAGCAGTAACATGGTAATGCAGCAGGGGGCGTCACGCTTACATAGAAGCAGCAGCGATAGCACTAATATGGTAATGCAGCAGGGCGTCACACTTACAAAGAAGCAGCAGCAATAGCAGTAAAATGGTAATGCAGCAGGGGGCGTCACACGTACATAGAAGCAGTAGCAATAGCAGTAATACAGTAATGCAGCAGGGGGCGTCACGCTTACATAGAAGCAGCAGCGATAGCACTAATATGGTAATGCAGCAGGGAGCGTCACGCTTACATAGAAGCAGCAGAAATGGCAGTAATATGCTAATGCAGCAGGGGGCGTCACGCTTACATAGAAGCAGCAGAAATGGCAGTAATATGGTAATGCAGCAGGGGGCATCACACTTACATAGAAGCAGCAGCGATAGCAGTAATATGGTAATGCAGCAGGGGGCGTCATGCTTACATAGAAGCAACAATAATAGCAGTAATATGGTAATGCAGCAGTGGGCATCACACTTACATAGAAGCAATATCAGTAATACAGTAATGCAGCAGGGGGCGTCACGATTACATAGAAGCAGCAGCGATAGCACTAATATGGTAATGCAGCAGGGGGCGTCATGCTTACATAGAAGCAACAATGATAGCAGTAATATGGTAATGCAGCAGGTGGCGTCACGCTTACATAGAAGCAGCACCAATAGCACTAATATGGTAATGCAGCAGGGGGCATCACACATAGAAGCAGCAGTAGTAGCAGTAATATGGTAATGCAGCAGGGGTCGTCACACTTACATAGGAGCAGCAGCGATAGCACTAATATGGTATTGCAGCAGAGGGCGTCACGCTTACATAGAAGCAGCAATGATAGAACTAATATGGTAATGCAGCAGGGGGCGTCACACTTACATAGAAGCAGCAGTGACATGACAGCACTAATATGGTAATGCAGCAGGGGGCGTCACGCTCACACAGAAGCAGCAGTGATAGCACTAATATGGTATTGCAGCAGGGGGCGTCACGCTTACATAGAAGCAGCTGCAATAGCAGTAATATGGTAATGCAGCAGGTGGCGTCACGCTTACATAGAAGCAGCAGTGATAGCATTAATATAGTAATGCAGCAGGGGGCGTCACACTTACTTAGAAGCAGCCGCGATAGCAGTAGTAAGGTAATGCAGCAGGTGGCGTCACGCTTACATAGAAGCAGCAGCGATAGCAGTAATATGGTATTGCAGCAGGGGGCGTCACACACTTAGAAGCAGCAGCGATAGCAGTAATAAGGTAATGCAGCAGGGGACATCACACTTACATAGAAGCAGCAGCGATAGCAGTAATATGGTAATGCAGCAGGAGGCGTCACGCTTATATAGAAGCAGCAGCGATAGCAGCAATATAGTAATGCAGCAGAGGGCGTCTCGCTTACATAGAAGCAGCAGTGATAGCAGTAATATGGTAATGCAGCATGGGGCATCACACTTACTTAGAAGCAGCAGCGATAGCAGTAATAAGGTAATGCAACAGGTGGCGTCACACTTACACAGAAGCAGCAGCAATAGCAATAATATGGTAATGCAGCAGGGGGCGTCACATGTACATAGAAGCAGCAATGATAGCAGTAATATGGTAATGCAGCAGGGGGTGTCACGCTTACATAGAGCAGCAGTAGGTAGTGTGACACAGGTAGTGTGACACAGGTAGTGTGACGCACGCCACAGGAGGAACCATCTCTCTCTCCCCACTGCAAGAGGAACTGTCTCTCCACTGCAGGAGGAACTATCTCTCTCTCTCCACTGCAGGAGGAACTGTTTCTCTCTCCACTGCAGGAGGAACTGTCTCTCTCTCTCCACTGCAACAGGAACTGTCTCTCTCTCTCCACTACAGGAGGAACCGCCTCTCTCTCCACTGCAGGAGAAACCATCTCTCTCTCTCCACTGCAGCAGGAACTGTCTCTCTCTCTCCACTGCAGGAGGAACCGGCTCTCTCTCTCCACTGCAGGAGGAACCGGCTCGCTCTCTCCACTGCAGCAGGAACTGTCTCTCTCCACTGCAGGAGGAACTGTCTCTCTCTCTCTCTCTCTCTCTCTCCACTGCAGGAGGAACCATCTCCCTCTCTCTCCACTGCAGGAGGAACCGTCTCTCTCTCTCTCTCTCCACTGCAGGAGGACCCGTCTCTCTCTCTCTCTCCACTTCAGGACGAACTGTGTCATCAGTCTCCACCTCCCTGATGCTAGCACTAGAGGGTAAACACTAGAGGATGCACACCCAGTGTAATGTATACACAGGAGACAAGATACTGAGGGCCTAATTCAGACTTGATCGCTAGCAGGTGATTTTTGCACTGCTGCGACAGATAGTCGCCGCCCATAGGGGAGTGTATTTTAGCTGTGCAAGTGTGCAAACGCATGTGTAGCAGAGCTGTACAAACAGATCTTGTGTAGTCTCTGCGCAGCCCAGGACTTACTCAGCCGCTATGATCACATCAGCCTGTCCGGGACCGGAACTGACGTCAGACACCCGCCCTTCAGACAAACACTTGGACACGCCTGCGTTTTTCCAACCACACTCTGAAAACGATCAGTTGCCACCCACAAATGCCTTCTTCCTGTCAATCTCTTTGCAAACGCCCATGCGAATGGATTCTTCCCACAAACCCATCGCTGAGCGGCGATCCGCTTTGTACCCGTGCGACACGCATGCGCAGTTTAGACCTGATCGCCCGCGGTGTGAAAACGCAGCCTAGCAATCAGGTCTGAATTACCCCCTATATTCCATCACTTCTCTCATGTGCTTTGCTTCCCTTACTTATACTATCATCTACAGTATACTCCCTGCAATGGCACCTAACCCTCATATATTAATAAAAGCAGTGGAATTGTGTTTGAGGGCTGTAATCAGTGGCGTAACTAGAAATTTTTCTCCCCAAGCCAAAAAATTATTCGCCCCTCCCCCCCTTCATGCTCCATAATTGGGAGCAAGAAAGGGATAAATATGCGGTGCGCGCACCAAAAAAAGGGGCGTGGTTTTGTTGGAGTGGGCGTGGTTTCGCATAAAGGGGCGTGGCGTTGCAGGAAAAGACTACCTTATACCCCAGTTTTGCAACCTGCACGCCCATACGTTGGCCACCACAGGAAAGAAAAATAATCCTGATTCATGCCCCTTACATTATTTGTCATTTTTCCTCCTTATAGTAATGCCCAGTATACATTATGCCACATACTGCAATGGCCCTTAGACATTATGCCGCACACAATAATGCACGACACAATATGCACACACTGTAATGCCCCCGACACATTATGCCACACACCGTAATGTCTGTGACAAATTATGCCACACACCGTAATGCCTGTGACACATTATGACAGGAATCGCAATGCCCGTTATACATTATGCTACACACTGCAATGCCCCTGATACATTATAGCACATACAATGTCTGTGACACATTATGACACACACCGCAATGTCCGTGATACATTATGCCACACACTGCAATACCCGATACATTATAGCACATACAATGCCTGTGACACATTATGCCACACACTGCAATGACCTTGAGACATTATACCACAATGCCCGTGATATAGTATACCATACACCGTAATGCCTGTGACACATACCGCAATGCCCTGCCCGTTATACCCTATGCCACACATCGCAATGCCCGTTATGTATTATGCCACACTGCAATGACCCTGAGACATTATACCACATACCACCATGCCCGTGATATAGTAAACCACACACCGTAATGCCTGACACATTATGACACACACCGCAATGTCCGTGATACATTATGCCACACACTGCAATGACCCTGAGACATTATACCACATATCACAATGCCCGCGATATAGTATACCATACACCGTAATGCCTGTGACACATTATGACACACACCGCAATGTCCGTGATACATTATGCCACACACCGTAATGCCCATTACACATTAAGTCCTACAGTAAGGCTTCTAATTACTTTTCAATTACCTGCTCGTTGTCAGGGGTTTCATGCACTGGGTGTCATGCTCGTTGCCAGGGGTTTCATGCTCTTGGTTCCATGCACGGTGCCAGGGGTTTTCATGCTCAGGGTGTCATGCTCGTTGCCAGGGGTTTCATGCACTGGGTGTCATGCTCGTTGCCAGGTGTTTCATGCACTGGGTGTCATGCTCGTTGCCAGGTGTTTCATGCACTGGGTGTCATGCTCGTTGCTAGGAGGTAGTCCTTGTTGCTAGGGCTGTGCTCCCAGTGCCACATATGTCCCCAGTGCCAGATATTCCCCTACGGTGCCAGGTATTTACATGCCCCAGTGCCAAATATAGTCGTCCCCCCCATGTGCCAGGTACACATATACCCCCCCAGTGCCACATATGCCCCCAGTGCCAGATATTCCCCCCCAGTGCCACATATGCCCCCAGTGCCAGATATGCCCCCAGTGCCATATATTCCCCCCCAGTGCCAAATATGCCCCCAGTGCCATATATGCCCCCAGTGCCATATATGCCCCCAGTGCCAGATATTCCCCCCCAGTGCCAGATATCCCCCCCGTGCCATATATGCCCCCAGTGCCAGATATTCCCCCCCAGTGCCAGATATTCCCCCCGTGCCATATATGCCCCCAGTGCCAGATATCCCCCCCAGTGCCATATATGCCCCCAGTGCCAGATATTCCCCCCCAGTGCCATATATGCCCCCAGTGCCAGATATTCCCCCCCAGTGCCATATATGCCCCAGTGCCAGATATTCCCCCCAGTGCCATATATGCCCCAGTGCCAGATATCCCCCCCCAGTGCCAGATATTCCCCCCCAGTGCCATATATGCCCCAGTGCCAGATATCCCCCCCCCCCAGTGCCAAATATGCCCCCAGTGCCAGATATTCCCCCCCAGTGCCAGAAATGCCCCAGTGCCAGATATTTACCCCCCCCCCCGTCGCTTTTTGGAGGGACACGGAGGGCACAGCTCGTCTCTCCTGTGTCCCTCCTGCTGCATCATCTCC
This sequence comes from Pseudophryne corroboree, assembly GCF_028390025.1. Lineage (NCBI taxonomy): Eukaryota > Metazoa > Chordata > Amphibia > Anura > Myobatrachidae > Pseudophryne > Pseudophryne corroboree. Next base: position 10,076,492 of record NC_086454.1, on the reverse strand, counting down.
GGCGGCCGCGGGTCTAATAGGGGGAAGTGCCGGTTCGTGAGCCAATTAGAGCTCACGGACGGCACTTCCCCCTATTAGACCCGCGGCCGCCGGAGATGATGCAGCAGGAGGGACACAGGGAGGCGCGCTGTGTGCCCTCCGTGTCCCTCCAAAAAGTGGCGGAGGGAAGGAGACTGCAGACTGACATGCGGACGCTCGTCCGCATGTCAGTCTGCTGTAAATCAGTTGCGCCCCCGCAGCCCCTCGCCCCCAAGCCACCGCGAGGGCTGTGGGGGCAGTAGTTACGCCACTGGCTGTAATACAGTATATGCCCAAGGTTTCTGTCTTGACCTATGAGATTAAAACCCCAGGAATGTGTTTGAATTTGAAATTGACTTGGTAAAAGCTAATTCAGCCTGATAAGGATGCCATTGCCTGGGTTTTTGGATGCAGAGTGAGAGAGGACTCCTTCCATTTGGTACAATCTGGGTCTGGAGGCACTTAACCTCAGAGAAGGTTAACCAGTGCTTATACTTGCATAGGTGTGATAAAAGCTTGTCAGTCTGGACAGGAACTCTCTCATTGCCTGGGAAGGAAGCTGCTGGTTACCACCTGAAGTGAGTGATGTATTGTATTGCTGCATACCTCCCAACCAGGGCTGTAACTACGTGTGTGCCAAGGGGGCTTGGCACACAGCGCAGTTGCCCTGGGGGCGCAACGGCCAGCGGCATGTAATGAGTCAAATTGACTCATTACATGCCGCCTCTGTGTGCGCCGCGCTGGAGGAGAGAGACCAGCGCCGGGTTCAAGGAGGAGGAGGGAGGGGGAGCAGTGAGCCGCAGCAGCGCTATTTGATTGGTAGTAAGCGCCGCTGCAGCATCCCCCTCTCCTTCTGTATTGGCTGCCCGGCGCTGCTATGGATGCTGGGATGCGGTTCCTTCATCCCAGCATCCACAGCAGCGCCAGGCAACCAATACAGAAGGAGAGGGGGATGCTGCAGCGGCGCTTACTACCAATCAAATAGCGCTGCTGCGGCTCCAATCTCCCTCCCTCCTCCTCCTTCTCACCTCACACAGCCTGCACCGAGAGGGAGCTGCACGAGGAGCCTGTCAGCGGGGAGAAGGTAAGTATGTCTCTCTCTCTCTCTCTCTCTCTCTCTCTCTCTCTCTTTCTCTTTCTCTTTCTCTCTCTCTTTCTCTCTCAGGGGGACACCGTCTGCCGCAATGTGTAAAAAGGGGGTCCTGGCTGCCACAATGTATAAAAAGGGGGTCTGGCTGCCGCAATGTGTAAAAAGGGGGCCTGGCTGCCGCAATGTGTAAAATGGGTTCCTGGCTGCCGCAATGTATAAAAAGGGGGCCTGGCTGCCGCAATGTGTAAAAGGGGGGGGGGGGGTCCTGGCTGCCGCAATGTATAAAAAGGGGGTCTGGCTGCCGCAATGTGTAAAAAGGGGGACTGGCTGCCGTAATGTGTAAAAAGGGGGACTGGCTGCCGCAATGTGTAAAAAGGGGGCCTGGCTGCCGCAATGTGTAAAATGGGGTCCTGGCTGCCGCAATGTGTAAAAAGGGGGACTGGCTGCCGCAATGTGTAAAAAGGGGGCCTGGCTGCCGCAATGTGTAAAAAGGGGGACTGGCTGCCGCAATGTGTAAAAAGGGGGACTGGCTGCCACAATGTATAAAAAGGGGGTCTGGCTGCCACAATGTGTAAAGAGGGGGCCTAGCTGCCGCAATGTGTAAAGAGGGGGACTGGCTGCCGTAATGTGTAAAAAGGGGGGGTCCTGGCTGCCGCAATGTGTAAAATGGGGTCCTGGCTGCCGCAATGTGTAAAATGGGGTCCTGGCTGCCGCAATGTGTAAAAAGGGGGACTGGCTGCCGCAATGTATAAAAAGGGGTCTGGCTGCCGCAATGTGTAAAAAGGGTGCCTGGCTGCCGCAATGTGTAAAGAGGGGGACTGGCTGCCGCAATGCGTAAAGAGGGGGACTGGCTGCCGCAATGTGTAAAAAGGGGGACGCTGTCTGCTGTAATGTATAAAAGGGGCTCTACCTGGTGTAGTGGCGCTACTGTGCAGCGTAATTTGAATAATGTAGACTACTGTGCACCGTAGTATGAATTGCTGTTATTTTGTGGCCACGCCCCTTCCCCGTGAAGCCACGCCCCTATAACTTTTTCGCGCGCCTGCGGCGCGCACTGCCCCTATCTAACATGGGGGGGCGCCACTGTCGTTTCTTGCACACAGCGCTAAAATGGCTAGTTACGGCACTGCTCCCAACTGTCCCGATTTTCGCGGGACAGTCCCGGTTTTTGGGGACTGTCCCGCTGTCCCACCCGCGGGCCGCAGTGTCCCGCGGTGGGGGGGGGGGGGCGTCGGGAGGCTCCTGTCATCGCTGCCCTGCTTAGCACAGCGTCTATTCACTTGAGACAGGAGGAGAGGGGGCATGCCAGCAGCTCACGGAGCGCTGGGCATGCCCCCTCAGTGACCAAAACGGGGGCGTGGCTTGCGATTTCGGGTCCTCTGCAAAGCCACGCCCCCTTTTCAATAAGCCGCGTCCCTCTTTCAATATTTAGAAAGTTGGGAGGTATGTTGCTGTTTTGTGAGTTGGATAGAAGGTCCTTCTCATACATAGAGAAAAATGAACGAAGGACTGCATAGGACAGAGAGAATATAAGCACCCTGTTTGTTATGAAGCTGAGCTGGCTGAAACTGGTTTTTTAGTTTGCTAGGGGTGAAGAGGAGGTTAAGGCTGTCAATCAATCATTTAGCCAATGGAATTTGTTTGGTAGGCGGGGCGTTGGAGTTTATATAGGGCAGGGCTGAGGAATTCAAATCCTCTTGCCATTTTGGGATCCCTGGATGTGGTATTGTATTGGTATCATTCACACAGGTTTTTCAGCTTGTTTTATATTTAGCTAGAAGTTTAAATTTCCAGTTACAGTCCTTAATATTATTGGGTTAACTCATAATTTACTAAACTGAATAATATTGTTGTTTTATAAGAAGGTTTATATTCAATTTCCTGTCAGGTATTTGTCAGGGTGTTGTATTTTACCTCAGGATGCCCCGTCCCCGTCGTAGTGCTCCCCCCCCTCGCCGTTTGGTTGAGGCAGCCAGACCGCTTGCAGCCGCTGCTGCTTCTCCGGCGGTGAGAGGAGCCCGGCGCTTCACTGTGCGCGGGTCTCGTCGCACAATCACCGCCGCCGGAGCTCCGTCAGCCGCGGCTGCGGCTAGCGTGCCAGCGTCTCCCTCCCCTTCGGTGCTGCGTGCATGGCTGGCAAGTGCGTCCGCCAGCCCTGCAGGCACCCCCCGCCGGCCATCCTCAGTGATAGTTAGTGAGTCGGGGGTCTCGGCGGCAGCGGCGATAAGCCCCGCCCCCGACTCCATTTTAGTTAGTAACGCTGCCTTGCAGTCATCACCCACAGCTTCAGGAGCTGGGGGGGTGATTGCGGGCGGCAACAATCAGTCACCAGCATTTATGCAAGGGGGAGTGAATTTATTAAGCTCCCCCACATCTGGAGGTGTTGGGAATGTTGGGAGGCATTCAGTGAATGCTCCTAGCATTACTAACCAGCGGAGAGGGATGGTGACAGGCATGGATGCGGTGCGCAGCCCACGCAGGTAGCTTGGTCGCCATATTTTTATCAAGTTGATCAGCAGTTAATGCATTTGCCTTTCGCAGGGCAACAGCAGTTTTTTATCCCTCAATTACATAACGTAGGCCAATTTTATCAGCCGCATATCGTTCCACATTTTGCCCGGTTTGCATCCGCTCCGCAGTTAATTAATCAATTCGGGCAATTAGTTCAAGCAATACCGAGCCAATTTGCAAACCCGCAGCATTTTGGTTTACCACCTTTGCCTCAGGCCCCTCCCCCGGTTAGGCCTCCGTCCCCGAGGCAGTCGCCTGTTATCATGCCTCTTTTGCTTCCTGGGGTGCAGACGCCATTGGATGCACCTACGGTGTCAGATTCATCTGCTCAGGCAGGGATTAATGCAGTTTTATTAAGCCCGCAGGTTGTACCTTTTCAGGCAGTGTCGTTAGATGCGTTGACTACAGTGGACCCACAAGCAACGAGTCAAGATGCGGTGGGCGCGCCGCACAACGAGGGACAAGCGAGTACAGGGGATTTGGATGCAGGTCCTTCCACGTCAGGAACAGGTGAGAAAAGCGCTGAATTGCAGCTTAGCGCGAATTTATCCCATTCAGAATCAGAAGATTCATCGGATTCATCTAGTTCGCTAGAGAATCCGCGGAAATTTATGCGAACATTTGTACAGCATCTCAGAGGGAAGACTAAAGGTTCTAAGGGAGCGCGTAGTGTAGCATCCAGCTCGGCTCCCGATGCGTCAGGAGATAGTGTCCATTGCGCTAATACGGCGATATTGAGGGGGGTTAGGTCTAAGGTGAAGGAAAGAATTAAGAAGGGCCGTTTTGTAGACATGTTTGCAATCACGCATGACGCTAAGAAAGCATTAAATGCGGCAAAAGCTGGTGGGCCGGCAGCCGAGGAAGCAAGAAGGAGTTATTCTAATTGGCTTTCAGGAATGCATGTATTTGCGGCTTGTTATATAGAGTCTCGGCCATCTGAATTTTTGAATGTTTTAAAGTACTTTCATCTAGTGCACAATATGTACTTGACGGCTAGAAATAACGTTTGGCGTCAGTACGACGAATTATTTAGAAAGAAGCAAGATGGTCAAAAAATTTTAAGCTTAGGGTTTAAAGACGTTGAAGTCTGGTTGGAGGTGACCCAAGGCAGTAGGACAGCCACGGATTTGGTAGGACGCAGGCAGCCCTTTCAGGCCAGATCCGGTGTTAGCACAGCAGGAAGAGGGAAATGTTATGCGTTCAATAACGCACAATGTAGTAGAGGAACAACATGTCGTTACAGTCACGCCTGTTTGCTGTGCGGAGGGGTACATGCAGCGAAAGATTGCAATAGACCCACAGGTGTCACAACTGAGGGCCTGAGCTGACGGGAGGCAGCCTCAGTTGTAGGGGCTGAGATGTAACGGAACCTGGGAGGTTGTATCAGACCCCTAGACATGTAAGTAACATGTAGAAGAAATGCCCGAAGGCGTGAACACGACAACCAGGGTAAAAGTCAATGATGTTTATTTATGACAAACTCCGTAACACAGCAGCAGTAAAAGAAAACATAAAAATCAGCAGAGGATAAATACAGTTCCTGGGTTCTACAGGGTGGCAAGGGCCACAGGGCTCTGGTAGTGTGAGATAGTTCTTATAATCTTCTAGTTGGAAAGTCCTTACCAGGCCCGACTGTAGCAATGGAGATAGCCCAGGATCGTACCAGCTGGTGTTCCAGGAAAAGCTGGGCTGCTGTGGATAAAACGGCTGCTGTGGGTACTGGCTGGAACCAGACTGATGTTGGCACGGAGTGGATACTGGCTGGAACCAGTTAAATGATAAATGTAGCTTGAGAGCGATGAAATATGAAGTGATGTTTGGAGCTTGAGAGCGGTGAAATAATAATGCCGGTGATAAATGATAATCTGTAGAAAAGGGTACCGGCACTTTAAGAAGAGCTGATCTCTGCTGGAAGCTGATTGCTGTAAGCAGGTGGATCTGTAGCTGGAAGCAGATGAATCCAAATGGATAGGAGAGTCAGGCTACACCGCAGGTGGAATGCTGGTGCGGGTCTCTTTAGTGGAGGTTTGGAGATAGGAACTGGAACCTGGAAAACAACCACAGGAGAGAGACAAACTGGAACAAGGTTTGACAACCAAAGCACTGACGCCTTCCTTGCTGAGGCACAGAATACTTATACCTGCAGCAAGGAAGGGATTGGCTAGGCAATTATGCAGATTAACATTGCAAACAGTAGATTGGTGGAAATGAACAGATGACAGAATCCAAGATGGCTGCGCCCATGCAGACACTTGGAGGGAAGTTTGGTTTGTAATCCATGTGGGAATTAAAACAGTAATGGCGGCGCCGGCCACAGGAGACAGGAGACGCCAGACTGATAAGTGCACATTTAACCACGCGGGCACAGCGGAGGCCGCGGCTGACGTAATCACCACTCTGACATTCTGCATGTAGAAATTCAGGAACAGCGGCGGAGGCTGCAGGAGACGCCATTCCGGATGTAACAGGCGTTGCGGTGACCGCGTCTCAGAGTGACAGGAGAGGAGGCAGGAATGTGGACATCAGCATAACAGATGGGATCCGGTCCTGGAACGCTGAGCCAGCCTTAGGAGGCATCTGAAGGGTAAGTAATGGCGTCCAGATACCCGGATCGTGACAGCACCCCCCCCTTTAGGAGTGGCCCCAGGACACTTCTTTGGCTTTTGAGGAAACTTGGAATGGAATCTCCGGACCAAGGCAGGAGCATGGACATCAGAAGCATTGGTCCATGAGCGTTCCTCAGGGCCGTAACCCTTCCAGTCAATAAGATACTGTAGTTGACCGTAACGGTGACGTGAGTCCAGGATCTTGGCCACTTCATACTCAACGCCTCGTTGAGTTTGGACTTTCGGAGTTGGAGGAAGTGAGGAATGAAACCGATTCAGGATCAGCGGTTTCAACAGGGAAACATGGAATGTCCTGGGTATCTTTAAGAAGGGAGGTAACTGAAGTCTGTAAGCAACAGGATTGATGACTTGCTCAATTTTGAAAGGACCAATGTAGCGAGGTGCAAACTTCATACTGGGAACTCTTAACCTCAAATTCTTCGTGGATAACCATACCCGATCACCCACCTTGAGAGCAGGAACCGCTCTACGCTTCTTGTCCGCAAACTTCTTATACCTGAACGATGCCTTGAGCAGAGCTGCTCGTACACTCTTCCAGTTGTTTGCAAACTGATGCAAGGTGATATCCACTGTTGGAACAGAAGTTGCTGGGAGCGGTTGGAATTCAGGGACTTTAGGGTGGAATCCAAAGTTGGTGAAGAATGGTGTTGAAGAAGATGAGGAATGATACTGATTGTTATGACAGAACTCGGCCCAGGGAAGTAATTGAACCCAGTCATCTTGAGAGGAAGACACATAGATGCGGAGGAAGGCCTCCAAGTCCTGATTCACCCTCTCAGTTTGACCATTGGTCTGAGGATGGTAAGCAGTGGAAAACTTTAGTTTGACTTGGAGGACTTGACATAAACTTCGCCAGAATTTGGCTGTGAATTGAACTCCTCGATCTGAGATAATTTCTTCAGGCAGACCGTGGAGTCGGAAGATCTCTTGTATGAACACTTGAGCCAACTTGGAAGCTGACGGAAGACCGGTGAGAGGAATGAAGTGTGCCATCTTGGTGAACCGGTCAACTACCACCCAGATGGTATTGAACTTGTTGCACATGGGTAAGTCTGTAATGAAATCCATCGACAAATGGGTCCATGGTCGATGGGGAACGGATAGTGGAGCCAGTTACCCCGCAGGCGACTGGCGGGATACTTTATGTTGGGCACACTTTGGGCAAGATGCAATAAACTCCATGACGTCCTTTCTCAGAGTTGGCCACCAATAGGACCTAGAGATAAACTCCAGGGTTTTTTGGATACCTGTATGTCCGGCAAAACGGGAAGCATGGGCCCAATGCATGAGCTTCTTCCTCAGTACCGGCTTCACAAAACTTTTCCCTAGTGGGGGCGTAGAGTCCATCCCTACCGTGGAGAATGCCAACGGATTGATAATAGGATGCTTGTCTGAAGACTCTGACTCATTTTCTTGCTCCCATGAGCGGGAAAGGGCATCGGCCTTGCGATTCTGAGAGCCCGGACAGAACTGGAGTTTAAAGTCGAACCTGGAAAAGAAAAGTGCCCATCTGGCCTGACGAGGGTTGAGACATTGTGCGCCTTTCAGATATAAAAGGTTCTTGTGGTCTGTAAGTATGGTGATTGAATGAGAAGCTCCCTCCAACAGATATCTCCACTCCTCTAGAGCGAGCTTGATGGCTAGCAACTCCTGGTCGCCAATGGCATAGTTGCGCTCCGCTGGGGAGAACTTCCGGGAGAAGAAACTGCAAGGATGTAAATGGCCATCTTTAGCCCTCTGAGATAACACCGCTCCTACTCCAACGGAGGAGGCATCCACCTCTAAGATGAAAGGAGAGTCGATGTCGGGCTGTTTCAGAACTGGTGCAGAGATGAACCGTTGTTTTAAGAGATGAAAAGCTTGCGTAGCTTCTTCAGACCACTTGGACGGGTTAGCACCCTTCTTAGTTAAAGAAGTAATAGGCGCCACAATGGTGGAAAAGTCTCGTATAAACTTTCTGTAATAATTGGCGAACCCTAAGAACCTCTGGACCCCTTTGAGGGTTAAGGGTATCGGCCAATTCTGGATTGCTTGTAGTTTCTCAGGATCCATCTCTAGTCCGGAACCGGACACAATGTAACCTTGAAACGGAATGGACTTGACTTCAAAGACGCATTTCTCTAATTTGCAATAGAGATGATTGACACGGAGACGGGACAGAACCTCTTTTACCCAAAAACGATGTTCCTCTAAATTGTTGGCAAAAATGAGGATATCATCTAGATAGACCACGACATGACGGTATAAAATGTCTCTGAAGATCTCATTGACAAAATGCTGGAAGACAGCTGGAGCATTGCTCAATCCGAAGGGCATGACGAGGTACTCATAATGTCCGTCACGGGTGTTAAAGGCGGTCTTCCACTCGTCACCCTCACGGATCCGGATGAGATTGTATGCACCTCTCAAGTCCAGCTTTGTGAAGATGGTAGCTCCGCTAACTCTATCAAAGAGCTCAGTAATCAGGGGTAGTGGATAGCGGTTCTTGATGGTAATGTCGTTCAGACCTCTGTAGTCAATGCACGGCCGCAGACCACCATCTTTTTTCTTTACGAAAAAGAAGCCTGCGCCGGCTGGAGAAGAGGAAGGTCGAATGAACCCCTTTGCTAGGTTCTCTTTAATGTATTCCTCCATAGAATGCGTCTCAGGCAGAGACAACGGGTAAGTTCGGCCTCGAGGTGGAACCTTCCCTGGAACGAGATCAATCGGGCAGTCCCATTCTCTATGAGGAGGAAGGATATCAGCAGAAGCTTTACTGAACACATCCGTGAAATCTTGATATGGAGGAGGTGGAACATCAGACGACCTGGGGGAGGAAGAACAGACAGGCAATACTTTAAACAAACATGTCTCAGCACAGGAGGGACCCCATGCCTGAATCTGCGTAGTCGTCCAATCAATAGATGGATTGTGAAGACGGAGCCATGGAAGGCCCAGGACCACAGGATGTGTGGCTCTTGGAATCACTAAAAAAGAAATAAATTCGGAATGAAGAACTCCCACTCTCAGACGAACTGGTAGAGTCCTTAGGGAAATAACTGCATCAAAAATCTTGCTGCCATCCACGGCAGTTAAGGAGATGGATGAAGGAAGTCTCTCGGTGGGTAGGGACCACCGTTTAACATAGGCTTCGGTAATAAAGTTCCCAGCTGCTCCGGAATCAAGGAGGGCAATGACGTTCCGATAACGTTGAGCAACTTGAAGCGAGACTGGGAGATTACAATCATGAGGAGATGGAGAGGAGATCATTACTCCTAGCCGGCCCTCTCCTGGGCGAGCTAGGGTTTGGAGTTTTCCCAGACGTTCGGGACAGGCATTGATGGTGTGAGACGGAGCTGCACAGTAAAGACAAAGAGACTCAGAGAGACGTCTTCGGCGCTCAGCAGGAGTTAAACGGGAACGGCCAATTTGCATGGGCTTGTCTTTAGATGGTGACAGTTGGCGAGGAGGAGGAGCAGAAGATTTTGGAGCAGATGATCTTCCACGCTCAGTTGCTCTCTCTCTGAAACGTAAATCAACTTTCGTGCAGAGTGAGATTAGCTCATCTAACTTGGAAGGTAAGTCTCTGGTAGCTAACTCATCTTTAATACGCTCAGATAAGCCATGCCAGAATGCAGCATACAGGGCCTCGTCGTTCCATGCCAGTTCGGATGCCAGGATCTGGAACTGTATAAGATATTGTCCTACAGTACGTGATCCCTGGCGTAAACGGAGAATCTCAGATGAAGCTGAAGTTACCCGGCCTGGCTCGTCGAAGATACGCCTGAATGTTGACACGAATGCAGTGTAGGAGGATAGCAGGGTGTCGGACCTCTCCCATAACGGTGATGCCCAATCAAGGGCTGAGCCACTGAGAAGAGAGATAATGTAGGCAATTTTTGTACGGTCACTGGGAAAATTGCCAGGTTGTAGCTCAAACTGAATCTCACACTGGTTGAGAAATCCCCTGCAGAATCTTGGAGATCCGTCAAATTTTGCTGGCGTTGGAAGATGAAGACGTGGAGCAGAAATGGGTAAGGTGGGTGGGGTTATAGCTGGAGTCACTGTGGTTGACGCACCGGACGCGTCTGATCCACGGAGGGTTGTCTGAATCCCATCCAGCCGAGTAGAGAGATCCTGGAGACAGCGGATGATGTGGCCCTGTGCAGCCTCCTGATGTTCAAGTCGGGCTGCCAGTTCTTGCATCGGCCTGGCCGCTTGATCCTGGTCTCCGGCTGGATTCATCTGGTCAGTGCTTACTGTCACAACTGAGGGCCTGAGCTGACGGGAGGCAGCCTCAGTTGTAGGGGCTGAGATGTAACGGAACCTGGGAGGTTGTATCAGACCCCTAGACATGTAAGTAACATGTAGAAGAAATGCCCGAAGGTGTGAACACGACAACCAGGGTAAAAGTCAATGATGTTTATTTATGACAAACTCCGTAACACAGCAGCAGTAAAAGAAAACATAAAAATCAGCAGAGGATAAATACAGTTCCTGGGTTCTACAGGGTGGCAAGGGCCACAGGGCTCTGGTAGTGTGAGATAGTTCTTATAATCTTCTAGTTGGAAAGTCTTTACCAGGCCCGACTGTAGCAATGGAGATAGCCCAGGATCGTACCAGCTGGTGTTCCAGGAAAAGCTGGGCTGCTGTGGATAAAACGGCTGCTGTGGGTACTGGCTGGAACCAGACTGATGTTGGCACGGAGTGGATACTGGCTGGAACCAGTTAAATGATAAATGTAGCTTGAGAGCGATGAAATATGAAGTGATGTTTGGAGCTTGAGAGCGGTGAAATAATAATGCCGGTGATAAATGATAATCTGTAGAAAAGGGTACCGGCACTTTAAGAAGAGCTGATCTCTGCTGGAAGCTGATTGCTGTAAGCAGGTGGATCTGTAGCTGGAAGCAGATGAATCCAAATGGATAGGAGAGTCAGGCTACACCGCAGGTGGAATGCTGGTGCGGGTCTCTTTAGTGGAGGTTTGGAGATAGGAACTGGAACCTGGAAAACAACCACAGGAGAGAGACAAACTGGAACAAGGTTTGACAACCAAAGCACTGACGCCTTCCTTGCTGAGGCACAGAATACTTATACCTGCAGCAAGGAAGGGATTGGCTAGGCAATTATGCAGATTAACATTGCAAACAGTAGATTGGTGGAAATGAACAGATGACAGAATCCAAGATGGCTGCACCCATGCAGACACTTGGAGGGAAGTTTGGTTTGTAATCCATGTGGGAATTAAAACAGTAATGGCGGCGCCGGCCACAGGAGACAGGAGACGCCAGACTGATAAGTGCACATTTAACCACGCGGGCACAGCGGAGGCCGCGGCTGACGTAATCACCACTCTGACATTCTGCATGTAGAAATTCAGGAACAGCGGCGGAGGCCGCGGGAGACGCCATTCCGGATGTAACAGGCGTTGCGGTGACCGCGTCTCAGAGTGACAGGAGAGGAGGCAGGAATGTGGACATCAGCATAACAGATGGGATCCGGTCCTGGAACGCTGAGCCAGCCTTAGGAGGCATCTGAAGGGTAAGTAATGGCGTCCAGATACCCGGATCGTGACAACAGGTCAGTCAGCAGGTAGAGGGGAACATAGAGCAGTTCCTAGGTAAGGCGGAATCGCCAGTAAAGTTAGAAGTCTTAGAGCGTTGGTTGGGCCGCTATCCTCTCAGGGAGGAGGCGGTTTTCTTGTTAAAAGGTTTTAAGTTTGGTTTTAATTTGCCAGTAATTAGGCCTGTTTTAGTTTTAGCCAAGAGGAATCTTAAGTCAGCTAGAGATCTACCAGAGGTGGTAAGGGCTAAAATTGAGGCGGAGGTTAGTTTGGGTCGTATGTGTGGCCCTTTTAAGAGCCCGCCTTTGGCTGATTTTTGCATTACTCCTTTGGGCGTAGTTCCGAAAAAGGAGCCTGGGAAATTTCGGATTATTCAGCACCTTTCTTACCCGGAAGGGGGCTCAATAAACGAAGCGTTAGATCCTTTGTTTTGTAGCGTTAAATATCAATCATTTGAGGATGCTATCGTGTTGGTACAAAGTTTTGGTGTTGGAGCTCTATTGGCAAAAGTGCACATAGAATCTGCTTTCAGATGGGCCCTCATTCCGAGTTGATCGGTCGCTAGGCGAATTTAGCAGAGTTACACATGCTAAGCCGCCGCCTACTGGGAGTGTATCTTAGCTTCTTAAAATTGCGACCGATGTATTCGCAATAATGCGATTACTAACTACTTAGCAGTTTCAGAGTAGCTCCAGACTTTACTCTGCCTGTGCGATCATTTCAGTGCTTGTCGTTCCTGGTTGACGTCACAAACACACCCAGCGTTCGCCCAGGCACTCCCATCGTTTCTCCGGCCACTCCTGCGTTTTTTCCGGAAACGGTAGCGTTTTCAGCCACACGCCCCTGAAACGCCGTGTTTCCGCCCAGTAACACCCATTTCCTGTCAATCACATTACGATCGCCGGAGCGATGAAAAAGCCGTGAGTAAAATTACTTTCTTCATAGTAAAGTTACTTGGCGCAGTCGCAGTGCGAACATTGCGCATGCGTACTAAGCGGATTTTCACTGCGATGCGATGAAAAATACCGAGCGAACAACTCGGAATGAGGGCCATTGTTACCACTGCATCCCGATTCATTTAAGTATATGGGTTTTAAACTGGATGGTCAATTTTTTGTAGATAGGTGTTTGCCTATGGGCTGTTCAGTCTCATGTTCTTATTTTGAATGTTTTAGTTCATTTTTGCAGTGGTGCATAGTAGCAGGAACTGGGCAGTTGGGAGTCGCCCATTATTTGGACGATTTTTTTATTGGTTGGTCATGCAGATAGCTCAGAGTGTCAGGAATTGCTTTTTTCAGTTCAATCATTATTTACAGTCATGGGGGTACCTATAGCGAAGGATAAAACTGAAGGACCAGTGACACGTTTATCCTACCTAGGTATAGAAATTGATACTGAAGCAGGGCTTTGTAGATTGCCTTCGGAAAAAGTGAATCGTTTAAGGAATTTGTTAGAGAATTTTATTGCGGCAAAAAAGATGTCTTTGAAGCAAGTGCAGTCGCTTTTAGGTTTGTTAAATTTTTCCTGTAGGGTCATGCCGATGGGAAGGGTTTTTAGTCGTAGGTTAGAAAGAGCTACCGCAGGTGTTAAGAGGTCGCATCATATGATCCGTATATCAGCAGATTTGAAAGAGGATTGGAGGATTTGGCTTCTTTTCTTGCAAGATTTTAACGGGGTTCGCATTTGGTTGCATGAAGAACTCAATAATAGTGAGCTTCAACTTTTCACCGATGCTTCAGGTTCGCTAGGTTTTGGTGCATATTTTGAGGGCGATTGGTGCGCTGGGACTTGGCCAGAGGAATGGCGAGTTAAGGGTCTTACTAGCAGTATGCTTTTGCTTGAGCTTTTTCCGATAATCGTAGCGATTGAGATATGGGGAATTAAACTTAGTAATCAAAGAATTGTTTTCTGGTGCGACAACCTAGGGGTAGTTCAGGCGATTAATAACCAGAAGACCTCATGCTCGCATGCGCTGAGGTTGCTGAGACATTTAACTTTAAGGTGTCTGCAGAGAAACATTGAATTAAATGCTAAGCATATGCCCGGGGTTGAGAATGAGATAGCGGATGCTTTGTCTCGTTTTCAATGGGACAGATTTAGGAGATTAGCTCCATCAGCTAAGGTGAATGGTTTGTCATGTCCTGATTTTGTATGGCAGATCATCAAGCCGGCATGAAGGCATTGGCATTGAAAGCACTGGCCCCTGGAACGTTGAGAGCTTATTCTGCAGCTTGGGGTGATTGGCAGGAGTACATGGCCTCCAGTGGTAGGGGTAAGAGTTGGCAGGATGCGAATTTAGAGTTCGTATGGTTATGGCACGAGAGAGGTCGTTCCAAGGCGGCGATGTCAAGCGCTTTAGCAGGAATATCTTATTTTTTGCGCTTGGAAGGTTTAATAGATCCCACTAAATCATTTATTCTTACAAGGGCTTTGAGAGGATGGTCTAAGGAGCAGTTAAGATTTAGCGATGATCGTAGACCAATTGATATAGGTCTTTTGAAAGATTTGGTAACTGCGGTTTCAGGCATTGCTTTAGGCGATTATGAAATAAATCTTTTTAGCTTAGCATTCGTATTAGCATTTTTCGGTGCTTTAAGGATAGGAGAATTAGTGGCAAAGAGTAAAAGGTCAACAGAGACTGGTATTATGGCAGGGGATGTTGTTATTAAAAGAGATATGATGCTTGTTAAAATTCAGCGTTCTAAAATGGATCAGCTAGGAAAAGGTAAATGGATCTCTGTTCCTGCGCATCCGGAGTCGAGTATTTGCCCAGTAAAATTGGCAGAGATTTATTGCCAAAATCGTCCAAGTGGGGGGAGGCAATGGTTGGTTCATAGGGATCTTATTCCTTTATCGAGATTTCAGTTTACCAGCGTTTTTAAAAAATGCTTGATAGCATTGGATCTTCCATTAGAACAATACGGGACGCATTCGTTTAGAATAGGAGCAGCGACTTGTGCAGCAGCGGCAGGTTCTTCGGGCGAGGAAATTAAGCGTTTAGGGCGTTGGAAGTCGGATGCTTATAAGGTTTACATCCGCGGAGATAAGTTGCGTTAAAACGAAGCTTCCTGCGAGTTTGTTATTTGGGAATCTCAGGGCCTTAAGCTACCCGCCGTTAAAGGGGGTTTGGAGTTCTTTTCACCTTTTTCCTCACAAAACGATTGAGGTTTGGTGTTGTTCACCTCCATCTGGGTCACCCAAATAGCTAAGTTTTCCCTTTCCCTGCGAAATTTGAATGGAATTTATGTTATTAAACAAATCATTTCATTTACCTTTTATTACAGGTTTTCTGACATTATCAAGCCGGGTGTGGATTGTAGGTCATTCTTATGTCTATTGGGCCGGTAGGCATCAAGTGGCTAAGTCATTCCCTTTCGATATTAGGTGGATAGGTATAAGAGGTATGAGATGGAGTGGTTTATTGAGTTTACTTTCGGATTGTGAAGGCAAATGGGGTGCCCCAGATTGTTTAGTTGTGCATTTAGGCGGTAATGATTTGGGTACCTGTAAAGGTATTGAATTGATTAACGAAATGAAAAGATATTTTAATTTGGTTACGGAACGTTGGCCGCTGGTTGAGTTGTTATGGTCAGAAATTATACCACGTAGATTTTGGAGGGGCACTCAAGGTGGAGCAGCTTTGGATAGAGTGAGGAGAAAAGTTAATGCTGCAATTTCCAGGTATGTCCTTAGTTTAGGAGGTCAGGTGGTAAAGCACCCAGAGTTACGTTACGAGAAATTGGAATTGTATAGATTGGACGGGGTGCATTTGTCTAAGATGGGTATGGAACTATTTGTCACAGCCTTGGTGGATAGTTTGAAGGAAGTGTGAGGCATTTAGTTGTTGGTGGTGGCGGTATCGAAGTCTGGAAGCCCTCGAATTTGGCGGAAAGCAGTGCTCATCGGCGGCTCAATTTAGGGCAGCAGAGCTTGGCTAGCATTTCCCCTTTGAGAAAAGGCGAGTCGGTCACTACCTCAAGGGAGGACCAGGTCACCATCTTAAGGAGGGACCAGCACTGTGCTAGTTAAGGGGAGATGGTTCTACCCAAGACGGATTGCGCAAGGGGCAGAAACTCTGCCCCATTTGTTTAATGATTAAAAGTTTTTAAGCCATGGCCGAGTTGGCACTGCTTTTTTCGCCACCAGTGATTAAGATTTCTAATTCCAGATTCGAATTTAAATAAATTTGGCTGTGACCTCAATTTTCCAATCTATACAGTTGTCTGTGTCTTTATTTATTTGGTTGAAGTATTTGAGTGATGGCGTAATAATAAAACATATGGGTGACTTAGTAACTTTATGTCTGGTCAGAGCTGGACAGGCAAATATTTATGATTTATTTTTGGTTACGGTTGGGCAGCACGGGCGGTGTAATGGTTAGCATTACTGCCTCACAGCACTGAGGTCATGTGTTCGATTCCTACCATGCCCTGAACTGTGTGGAGTTTGTATATTCACCCCGTACTTGCGTGGGTTTCCTCCGGGTACTCCAGTTTCCCCCACAATCCAAAAATATACAGTTAGTTAATTGGCTCCCTACTAAATTAACCCTAATGTGAATGTGTGTGCGTGTACATGTGGTAAGGAATATGGGGTGTCATTTCAAGTTGTTCGCTCGTTGCCGATTTTCGCTATGCTGCGATTTGTTGCAAACTGCTCATGGCACGCAGGGCGCATGCACTTAGTTATTTAACTAAAAACTTAGCAGAATTGATGATGATTCTGTGGCGCTTTTCAGTCGCACTGCTGATCGGTAAATGATTGACAGGAAAGGGGTGTTTCTGGGTGGTAACTCAGCGTTTTCCCGGCATTTGCAAAAAAACGCAGGCGTGTCAGGGAAAAACGCGGGAGTGTCTGGAGAAACGGGGGAGTGGCTGGCCGAACGCAGGGCGTGTTTGTGACGTCAAACCAGGAACTAAACGGACTGAGCTGATCGCAATCTGTGAGTAGGTCCGGAGCTACTCAGAAACTGCTAAGAATTATTTAGTCTCCGTTTTGCTAATTTTTCGATCGCTATTCTGCTAAGCTAAGATACACTCCCAGAGGGCTGCGGCCTAGCGTGTGCAATGCTGCTAACAGCAGCTAGGGAGCGAACAACTCGGAATGAGGGCCATAGATTGTAAGCTCCACTGGGACAGGGACTGATGTGAATGGGCAAATATTCTCTGTAAAGCGCTGCGGAATATGTGTGCGCTATATAAATAACTGGTAATAATAATAATATTTTTACTTTTGCTGCAAATGAAAATAGCTGAGGATATTTGCACCCGAATAATCTGGGCTGGCGTAACCCAGGAGATAGCATACTTACCCCGATCCGCTCACACGTGGTGGAGAATGCGAGCACTGAAATTGTAGCCAAATTAAAAAATATGTTTAAAATTAAAAGTAACAGACACCCAATTTCTTTATTTATCTTTTTGTGAAAACACTGTTGTCCTGTTACCTTCATGGTGGTGTCCTCAACTAATAATTAGGGAAAGTCAGATTCTGCTTCACTCCTACACCACGAGATAACATGGAGGACATTATTAACGCCTTGCTGCAGGCTACATTGGCTAAGCAGGAAACCAAAAAGATTCAGCAGGAAGCCACCAGGGCTCAGCAGGAAGCCACAAGTTTTCAGCAGGAAGCCACCAGTGCTCAGCAGGAAGCACCCAGGGCTCAGCAGGAAGCACCCAGGGCTCAGCAGGAAGCCACCAGGGCTCAGCAGGAAGCCACCAGGGCTCAGCAGGTAGCCACCAGGGCTCAGCAGGACGCCACCAGCGCTCAGCAGGACGCCACCAGGGCTCAGCAGGAAGCCACTAGGACTCAGCAGGAGCCATTATCATGTGGCCTTATACTGGGCATTTAGACCCAGACATATATGTAATTATTTACACATGATTTTCCCTATCACTTTGTATATATTTTTGTTTTTTAATCACACTTCACTTATATAGCACTTCTATGCTTCTTATTAACCCTTATTAATTTTCACCTGTGTGCTGACCTGGGGTAGCCGACCTGTGCCGGCATGATTGGGTCCTGCACCCCAGACCCATACCTAGTATTAGGGACCCCCAGTGACGGAGAAGCCTTGTCGATCGGTCTGGGGGCTTAACCCTATATCTGCAGATATACGCAACTAAGATCTCTGTATTATCTGATTATTATGTAGTATAATTACTCAGTGTGCATTAGGGAACACAAATTGTTTTTTCTTACACAGAATTACCCCTCCCTTTTAGCACCTGACTGATATTACATCTGATTGAGCAGCTTTCCAATATTTGTGCTCAGCAGGAAGCCACAAGGTCTCAACAGGAAGCCACAAGGTCTCAGCAGGAAGCCACAAGGTCTCAGCAGGAAGCCACCAGGGCTCAGCAGGAAGCCACCAGGGCTCAGCAGGAAGCCACAAGGGTTCAGCAGGAAGCCACAAGGTCTCAACAGGAAGCCACCAGGGCTCAGCAGGAAGCCACAAGGTCTCAGCAGGAAGCCGCAAGGTCTCAATAGGAAGCCACCAGGGCTCAGCAGGAAGCCACAAGGTCTCAGCAGGAAGCCACAAGGTCTCAATAGGAAGCCACCAGGGCTCAGCAGGAAGCCACCAGGGCTCAGCAGGAAGCCACCAGGGCTCAGCAGGAAGCCACAAGGTCTCAACAGGAAGCCACCGGGATCAGTAGGAAGCCACTTGGACTCAGCAGGAAGCCACAAGGGCTCAGGAGGAAACCACCAGGGCTCAGCAGGAAGCCACCAGGGCTCAGCAGGAAACCACCAGGATGCATCTATTGACCTTTGTGATGGCCCAGAGGCAACAGCAAGTGGCTATAGAGGAAAACCGCCTGGCCTTAAGTGAGGTGGTGCAGCAGCTTGCAGCCTGGTCTGGGATTGCTTCTATAGTATTGGTAGTACAGTACGTCCAACACTGCATCAGACCCCATGCATTCCTACATGTTCAACTACACAGGGAATTAAACTGGATCAAGTTGAATTTTATTGTTGCAAATAGCACCGGTTGGTTTATGAGTAGGAAACTAGTTGAGAACACATACTCATGAATGGTGTATAGAATTAATCCTTCAGCTGAGATATTCAGCCTGCAGTCACCCAAGATAGATGCTGTTTAAGCATTGTACAATGCCATTCCAAATTCCCATTATACGTGGCATTGTTCTTCTTAATTAGAAATACAGAACTTTCTCTTAAATCAGCCGGTACTGTCAAGTAACTAAACATTGAGACACACCTGTGGATATATCGCTGGGATTAATTGGCTTTAACGCTTTCTTACTGCTGGAAAGGGATTTGATATTTATGTTTATTTAAGTGACTTGCGGTTTGTTGTGCACCTAGCAATCAATGTAAATGCCTTGTATGAATATATATAATACCAATAAACAGTTGCAGAACTGGATTTCCAGACGTGCTTGCTGGCCGCAGTCACTTTCTGCTATAGATCTGCTATAGATCCTTGGATGCTCTCTGCGGTGACAGTGAATGTTGCTTCAGGCGGGGATCCTGGGGTGCGCACACAAAAAGAAAAAACCTTATTTTCCATATACGGGGCAGGATGCACTAAGGCCAGACATGGCCAAAACTCTGAAAATCCCATACACACAGTACCAATCTCCAGAATGGGATACAATGCGGAGCCTGGACCCAGTGGGTAACACCATCTAAAGCCTATAGGCTTCATTATATCGTTTCCATCTCAGAGGCAGTGGTGTGTCTGTAATGGGTGCAGTGTGTGCAGTGCACACGGGGCCCTGGATCCAGAGGGGGGCCCACACCACACACACTGCACCCATTTCATCTATACTTACCTTTCTGGTGTCCATCGTCGTCTCCGCGTGTGGGCCCCCTCCTCCTCCGTAGCAGGCGCAGTTAGTGCTCTGAGAACTAGAGAGACTCTGGCACTGTGCCAGAGTCTAAAGTGCTTGTGCAGGTCTCCGGAAAAATGGCCGCCGCACCATTTTCCCACCATTGTCTCTGGCACTGTGCCAGAGTCTCTCTAGAGCTCAGAGCACTAACTGCGCTGCCTGCTACGGAGGAGGAGGGGCCCACACGCGGAGACTACACATGGGTCCCCTCTTCCGTAGATACACCCCCGCTGAGAGGGATACCATGGGATCCCTCCCAACACCCCCTGCGGTACCGCGTCATTCTGTGTATGCGCAGAAGCACCCCCGGGTCCTAAACCCGGATGCCCTGTGATGTGGAGAGCTGTCCTTTTCAATACTAATTGCATTTCTAGGTACATACCTGCATTATTAACGCTGGTATGTACCCGATAAGTGGTAGGATGTATCGATGTGTAGTCCATTCCGCCCAGGGGCTGATTCTGAGTTGAGCGCCTGTTATTGTGTGGTGCCTCTGAAGCCAGACTTGCTACCATATGTTAATGCGGTTCCCGTATGGCTAATGCAGGGGTTTATGCGACTTCTAGCGGTAAATGGCTCCACCCACTGTTTTACTATCCACCTGTGCAACCGTTATGCTGGGTGCCGGAGACCCATCTAACAAAGGTTTTCCCAACTCAGAATAGTGCAGACTTGCAGCTACATGCCCACAAGACGTAACAATTCCACGCAATTGAATTGTCGCCTCCCGCTACCTGCCCCATAATGCCCATTTCATGCAAAGAGAGATCTGGCCAAGTGCATTATTGCACTCTGCGCATCCGCTATACAGTTTGTCAAATCTCGCTATTTGCGCACATCATTCCCATAATCATTTGCGCACTCAAAATCATTCCCATAATCTGTTTGTTTTTTTTGGTGCAAAAATGTATCATCACATTTCTGAGCGCTACTTCTCCCACTGACACAGAGGCCTCGCGTCCATTTCATAGTAGGTATCGCTGGGGTACTTGCAGCTGGAGTAGACCCTATTGCCCGACTGGACTCTAAATAAGCCGGCGTTTCCTAGAATGTCCCATTATGCCACAGGTTAAACATAACTCAATATAAACATTGCGATTTTCAATTTTTTTTTTTATCATAATGGAAATTGGAATACAGCGACAGCGTATATCAGTGTACGTGTTATCGCCGTTCCGCTCCTACGTGGTTAAACACTGAGAGCGTCTGTGGTTTTCTCAGCATCGGCTGCATCTTCAGGGAGAGTCTGGCCGTGCCGACTTGTCACCCGACAGACATTAACAAATAAAGGCAATTTAAACTTCAGTCCATTGTCCCTTCCTCGTACCTCTTGTTTCTGCTAAGCTTTAAATCCATCATCCTGCAGTAAAGAGATAACAATTTATTACTGTCAACTGTATGAATAGAAAATGGAGATTATCACCGCGTCCCCTTATGCTAATTTTATCTGTAAATTCAATTTCAATTTAATTTTTTTTGTGTGTGTCTGAGTGGCAGTGTGCGTGTGTGTGACGTATGTGTGTCTGTGTGGCAATGTGTGTGAGCGTACATGTGTGTGTGTGATGTATGTGTGTCTGTGTGTGCATGTGTGTCTGTGTTGCAATGTGTGTGTCTGTATGGCAGTGTGTGTGTCTGTGTAGCAATGTGTGTGTGTGTGTGTCTGTGTGGCAATGTGTGTGCGTGTGTATGAAGGAAGCGATTTAATAACCCCTAGAGATGATTACAATTGCCATCACAGCTGTGATCGGGTTTGCAGCAGTTTTGTGTGAAAATATGCAAATGTTGCGGTGACCGGGACTTGCACGCTGGCGGAGCCTCAGTAACCCTATGCTCACAACACAGGTCCATCGGAAGTAGGATGCTGGCGCCGCTTTAACTGCGTAAAGGATCGCAGTTGCAATCTGTGATACGCTGCCGATTATTCGTGACAAGCCTGCGCCTCCCCCGTTGCCACTTACGATTGCTCCCTGACAGGGCCGGTGCAACGTTTTCCGGCACCCTAGGCAAAACTTAAGCCTCCCCGCCCTCCACCATATTTATGTTACCTCACAGTAACGTGACGTAGGCACAATAGGCACCCCCCTTCGGAGAGTTAGGATTAGGCTGCAGGGGGGTAGGTTTAGGCAGTGGGGACAGGGGGTTAGGTTAAGGCACCAAGCGAGGAGGTTAGGGTTAGGCTGTGGGGAGGGAGGTTAGCTACTAACTGTCATTTTTCAAACCAAGCCTGTAACACGGCAGTTGGGTGCTGTTGATTGGCTGGTACTTTATCTCCTTCTACTTTATCTCCATCCTAAACTTAGTAAATAGAGCCCTTAATCTGTACCGTAATTTAGGACATGTGGACTAAGCTTAGAATGCCGTAGCGTGGCCACAGATTTACCTACACTCGCTCACTCCGTCCTTGGTCCTGGGTGGGAATGTCACAGCTGTCCTGACAAGTAAGAATGAGTATAATGATTGAAGGTGCAGTTCCAGTTTTAGTCACTAGATTGTATTATGGTTGAAGCTCTCCTCACATAACGCTGTCTGATATAATATATGCGCGCTGTACTTTAATAGGGGTTGGGTATGGGTGACCGATGCTTGGGAATAGTCCCTGCTAGTGGGCATGCCGACTGTCGGGATTTTGAGGTTGCGCGGTCCCAGTGTTGGTATTGTGACCGCTGGTCACCTACCTACATCCCCAAAATGATCACACAAGTGTTGAGGGGGGGGGGCGGAGGTAATGTAGGTGAGGCGGTAGCAATGGGTTGCACTGTGTCATATCATCAAGAATTGTATCCTGTAATGCAGCAGGTCACTAAGCGGTGTGTGCGCAGGATGTGCCGACAGCGTCCCTGCTTACTTGCGTTGAGCCTCCTCTGGAATGGACTCCAGAATCCTATTAGGGCTCCCTCTGGATGCTGACTCTGCAGTGCTATCTCCTCCAGGCTTTCCCCGTTTGCAGCTGGCGGGCTGAGGTCACTGCAAAGCCCTGTTCTCTGTGGAGCTTTCGCTCCCTCCCCTGCCAGGGAATCCCTCCCTGAAGCTGCCCGCACACTCCTATATGTGCAGAAGTGTCACTGATCACCTCTGCTCCCGATGCCCTCTCTCTGTACTGCTGTCACTGCCAGGAGCCGCACACTGATACACAGGCTGCCACAGGCTACTCCAGGAGCCGCACACTGATACACAGGCTGCCACAGGCTACTCCCGGAGCCACACACTGATACACAGGCTGCCACAGGCTACTCCAGGAGCCGCACACTGATACACAGGCTACTCCAGGAGCCGCACACTGATACACAGGGTGCCACAGGCTACTCCAGGAGCCGCACACTGATACACAGGCTGCCACAGGCTACTCCAGGAGCCGCACACTGATACACAGGCTGCCACAGGCTACTCCAGGAGCCACACACTGATACACAGGCTGCCACAGGCTACTCCAGGAGACGCACACTGATACACAGGCTGCCACAGGCTACTCCAGGAGCCACACACTGATACACAGGCTGCCACAGGCTACTCCAGGAGCCGCACACTGATACACAGGGTGCCACAGGCTACTCCAGGAGCCACACACTGATACACAGGCTGTCACAGGCTACTCCAGGAGCCGCACACTGATACACAGGCTGCCACAGGCTACTCCAGGAGCCACACACTGATACACAGGCTGCCACAGGCTACTCCAGGAGCCACACACTGATACACAGGCTGCCACAGGCTACTCCAGGAGCCACACACTGATACACAGGCTGCCACAGGCTGCTCCAGGAGCCGCACACTGATACACAGGCTGCCACAGGCTACTCCAGGAGCCGCACACTGATACACAGGGTGCCACAGGCTACTCCAGGAGCCACACACTGATACACAGGCTGCCAGAACCCTCCGGGGCTCACACACAGGACTTCAGCCTCTGCTGTCTGCCTCAGTTGAACGGAGATCCTCCTGTCACAGCACGTTCTCCCATTCTCCCCAGAGCGTCCCCTTCCTCCGGGCACACTGCGTTTTTACCCCACGCCTCAGGAGTCCCTGAATATTTCCCGTGCTGACTCTCCTCCCAGTGCCTGTCCAATCAGTTAGGAAGGCTGGCCGTACTCCCCTTTTGCACCCCCTGTTGCAGTCAGGAAGGAGGATAAGGCTGCGGGCTGCATTTCTGTGTAGCTGGCAGCCCAGGGGCACACTGCTACCATTTAACAGCGCTTAAAATGTTTAACTCAAGCCACTGTGAGCCTGTAAGTTCTGGGGGTACCACACTAGCACAACATAATCTTAAGTAAATCTGATTCAGCAGGAGCATGCCGGCCTCTAGTGGCCGGAGCCCATAGGCAGCAGCCTAATGGTAGCGCCGGCCCTGCTCCCTGACTGCAAATGGCTTTGTGAATAAATCGCCCCACTGCGTCCGACATCAGCATTGCGTCATGGTGGCTTAACGCCGCCGTTCAGCCCCCTCCCGCCCAGCGACCGCCTCTGTCTCAGAGGCGATCGCTGGGCACTGACGACTGCCATGAGCCGGCCCATGCGCAGTTCTGACCCGATCGCTGCGACAAACAGCAGTATTTCTCTGCTTGGAGATACAGTGCAAGCTACAGCAACCATTTTCGTTTTCATCGCCATGAAAACTTTCTGGGTGGAACGCTATCAGAGAGGCGACCGTCTCTCACTAGTTTAGCCGTCATGATTGCACAAACCACTTGGCTTTAAATCAGCAGGTGGGAAGCGGCCGGCGCGGTCACTGGCATGGGGCTGCTTACAGAGAACAAATGACGCATTTTACTTGCGTGTGAGGAGAAACACAAAGGCCTCTAGAGTGATTAGGCTGCAGGGTAGGTGTCGGAATCTGCAGGACAAAAGGAGCAGAAATCGGTTGCATGCAGCGCACCTTACCTGAGGCACTTACCTTACATGCCTGATTCTGAGCCGGACGCAAAGTAACCGCAAGTGTGAATGGCCGAGGCAACCATACTTTTTGCTTTATGTGCCGCCTCTTGCGCACGGTCATACCACCCACTGTGTTTCTATCTACAGCCAAAACCTTCATCAACACTTACACACCTACCCCATTCTGGGTGCCAAAGATCTGTCAGAAACATGAGCCCCTTCTCTATAAGCATACCTCGGAGTAGCACGGGCTACGCGCCTGCGCACTCTGCAAGTGAACTGGCCACTCTTGTATCCTTCATCAAGGTGCATATGCATGGTGCAGCACAAGTGCAGTCTGCAGCTGCTTTTTGATGCGCAGTCCGCTGCTTACCGCGAGAATCGTCTGCCGCTGCGGCTGTATCTGACTCTGGAGAAGGCCCAATTTGTGCATTTCTGTAGTGATTGTGATGTCACAAAGTCATTGTAAAGGGTTGGTCTATTAATGAATGTTCAGATAGATTAGCTGGCAGTAGGATAACTTTCTTGGTTCTGAGGGCACTTACTGTTGGAGCTTTCATATAATGTCTTCTCCACAGACTTAATCTTTGAGTCTTCTGAGAACAATATAATGATGCTGGGTTACTGTAGTGGGTTAGTCCCATACTTACTCTCTGGTATAGTCTGGATGATGCAAATGGCAGGTGCACGAGTATTGACCATGTACTGTCTGTTTTGTTCATATGTTTGTAAATCCAGTCATCAGGACACAGAGACATGTGAGTTCACTGCTGTGCTGTTTATTCCATCACCAACTCCAGGCACACTGCACACTGGACCACCCACTTCCCAGCATCCCCCTGGTCCCAGGGACCATCACTGAAGATTGAGGCTTACACATATTAGTAAGGGAGTGTCTACAAAGATTATGCATTCTAATACACTAACATCACATCCTCTTTTCTTTAAAGATAAGCCCTGTATGCTTCAATGCAACAATTAACAACGTCATATTAAGAACATCATCTAACACATTTCAATGAGTCTCTCAGGTCTGCATATTTCCCTTTTGGGTCTTTCATACGCAGTCTGTGTTTCATTGACCATGTTGGACCTTTCTAGAATCGTAGTTGGTTCACCATTATCAGGATCATCATACATGTCAGATGAAGGGTATCCTTCAGTCATGTTGTCTTCATTATGGTTAGGTTGAGATCTTAAATCCACCCAATTTCTTCTTACTTCCGTTCCACGCTCTGTACGTATAGTATAAGATCTTGGTGCTACTTGTGCTTCCACAATACCTTTCTGCACCCAAATACCTTTCTCATGATCTCTGAGACGGACTTGGTCACCCGATTTTAGATCAGATAAGCTTTTTGCTCGCCTGTCATGGAACAGTTTCTGTTTTGCCTGTTGACGTTCCTTACTCAGTCTGACCAATGCTGAGTTATGTGTATTAAGCAGTTCATCATGTATCGGGAGATTTGCTCTTATCCTCCTTCCCATCAGAATTTGTGCAGGAGAAAGTCCATTCTGTAAAGGTGTAGATTAAAAGACTTTTGTAGAAATCTTCTTTACCTTCTTGAGCTTTTTTCATGAGACTCTTTACAGTTTTTACTGAACTTTCCACCAACCTTTTTGAGCGTAGATAGTGGGGTCTTGACGTAGTATGGACAAATTCCCACTCATCAGCAAATTGTCTAAATTCAGCACTGGAAAACTGAGGACCATTGTCCAGTGAACACTTCCATAGGAAGACCATGCCTTGCAAAGATTGACTTCATGCAATTGATTACAGCTTTACTAGTAGTTGTATGTAGTGTCTTCACCTCAGTGTAGTTAGAGTAATAATCAGTCACGACAATGTATGTTTTCCCATTACAATCAAACAAATCTGCGCCAACTTTCTGGTACGGTCTCTCTAGCACTGCGTGAGGACTCAGTGGCTCGACTTGTTGTTCGGTCTATACGTAAGACATAATTCACATGTAGCTGTAGTCTGTGCTATGTCTTGGTTCATTCTTGGCCAATACATAACTTCACGTGCTCTCCGCTTACATTTTTCTTCTCCTAAGTGGCCTTCCTGTATCTTGCACAGCATAGTTTTTCTTAGTTGTGCAGGTATTACAAACCTATTGCCTTTGTAAATAATACCATCGATAACTGTAAGGTCACTGCGGTACATCCAATAATCATGGATAGACAGCGGGCACGCATGTTTTTCTGCTGGCCAACCTTTCAGAATGATATCTTTCAACACTTTCATTGTGTCATCTGTCTCAATTTCTTTCCTAATCTGTTCTTGTCTTGCAAGAGACACTGGTAGAGAAGCTACTATCAAATTAACATAGGCTTCTATCTCTTCATCCATCAGACTTTTAGAACCTTCACTTTTGTCCACAGCACGAGAAAGTGTATCAGCAATGTACATGTATTTGCCGGGACAGTACAGCAAGTGTACATCATATTTCTGTAGTCTGATAAGCATTTGTTGAATTCTCAAGGGACAGTCATGTAATGATTTAGTCATGACAGCTACCAATGGCTTGTGGTCAGTTTCCACTGTAAATGTTTGACCATACACAAACTGATGAAATAACTCACATGCATATGTGATCGCTAGAAGTTCTTTTTTTTATCTGAGCATACCTTGTTTCAGCACTTGTCAGTGCTCTTTATGCATAGATTACTGGTTGCCATGTACCCTCATGTTCTTAAAACGGCACTGAGCCTAGGCCAAATTGCGAAGCATCTGCTGAAATTCTTATTCTTTTCGCAGGATCAAAGAATTTTAGCATTGGTTGCTCTGTAATGATCTGTTTCAAGTTTTGCCAACTTTCTTCTTGTTCATGTGACCACATCCACTCGTTATCTTTGTCCAACAACCATCTAAGAGAGGCTGTTCGTTCAGAGAGTTAAGAAATAAACTTTCCTAAGTAAGTAATCATTCCTAGGAATCTTCGGACGTCGTCTTTGTTGTTAGGACGTTCCATGTTCACTATGGCTGATATTTTCCTTGGGTCTGGTTTTACACCTTGAGCCGAGACCACGTCGCCCATAAAGGTAAGTGTATTCATGCCAAATTCACATTTGTCCTTGTTTAGCTTTAGATTCACTTTCTTGACAAGTTCCATTACTTGTCTCAATCTAGAATCATGTTCTTCTTTTGTAGATCCCCAGACAATAATGCCATCCATCATTGTTTCAACACCTGGAATATGTTCAAAAATCATGTGTATCTTTTTGTGATATACTTCTGGAGCAGACAATATTCCATATGGTAGTCGAAGAAATCTGTATCAACCTTCTGGTCTATTAAATGTACAAAGCTTTGAGCTGGCCTCATCTAGCTTAATTTGCCAGAATCCTGAAGATGCGTCCAATTTACTGAACCATTTTGCTCCCGCAAATTGCGACATGATTTCATCTCTGGTTGGTAGTTTGAAATGTTCTCGTTTAATAGCTTTGTTTAAATCTCTGGGGTCTAGACATATTCTGAGTTGTCCATTTTTCTTTTCAACAATTACTAAGGAGCTTACCCATTCAGTAGGCTCATCAACTTTCTGTATCACACCCAAGGCTTCCATGCAATTTAACTCTTGTTTCAGTTTTTCTCTCAGCGCAAATGGCACTTTTCTACAGGGGTGTATCACTGAAGAAACTTGCGTGTCGTTATTTATTTTATGCTCTCCAGGCAAGCAACCTAGACCTTCAAACAAGTCTCTGTATTCTGTAAACATCGATTTGCAGTCATCTTCTACTTGTGATGTCACCATAAAAACTTTCTTTAGCAAGTTTAGTTTCTCACAGAAACTTAATCCTAGAATCGGTTGCACATTTTTATCCACAATCAGTAGAGATATTTTAAACTGTTGTCCCTTATATTTCAGTGTCACTAAGCATGTACCTTTCACAGGAATTTCCTCCCCAGTGTACCCTGTAACTTTCACTTTAGCTGGATGAATTTTAGGTTTTACTCTAAAAGTCTTATAGTCTTGAAACGATATTAAATTCACCTGCGCACCAGTATCAAGCTTAAAGGGAATGACAATCTCATTCACAGTTAAAGGGACAATCCATTCTTTCTTATCTGCACTGCAAAGTTCAATGCAATCCACAAATAATTCCTCTGTTTGTTTAACAGCATGCACATTGGTTGTTTCACTTTTCATTTTACAGCATTTGGCAAAGTGATTAAGTCCACCACATTTCATGCAGGTTTTACCATAAGCCGGGCACATTTTAAGATTGTGAGCATTTCCACATCTACTACACATTTCCTTATTAGACTGTGGCTTAGACTGCTTCATTCTTGAGAATGGAGGTTTGCTTGGCTCTGTTTTCTGCACTACATGGACCGCAGCATCAACTTCCTTGTGTAACGTTTTGGCTTCAAATCTAGTTATTTCTGCAGATCTACACATAGTCACTGCCTTGTCTAGTGTTAGGTCTTGCTCTCTCAACAGTCTCTCTCTGAGTCCATTATCAGGTATTCCACAGACAATACGATCTCTAATCAGTGAATCCTTTAAATCACCAAACTCACAGGTTTTACTGAGTGATTGCTGCTCTGTAACATACTGATCAAATCCATCTCCAGACTTCTGATCACATGTGAAAAACGTATATCTTTCATATGTCACATTTTTCCTTGGCACAAAGTAATCTTCAAACTTTTGCATTATAGAAGATAGCACCATATTCTGCCCCTCAGCAAACTGAAAACTATTATAAATGTCCAGCACATCCTCTCCTATCCCATGGAGGAAAATGGATGCCTTAGTTTTGTCAGCCTCTGTATCAGCTCCACATGCAGCAAGATATATATTAAACCTTTGCTTAAATCTTTTCCAGTTTTCAGACAAGTTACCAGACATCAGCATGCCGGTTGGAGGAGCCAGTTTATCCATGGTTACTCACTGTTTGAAGATAGGAGCACACGGCAGGCTTTGCAGACACTGAGTATCACAGCCTTACAGACTTCTGCAAGATTATTTCACACTCTGAGAGCACTAGCAGTCCAAGTTAAACTTCTTATGACACCATGTTTTGTTCATATGTTTGTAAATCCAGTCATTAGGACACAGAGACATGTGAGTTCACTGCTGTGCTGTTTATTCCATCACCAACTCCAGGCACATGGCACACTGGACCACCCACTTCCCAGCATCCCCCTGGTCCCAGGGACCATCACTGAAGATTCAGGCTTACACATATTAGTATGGGAGTGTCTACAAATATAAGCATTCTAATACACTAACATCACACTGTCCTCTGCCTGGTGGCCACGCTTGGCTCTTTGATGCAGCGAGAGGTCCAATTTATTTAGATGTTGATGTTTTTTTCTGTTTGAAACAAAAAAAATAAAAAATAAGATTCATAAATCAATTTATGGAGAAACATGGCAAACTGAGCTTCCACAGAACTACTTATCTACCTAGTCCACACATTACCTTTTGTGATTAGGAGATGAGAAGTACAGAACCTACAAGTTGGTGACTTATGTAGAGTAGGGAGACATCTAAAACCCAATTATCTATGATGGGGATTAAAGCCAGGATGGATGCTACAAACGTATAATGGAGTATCACTTCTATGTGATGAGTTTGGGAGGCTTAAAGTCTTCAAGGAAATATTCTGATTAGTAACTGGCCAAGAATTTTGCACTTGCTTCTGGTGGCAAACATGTAGGAAATTCTATGAGATCATGAGCGTTCCTTGTTCATCCCAAAGAGACAGGGAAGATATTTCACAAGTGTTCAGGAGACTTGAGTTTCATGGTCGATAGTCGTTCCAGCAGTGACATGAGGTCAGGTGAGGCAGAGCCTCTCTTGTCATACTCCAGTATACTATAAAAGTAATATGAAAAATACAAAGAAAATATAAATTCTACTAAGTATTCTAATAATTTTTATAGTCAAGTACAGTATATTGGAGCATGACAGGTGAGGCTCTGCCTGCCCTCCAACCTTGTCTGCACATCCCTGATCAATACTGACCAAATTTCCAGCAGCATATACTGCTGCACCCGTGTATAATGCCCACATGTATATACTGCTGCACCTGTGTATAATACCCACATATACTGTATATACCGCTGCACCTGTGTATAATGATTGCTGTGGCCTCTCTCACCAGTCCAGTAGACAGCAGGGTGTGCTGGGTTAGGGAGGAAGGCTGCTGCAGATGTAGTATCTACTCTCTCACTAAGTGCTAGTGCAACTGTCTGCTACCTCCCCCAGGCCACTGCAACAGGCAAGGCCCACGTAAAGAGTTCCTGCACTCTCCCCCCCCCCCCCTGCGTCTTTGGTCATACTTACCCTGGCGTCAACATTGAATAGAGGTGTAAAGGGACATTGTTCCCACAAAGGCGGCCCAAGCAGAGCAGCACATACGTGTAAATATTAGAGATGAGCGCCTGAAATTTTTCGGGTTTTGTGTTTTGGTTTTGGGTTCGGTTCCGCGGCCGTGTTTTGGGTTCGAACGCGTTTTGGCAAAACCTCACCGAATTTTTTTTGTCGGATTCGGGTGTGTTTTGGATTCGGGTGTTTTTTTCAAAAAACACTAAAAAACAGCTTAAATCATAGAATTTGGGGGTCATTTTGATCCCAAAGTATTATTAACCTCAAAAACCATAATTTACACTCATTTTCAGTCTATTCTGAATACCTCACACCTCACAATATTATTTTTAGTCCTAAAATTTGCACCGAGGTCGCTGTGTGAGTAAGATAAGCGACCCTAGTGGCCGACACAAACACCGGGCCCATCTAGGAGTGGCACTGCAGTGTCACGCAGGATGTCCCTTCCAAAAAACCCTCCCCAAACAGCACATGACGCAAAGAAAAAAAGAGGCGCAATGAGGTAGCTGTGTGAGTAAGATTAGCGACCCTAGTGGCCGACACAAACACCGGGCCCATCTAGGAGTGGCACTGCAGTGTCACGCAGGATGGCCCTTCCAAAAAACCCTCCCCAAACAGCACATGACGCAAAGAAAAAAGAGGCGCAATGAGGTAGCTGTGTGAGTAAGATTAGCGACCCTAGTGGCCGACACAAACACCGGGCCCATCTAGGAGTGGCACTGCAGTGTCACGCAGGATGTCCCTTCCAAAAAACCCTCCCCAAACAGCACATGACGCAAAGAAAAAAAGAGGCGCAATGAGGTAGCTGTGTGAGTAAGATTAGCGACCCTAGTGGCCGACACAAACACCGGGCCCATCTAGGAGTGGCACTGCAGTGTCACGCAGGATGTCCCTTCCAAAAAACCCTCCCCAAACAGCACATGACGCAAAGAAAAAAAGAGGCGCAATGAGGTAGCTGACTGTGTGAGTAAGATTAGCGACCCTAGTGGCCGACACAAACACCGGGCCCATTTAGGAGTGGCACTGCAGTGTCACGCAGGATGTCCCTTCCAAAAAACCCTCCCCAATCAGCACATGATGCAAAGAAAAAGAAAAGAAAAAAGAGGTGCAAGATGGAATTGTCCTTGGGCCCTCCCACCCACCCTTATGTTGTATAAACAAAACAGGACATGCACACTTTAACCAACCCATCATTTCAGTGACAGGGTCTGCCACACGACTGTGACTGATATGACGGGTTGGTTTGGACCCCCCCCAAAAAAGAAGCAATTAATCTCTCCTTGCACAAACTGGCTCTACAGAGGCAAGATGTCCACCTCATCATCACCCTCCGATATATCACCGTGTACATCCCCCTCCTCACAGATTATCAATTCGTCCCCACTGGAATCCACCATCTCAGCTCCCTGTGTACTTTGTGGAGGCAATTGCTGCTGGTCAATGTCTCCGTGGAGGAATTGATTATAATTCATTTTAATGAACATCATCTTCTCCACATTTTCTGGATGTAACCTCGTACGCCGATTGCTGACAAGGTGAGCGGCGGCACTAAACACTCTTTCGGAGTACACACTTGTGGGAGGGCAACTTCGGTAGAATAAAGCCAGTTTGTGCAAGGGCCTCCAAATTGCCTCTTTTTCCTGCCAGTATAAGTACGGACTGTGTGACGTGCCTACTTGGATGCGGTCACTCATATAATCCTCCACCATTCTATCAATGTTGAGAGAATCATATGCAGTGACAGTAGACGACATGTCCGTAATCGTTGTCAGGTCCTTCAGTCCGGACCAGATGTCAGCATCAGCAGTCGCTCCAGACTGCCCTGCATCACCGCCAGCGGGTGGGCTCGGAATTCTGAGCCTTTTCCTCGCACCCCCAGTTGCGGGAGAATGTGAAGGAGGAGATGTTGACAGGTCGCGTTCCGCTTGACTTGACAATTTTGTCACCAGCAGGTCTTTCAACCCCAGCAGACTTGTGTCTGCCGGAAAGAGAGATCCAAGGTAGGCTTTAAATCTAGGATCGAGCACGGTGGCCAAAATGTAGTGCTCTGATTTCAACAGATTGACCACCCGTGAATCCTTGTTAAGCGAATTAAGGGCTCCATCCACAAGTCCCACATGCCTAGCGGAATCGCTCCGTGTTAGCTCCTCCTTCAATGTCTCCAGCTTCTTCTGCAAAAGCCTGATGAGGGGAATGACCTGACTCAGGCTGGCAGTGTCTGAACTGACTTCACGTGTGGCAAGTTCAAAGGGCATCAGAACCTTGAAATCATTCTCCACTGCGCTTGAGACAGGTGCATTCCACCTACTATATCGTGCTCAATTGTATAGGCTTGAATGGCCTTTTGCTGCTCCTCCAACCTCTGAAGCATATAGAGGGTTGAATTCCACCTCGTTACCACTTCTTGCTTCAGATGATGGCAGGGCAGGTTCAGTAGTTTTTGGTGGTGCTCCAGTCTTCTGTACGTGGTGCCTGTACGCCGAAAGTGTCCCGCAATTCTTCTGGCCACCGACAGCATCTCTTGCACGCCCCTGTCGATTTTTAAAAAATTCTGCACCACCAAATTCAAGGTATGTGCAAAACATGGGACGTGCTGGAATTTGCCCATATTTAATGCACACACAATATTGCTGGCATTGTCCGATGCCACAAATCCACAGGAGAGTCCAATTGGGGTAAGCCATTCCGCGATGATCTTCCTCAGTTGCCGTAAGAGGTTTTCAGCTGTGTGCGTATTCTGGAAAGCGGTGATACAAAGCGTAGCCTGCCTAGGAAAGAGTTGGCGTTTGCGAGATGCTGCTACTGGTGCCGCCGCTGCTGTTCTTGCGGCGGGAGTCCATACATCTACCCAGTGGGCTGTCACAGTCATATAGTCCTGACCCTGCCCTGCTCCACTTGTCCACATGTCCGTGGTTAAGTGGACATTGGGTACAACTGCATTTTTTAGGACACTGGTGAGTCTTTTTCTGACGTCCGTGTACATTCTCGGTATCGCCTGCCTAGAGAAGTGGAACCTAGATGGTATTTGGTAACGGGGGCACACTGCCTCAATAAATTGTCTAGTTCCCTGTGAACTAACGGCGGATACCGGACGCACGTCTAACACCAACATAGTTGTCAAGGCCTCAGTTATCCGCTTTGCAGCAGGATGACTGCTGTGATATTTCATCTTCCTCGCAAAGGACTGTTGAACAGTCAATTGCTTACTGGAAGTAGTACAAGTGGGCTTACGACTTCCCCTCTGGGATGACCATCGACTCCCAGCAGCAACAACAGCAGCGCCAGCAGCAGTAGGCGTTACACGCAAGGATGCATCGGAGGAATCCCAGGCAGGAGAGGAATCGTCAGAATTGCCAGTGACATGGCCTGCAGGACTACTGGCATTCCTGGGGAAGGAGGAAATTGACACTGAGGGAGTTGGTGGGGTGGTTTGCGTGAGCTTGGTTACAAGAGGAAGGGATTTACTGGTCAGTGGACTGCTTCCGCTGTCACCCAAAGTTTTTGAACTTGTCACTGACTTATTATGAATGCGCTGCAGGTGACGTATAAGGGAGGATGTTCTGAGGTGGTTAACGTCCTTACCCCTACTTATTACAGCTTGACAAAGGGAACACACGGCTTGACACCTGTTGTCCGCTTTTCTGGTGAAATACCTCCACACCGAAGAGCTGATTTTTTTGGTATTTTCACCTGGCATGTCAACGGCCATATTCCTCCCACGGACAACAGGTGTCTCCCCGGGTGCCTGACTTAAACAAACCACCTCACCATCAGAATCCTCCTGATCAATTTCCTCCCCAGCGCCAGCAACACCCATATCCTCCTCATCCTGGTGTTCTTCAACACTGACATCTTCAATCTGACTATCAGGAACTGGACTGCGGGTGCTCCTTCCTGCACTTGCAGGGGGCGTGCAAATGGTGGAAGGCGCATGCTCTTCACGTCCAGTGTTGGGAAGGTCAGGCATCGCAACCGACACAATTGGACTCTCCTTGTGGATTTGGGATTTCGAAGAATGCACAGTTCTTTGCTGTGCTGCTTTTGCCAGCTTGAGTCTTTTCATTTTTCTAGCGAGAGGCTGAGTGCTTCCATCCTCATGTGAAGCTGAACCACTAGCCATGAACATAGGCCAGGGCCTCAGCCGTTCCTTGCCACTCCGTGTCGTAAATGGCATATTGGCAAGTTTACGCTTCTCCACCGACAATTTTATTTTCGGTTTTGGAGTCCTTTTTTTTCTGATATTTGGTGTTTTGGATTTGACATGCTCTGTACTATGACATTGGGCATCGGCCTTGGCAGACGACGTTGCTGGCATTTCATCGTCTCGGCCATGACTAGTGGCAGCAGCTTCAGCACGAGGTGGAAGTGGATCTTGATCTTTCCCTAATTTTGGAACCTCAACATTTTTGTTCTCCATATTTTAATAGGCACAACTAAAAGGCACCTCAGGTAAACAATGGAGATGGATACTAGTATACAATTATGGACTGCCTGCCGAGTGCAGACACAGAGGTAGCCACAGCCGTGAACTACCGTACTGTACTGTGTCTGCTGCTAATATAGACTGGTTGATAAAGAGATGTCTATGTAACTATGTATGTATAAAGAAGAAAGAAAAAAAAAACACGCTTAGGTGGTATACAATTATGGACGGACTGCCTGCCGAGTGCAGACACAGAGGTAGCCACAGCCGTGAACTACCGTACTGTACTGTGTCTGCTGCTAATAATATAGACTGGTTGATAAAGAGATGTCGTAGTAGTATGTATGTATAAAGAAGAAAGAAAAAAAAACCACGGTTAGGTGGTATACAATTATGGACGGACTGCCTGCCGAGTGCAGACACAGAGGTAGCCACAGCCGTGAACTACCGTACTGTACTGTGTCTGCAGCTAATATAGACTGGTTGATAAAGAGATGTCTATGTAACTATGTATGTATAAAGAAGAAAGAAAAAAAAACCACGGTTAGGTGGTATACAATTATGGACGGACTGCCTGCCGAGTGCAGACACAGAGGTAGCCACAGCCGTGAACTACCGTACTGTACTGTGTCTGCTGCTAATATAGACTGGTTGATAAAGAGATGTCTATGTAACTATGTATGTATAAAGAAGAAAGAAAAAAAAACCACGGTTAGGTGGTATACAATTATGGACGGACTGCCTGCCGAGTGCAGACACAGAGGTAGCCACAGCCGTGAACTACCGTACTGTACTGTGTCTGCTGCTAATATAGACTGGTTGATAAAGAGATGTCTATGTAACTATGTATGTATAAAGAAGAAAGGAAAAAAAACCACGGTTAGGTGGTATACAATTATGGACGGACTGCCTGCCGAGTGCAGACACAGAGGTAGCCACAGCCGTGAACTACCGTACTGTACTGTGTCTGCTGCTAATATAGACTGGTTGATAAAGAGATGTCTATGTAACTATGTATGTATAAAGAAGAGAGAAAAAAAACCACGGTTAGGTGGTATACAATTATGGACGGACTGCCTGCCGAGTGCAGACACAGAGGTAGCCACAGCCGTGAACTACCGTACTGTACTGTGTCTGCTGCTAATATAGACTGGTTGATAAAGAGATGTCGTAGTAGTATGTATGTATAAAGAAGAAAAAAAAACCACGGTTAGGTGGTATACAATTATGGACGGACTGCCTGCCGAGTGCAGACACAGAGGTAGCCACAGCCGTGAACTACCGTACTGTGTCTGCTGCGACTGGATGATAAATGATATAAAAAATATATATATATATCACTACTGCAGCCGGACAGGTATATATTATATATTATATAATGACGGACCTGCTGGACACTGTCTGTCAGCAGAATGAGTTTTATTTTTATAGAATAAAAAAAAAAACAACACACAAGTGAAGTCACACGACGAGTGTTTAACTTTTTCAGGCAATCACAATATAAGTATACTACTAACTATACTGGTGGTCAGTGTGGTCAGGTCACTGGTCAGTCACACTGGCAGTGGCACTCCTGCAGCAAAAGTGTGCACTGTTTAATTTTAATATAATATTATGTACTCCTGGCTCCTGCTATAACCTATAACTGGCACTGCAGTGCTCCCCAGTCTCCCCCACAATTATAAGCTGTGTGAGCTGAGCAGTCAGACAGATATATAATATATATAGATGATGCAGCACACTGGGCTGAGCCTGAGCAGTGCACACAGATATGGTATGTGACTGAGTCACTGTGTGTATCGCTTTTTTCAGGCAGAGAACGGATATATTAAATAAACTGCACTGTCTGGTGGTCACTCACTAGTAAACTCTCTGCACTCTCTACACTTCTACAGTACTCCTCCTAGTCCTAAGCTCCAGTAAATCTCTCTCTCTTATAATCTAAATGGAGAGGACGCCAGCCACGTCCTCTCACTATCAATCTCAATGCACGTGTGAAAATGGCGGCGACGCGCGGCTCCTTATATAGAATCCGAGTCTCGCGAGAATCCGACAGCGTCATGATGACGTTCGGGCGCGCTCGGGTTAACCGAGCAAGGCGGGAGGATCCGAGTCTGCTCGGACCCGTGAAAAAAACCATGAAGTTCGGGCGGGTTCGGATTCAGAGAAACCGAACCCGCTCATCTCTAGTAAATATGCCTGTTAGGCTGCATGTTTTGCACTTAGGGGGTCATTCCGAGTTTACTGATCGCTAGATGTTTTTAGCAGCCGTGCAAACGCTAAGCCGCCGCCCTCTGGGAGTGTATTTTAGCTTAGCAGAAGTGCGAACGAAAGGATCGCAGAGCGGCTACAAAAAAAAAACTGTGCAGTTTCAGAGTAGCTCCAGACCTACTCAGCGCTTGCGATCACTTCAGACTGTTCCGTTCCGGATTTGACGTCACAAACACGCCCTGCATTTGCCCAGCCACACCTGCATTTTTCCTGGCACGCCTGCGTTTTTTCGAGCACTCCCTGAAAACGGTCAGTTGACACCCAGAAACGCCCACTTCCTGTCAATCACTCTGCGGCTGTCATTGCGACTGAAAAGCTTCGCTAGACCTTGTGTAAAAATACTTTGCCCATTGTGAAAGTACGTCGTGGGTGCGCACTGCGCCGCATGCGCAGAAGTGCCGTTTTTTTGCATCATCACTGCGCTGCGAACATTTTTAGCTAGCAATCAACTCGGAATGACCCCCTTATACAGTGACATATGGAAACACATTACTTTCCAAGCACTTTGCTGTTGAGTAACATTCAATTACTTTTTTACATTTATAGCATAAAATGAAAACGTTTAAGTTTACCGTCAGTGTTGCCAGTTCATTTGTCTTCCTCCTGATAATGAATAGCAGCATTCCATTAGTGTGGGGCTGTTACTTTAAAATCCCTTTGTTTGTCAAGCCGGCTCTCGTGACATTACAAGGTTTACTTACTTCAGCCGCTGCAAGAGTAATGATGTTTTCCTCTCCATCACGCGTCACTTTGCATATTGCAATCCCTGACAAATGTGCCGTGTGTTGCCTTTTTAAGTGGACTGCCCAATTAAGGTGCTGCATTAAGACTATTGGAAGGCGCAACAGACTGCAGCTCAGAGTGCTAAGCCGCAGCCAACCTCACCCGTCCTGTGCTGCGGAGAAGCCACTTTGTTATGGATGGGTTCAGTCGCTCATTCTTGATTTGGAAAGAAAATTGAGAAGGATTGAGAACATAAACTTGGCTGCTTTTTGGAAAAAGTCATTGTGGGAATTGAGTGAGGATCTTGTGGCGACCGGACAAATTTATCAAGGGTGAAAGCAGAACACTGCTTTTTATGCCAGCTGCAGTGGCGTAACTACTGCCCCCGCAGCCCTCGCGGTGGCTTGGGGGTGAAGGGCTGCGGGGGCGCCACTGATTTAGTGCAGATTGACATGCGGACGAGCGTCCGCATGTCAATCTGCGGTCTCCTCTCCCTCCTTCCCTCCGCTGCTGCCTGCTGTGTTGGAGGGACACGGAGGGCACAGCGTGCGCCTCTCCTGTGTCCCTCCTGGGTCTCCGGCGGGTCTAATAAAGGAAGTGCCGTTCGTGAGCTCTGATTGGCTCACGAACTGGCACTTCCTTTAACATACCCGCCGGAGACCCAGGAAGGACACAGGAGAGGCGCGCGCTGTGCCCTCCGTGTCCCTCCAACACAAAACAGCGGGGGGGGGCACTGGGGGAGCATATGCGGCACAGGGGGAGGTGGGCATATAATGTGGCACTGAGGGGGCATATGTGGCACTGGGGGGTATATTTGCATTGGGGGCACGTGAGTACCTGGCACTGTGGGGGAATATCTGGCACTGGGGGCATATGTGGCACTAGGTGGGGGTGCACCCAGTGCATGAAACCCCTGGCAAGGAGCATGACACCCAGTGCATGACATGAAACCCCTGGCAACGAGCATGACACCCTGAGCATGAAAACCCCTGGCACCGTGCATGGAACCAAGAGCATGAAACCCCTGGCAACGAGCAGGTAATTTAAAAGTAATTAGAAGCCTTACTGTAGGACTTAATGTGTAATGGGCATTGCGGTGTGTGGCATAATGTATAACGGGCATTGTGGTATGTGGTATAATGTATCAGGGACATTGCAGTGTGGCATAATGTATAACGCGCATTGCAGTGTGTGGCATAGGGTATAACGGGCATTGCGGTATGTGTCACAGGCATTACAGTGTATGGTATACTATATCACGGGCATTGTGATATGTGGTATAATGTCTCAGGGTCATTGCAGTGTGTGTCATAATGTGTCACAGGCATTACGGTGTGTGGCATACTATATCACGGGCATTGTGGTATGTGGTATAATGTATCAGGGACATTGCAGTGTGGCATAACGCATAACGGGCATTACGGTGTGTGGCATAGGGTATAACGGGCATTGCGGTTTGTGTCACAGGCATTACAGTGTATGGTATACTATATCACGGGCATTGTGATATGTGGTATAATGTCTCAGGGTCATTGCAGTGTGTGTCATAATGTGTCACAGGCATTGTATGTGCTATAATGTATCAGGGGCATTGTGGTATGTGGCATAATGTATCACGGACATTGCGGTGTGTGTCATAATGTGTCACAGACATTGTATGTGCTATAATGCATCAGGGGCATTGCAGTGTGAAGCATAATGTATAACGGGCATTGCGATTCCTGTCATGATGTGTCGGGGGCATTACAGTGTGTGCATATTGTATCATGTGCATTATTGTGTGTGGAATAATGTCTAAGGGCCATTGCAGTATGTGGCATTATGTATACTGGGCATTACTATAAGGAGGAAAAATGACAAATAATGTAAGGGGCATGAATCAGGATTATTTTTCTTTCCTGTGGTGGCTAACGTCTGGGCGTGCAGGTTGCAAAACTGGGGTATAACGCAGTCTTTTCCTGCAATGCCACGCCCCTTTATGCAAAGCCATGCCCATTCCAACGAAGCCACACCCTCTTTTTGCGGAGAGCACGCCTTCGGCGCGCGCATGTTTGTCCCTTTAATAGTGCCAATTATGGGGGATGGGGGGGCGGCGCCGAAGAATTTTTTGGCTTGGGGGAGAAAAATTTCTAGTTACGCCACTGGCCAGCTGTACTTGCCTCACATGCTAAAACAGATACATTTGATTGATATATATACTGCACATGTAGAACTGGTTATAGATACTGTAACTGTTTGCATAGAACACGGTCACATACTGCATCCTGATGTGGACTGATCATGACCTGTGTGGTGAGTTCAGCATTAGGCGTCCTGATGCATGCTCCCAAACCATCCCACAGTCAAATGTTATCTGCAAAGCATTCTGCACCTACAGTACAGTGCAGTGCCGTAACGAGGCATTTCAGTGCTGTGTGCATTGGCGCCCCCCCATGTAAGATTGGGGCAGTGTGCGCTGTAGGCGCGTGAAAAATATATAGGGGCGTGGCTTCATGGGGAAGGGGCGTGGTCACAAAATAATAGCAATTCATACTACGGTGCACAGTAGTCTCCATTATTCAAATTACGCTGCACAGTAGCACCACTACACCAGGTAGAGCCCCTTTTATACATTACAGCAGACAGCGTCCCCCTTTTTACACATTACAGCAGACAGTCCCCCTTTTTACACATTACAGCAGACAGTCCCCCTTTTTACACATTACGGCAGACAGCGTCCCCTTTTTACACATTACGGCAGACAGCGTCCCCTTTTTTAACATTACGGCAGACAGCGTCCCCTTTTTACACATTACAGCAGACAGCGTCCCCGTTTTTACACATTACGGTAGACGGTGTCCCCGTTTTTACACATTGCGGCAGCCAGTCCACCTTTTTAAACATTGCGTCAGCCAGGCCCCCTTTTTACATATTACGGCAGACGGTGTCCCCTTTTTACACATTGCGGCAGCCAGTCCCCCTTTTTACACATTGCGGCAGGCAGTCCCCCTTTTTACACATTGCGGCAGCCAGTCCCCCTTTTTACACATTACGGCAGCCAGTCTCCCTTTTTACACATTGCGGCAGCCAGTCCCCCTTTTTACACATTGCGGCAGGCAGGCCCCCTTTTTACACATTGCGGCAGGCAGGCCCCCTTTTTACACATTGCGGCAGCCAGTCCCCCTTTTTACACATTATGGCAGCCAGTCCCCCTTTACACATTACGGGAGCCAGTCCCCATTTTTACACATTGCGGCAGCCAGTCCCCCTTTTTACACATTGCGGTAGCCAGTCCCCCTTTTTACACATTGCGGTAGCCAGTCCCCCTTTTTACACATTACGGCAGCCAGTCC
This sequence comes from Pseudophryne corroboree, assembly GCF_028390025.1. Taxonomy (NCBI): domain Eukaryota; kingdom Metazoa; phylum Chordata; class Amphibia; order Anura; family Myobatrachidae; genus Pseudophryne; species Pseudophryne corroboree. The sequence goes on along the minus strand of NC_086454.1, from coordinate 10,034,883 downwards.
CCCTTTTTACACATTACGGCAGCCAGTCCCCCTTTTTACACATTGCGGCAGCCAGTCCCCCTTTTTACACATTGCGGCAGCCAGGACCTCTTTTTACACATTGCGGCAGCCAGTCCCCCTTTTTACACATTGCGGCAGCCAGTCCCCCTTTTTACACATTGCGGCAGCCAGTCCCATTTTTTACACATTGCGGCAGCCAGTCCCCCTTTTTACACATTACGGCAGCCAGTCCCCCTTTTTACACATTACGGCAGCCAGTCCCCCTTTTTACACATTGCGGCAGCCAGTCCCCCTTTTTACACATTACGGCAGCCAGTCCCCCTTTTTACACATTACGGCAGCCAGTCCCCCTTTTTACACATTGCGGCAGCCAGTCCCCCTTTTTACACATTGCGGCAGCCAATACGGAAGGAGAGGGGGCTGCTGCAGCGGCGCTTACTACCAATGAAATAGCGCTGCTGCGGCTCCAGTGCCCCTCCCTCCTCCTCCTTCTCCGCTGCCCGGTGCTGCTGACTTCTCCCTCCACAGCGCGGCGCATAGCGCAGACTTCAGAGGCGGCATGTAATGAGTCAATTTGACTCATTACATGCCGCTGGCCGTGCGCCCTCAGGGCAACTGCGCTGTGTGCCAGGCACACTTGGTACACACGTAGTTACGGCCCTGGTAAAGTGCTTGGGCACTGGTTGGGAGACACTGGGGGCAGGGGTGTAGTGAGGGTGGCTCCAGTGGAGCGTAAGCTCCAGGCGCCAATAAAGTTAGAGGGCGTGTCACCTCTTCCTCACGCTGCACTGTGGACTGCTGCAGAGTAGGAGCAGAGAGGGTGCACACTAACCCAGACCCAGAAAATACAGTAGGTAGGGAACAGAGCAGGCCAGAGGCAACATAGCAGGAGGCACTGACAGCCGGCACATGCCGCAGCTCTGCCCGCCATCTTTATATGTCTCACTCTCTGCTTGTAGCTGTGCAGAAGGACTACTTATGTAGCGCCTTTCTCTTTCTTGCCATGCTGCTACTGCACCTCTTTCTGCACCAGCTTCTGCATCACCTCTCTCTTTTCTAGAAGCTGCAGCAAATGTCTCTATTTCAGATGCTACTGCACCTCTTTCTGCCCAGGCTTTTGCAGCACCACTCTCTGCCCCGGCTGCTGCTGCAGCACCACTCTCTGTTCCGTGTATAAGCGGTTATAGTGTGGTGTAATGTGTATAAGGGGCTCTACTGTGTGGTGTAACGTGTATAAGTGGTTCTACTATGTGGTGTATTGTGAATAAGGGGCTCTACTATGTAGCATAACATATATTCGGCGTACTACTGTGTAGTGCAATATGAATAATGGACACTACTGTGCTGTGTAATGTGAATTCTGTACTATTCTGTACACCCCATCCCAGTGAAGCCACACTCCTATATTTTTGATGCACCCTGAGTTTCACAAGGCCTAGAACTTGCTGTATCACCAATTTAGGATTAACATGCCACCACATGCTGGCTCTTAATTCAGTAGAGGGGAGGGGGGCGCTAAAACATACCCTTGCTCAGGGCACCATGGCATCTAGCTACACCTCTGACTGGGGGAGATTGGGAAGGAGGACATTACTTATGTGCACCCCTAGTAGGAGGGTAGAGCATGTTATTACCCATGTACAAAGAAGCTGAGTTATTATTGCTATAGCAGCGTTTCTCAAACCCTGTCCCCATGGAACCCTAGCAGTACATGTTTTCCAGACCATCTAGCTGGAGCACAGGTGTATTTATTGACTAACACAATATGACCTAAGTGTGGTCGACCGGAATAACAGTCTGCAGTAAATCTCCAACTATAGATGCCACAGAGGTGGAGGGGTTCACACGGATTCAGAGGGGTAATTAAATGAGCACTTGTATATTTATTTATTGTTTTTCCTTCAGATTCCTATTCTCTTGTGCATGTCGCTCTGCGACTTCAAGTAAATGGTGCAATTGTGAACATTACACCCTTTTTGCCACCAATAGGTTTTATTCACATCCATTCATAGGTAGCAATAATAACACACACGGAAAGACAAAGGGAGATGTTTTCCCTCCTCCCTCTGACTCTCTGTGCTGAAAGCCTATCCTGTTCACATGTTGAAATGAAACAGAAATGGAGCTAATTGATTCAGCCTGCCAGCACTTTAGCATTAATAAGGTTGAGCTTACCAGGGTGCCGTTTTATTGATACTTTCAAATCTAGCTTTGATTTGGGGGATAACACAAATATCGCCTCATTATTCGCTGTTTTCTCTGCCCTCTGATGTAGAGAGCTCTCCCTGCATTAAGTACCTTTGATGACAGATTCTGATTTAATAGGTTCTAGAAATAAGCCAGGCAACAGCAGTAAAACAAGACAAAGACGATTCTTTCCATAGAGCGGATATTTATTATCATTCTTATTTATTTCTTTATTGAAGCATCACAGACAAAACAAAATGTATAAGTAGCAAAGTACAGTACAAGCCGCGTTCTTTCTTTTCTACCTTCCGGGAAATGTAAGTGTAACTCGCACTGTTTGAGACCATGCGGTAAATGTAATAGGGACTCAGTTGATAGAAGTGGGGGACTTCGGACAGAATGGGCGTTATTTTAAAGCGGCAATCATTTCCAACCTGGTTTTGCTTTGCAAATGATTTCTGCTTTAAAAATATATGCATTCTCCCATGAAGTCCTGCACCTCCAGCATCTCGGACCCTATTAGCATTTTCCCCAATATATGACCGGTTAACCCAAATTCCTGTTCTGTTTCCTTTCTGACAGCTTCAATACATTATAGGTGGCGCTATGTAAGTTGCTACTGTTTCTTATCCATTTATGTTGCATTAAATTCTTTTGTGATACAAAATAACTTTTGTTTTAATGTCATACCTCCCGACATGACCCTCTCCAGGAGGGACAGAATGCTCTGCTCCTGGACTTCCCTATTAATGTATGATTGCCGTCACCTGTGCTGAAACACCTTTCTTATCCATTATCCTGTTCAGCACAGGTGCCGGCAATCATAAATTAAGAGAAAAAGTCCAGAAGCAGAGCATTGTGTCCCTCCTGGAGAGGGTCATGTTGGGAGGATTGCAATGTGGATGTACTGTATTATATTGGTATTTCCATGAAACACGGAGATTGTGGGCCTCATTCAGAGGTAGACGCAGAAGCGCCCGCAGCCTGTCTGGAACTTTATGCAAACGCTGCTACAAATCTGTGCGTTGGAATGTGCGAGGACTGAGATGCTCACTGTTAGCGTCCGTAGATACTGTAATACCCATTGGTGCGTCCTTAGATGTCACCATCGGTCACACTATCGAAGCTCGCTCCAGCACTATGGCATTCTATGTGAGCGTTCGATAGTCCATGTACACAACCACTTTCACCGACACACATGCTACATTCCCATAACTCAGCCACCAAATGGTCCATGTTTGTGTGTACTACTAGCCACCACCCGGTCACTGCCCAGCAATGGCCACTTTTCCCCAACACTTGTATACCTTCTGTTTTGGTCGCAGGAGCACCTCTGTGTGTACACAGGGGGTCATTCCGAGTTGATCGCTAGCTGCCGTTGTTTGCAGCGCAGCGTTCAGGTGAAAAAATGGCATTTAGGCGCATGCGTATGGCCCGCAATGCACACACGCAACGTACTGGTACAAAGCCCATTGTGGTTGTGCACAGGTTCTGGCGAGGTTTTCCTTCGCACTGGCGGCCGCAAGAAGATTGACAGGAAGGGGGCGTTTCTGGGTGTCAACTGACTGATTTTCAGGGAGTGTTTGCAAAAACGCAGGTGTGTCTGAAAAAACGCAGGCGTGGCTGGGATGTTTGCTGGGCGGGTGTATGACTTTAAATCCGGACACGAATAGGCTGAAGTGATCGCAAGCGCTGAGTAGGTTCTGAGCTACTGTGAAACTGCACAAAAAAACTTTGTAGCCGCTCTGCAATCCATTCGTTCGCACTTCTGGTAACCTAATATACACTCCCCAGTGGGCGGCAGCATAGCGTTTGCACGGCTGCTAAAACTAGCTAGCGAGCGATCAACTCAGAATGACTCCCATTGTGTGTAACTTATGCACCATTGGAGTTATTATAAATTTTCAGGCATGTGCAATTAGAGGTGACAGCGGACCCCCGTGTTTTGGTTTTGGTTGTAAATTAATTCACCATTATGTTTTGGTTTTGGCAGAGTGATTGGGCTCAGATTTGGTTTTTGGTATGATAAAAAATGGATTAAAAAAAATTGATAAACCACAAAATTTGAGTGGATTCAGCTTTCCAAAGAACCAAACCGCATATCTCTGTGTGCAAGTACAATTGCTCAATTATATGAACATTGGCCCTCATTCCGAGTTGTTCGCTCGTTATTTTTCTTCGCATCGGTGCGATTAGTCGCAAACTGCGCATGCGCAACGTTCGCAGTGCGCCTGCGCCAAGTAAATTTGCTAAAAATATTGGTATTTTACTCACGGCTTAATGGAGAAATTTCTTCGTTCTGGTGATCGGAGTGTGATTGACAGGAAGTGGGTGTTTCTGGGCGGAAACTGGCCGTTTTATGGGTGTGTGTGAAAAAACGCAGCCGTTTCTGGGAAAAACGCGGGAGTGTCTGGAGAAACGGGGGAGTGTCTGGGCGAACGCTGGGTGTGTTTGTGACGTCAAACCAGGAACGAAACTGACTGAACTGATCGCAGTGGCAGAGTAAGTCTCGAGCTACTCAGAAACTGCAAAGAAATTTCTAATCGCAATTCTGCTAATCTTGCGTTCGCAATTCTGCTATTCTAAGATTCACTCCCAGTTGGCGCCGGCTTAGCGTGTGCAATGCTGCTAAAAGCAGCTAACGAGCAAACAACTCGGAATGAGGGCCATTGGCCCTCATTCCGAGTTGTTCGCTCGCTCGCTACTTTTCGCAGAAATCAAATGCAAAGCCACCGCCCTCTGGGAGTGTATCTTAGCATAGCAGAATTGCTAACGAAAGATTAGCAATTCTGCTATTAAGTATTTCCTTGCAGTTTCTGAGTAGCTCCAGACCTACTCCTAGACTGCGATCACCTCAGTCCGTTTAGTTCCTGGTTTGACGTCACAAACACGACCAGAGTCCAGACAGCCACTCCTCTGTTTCCCCAGGCACGCCTGCGTTTTTATCCTGGCACACCTGCGTTTTTTAGCACACTCCCTGGAAACGGTCAGTTACCGCCCAGAAACACCCACTTCCTGTCAATCACACTACGATCAGCAGAGCGATTGAAAAGTTGTGTGCGCCCGTGAGTAAAATAGCATAGTTTTGTGTAAAAATACTTAGCGCGTGCGCCCTGCTGTGCATACGCATGCGCAGAACTGCCGGATTTTAGCCTATTAGCAATTCTGCTAAAAATAGCAGCTAGCGAACAACTCGGGATGAGGGCCATTGCCATAGTGTGTGCAATGCGTGCTGCTCTGAATGACTGTATGTTCTGCGTGCTGTATATTTTTCTGTTGTTGATGTTGTTTATATTATTATTATTATTATTATTATCATCCCAAATGTGCTGTTAGGCTTTCCTAAAATACAAACACACCCAAACTTAGGGATTCAGAATCAAATCAAATCCCAGTTTGGAGTTACTTTGGGGTTCCGAGTGGGCCAAGTCCCAGCTCAGGTCTGTTGTCAGATCGAAACACAGATTTAAAAACCAAATTTGAGTTTTGGATTGCATGTAAACAAGTCCAAATTGCTCGATTTTAGCTGTCTTCATTGATATATATATATATTTTTTATTATTATTATTATTTTTTTATTATTATTTTTCATATCAAAGTTTGTTGATTTTCATAGGTTTTAAAGGAATCCAAAACTGAACTAAAAACCAAATACAAACCAAACACTTGAGGGTTTATAATAATAATAATAATAATAATAATAATAACAATAATAATAATAATACTTATTATTATTTTATCTTTTTTATTATTATTATTATTATTATTATTATTATTATTATTATTATTATTATTATTATTATTGTAGGGGGGGAATAACAAATAAATAAAATAAAAGCAGTATAAAATGAGCATTTTTTAATAAAATATTATTTAATAGAGACACTTCTAAAGGCATCATAATGCAGTTTTTTTAATAACGTTTCAGCTGCTGATTATGTTACTGTTGGCCTGATTCTGAGGTGGACCCTGATCCGGTGGGGGCTGTGACATCAGTGCCATTTCTAGGGCCGCACCAGTCCTGCAATCGCATGTGTGCATGATGTTGCTGCAGTATAGCCGGTTGCATAGAATACTGTGAACATATCCCTCCCAAAATAGCCACCGCCTAAGAGAAGACAGTTTTTAAGGCTACCAGAGGAGGTGGTGGCCATTTTGGGATGAACATTTAAGATGGAGCCCAGAAGGAGGAGGCAGAAAATGGCAGCAGGCAGTGGGGGGAGCAGGCCAGCAGCATGAAACAACCCCTTGATAACAAGTAGGTACAGTGCCAAACTAAGTTAGGCATGGTGCCTGGGGCATTATTGTGTGAGTCTTAATATGGTGCTAGGGGCATTACTGTGTGGGTCTTAATATGGTGCTAGGGGCATTACTGTGTGGGTCTTAATATGGTGCTAGGGGCATTACTGTGTGGGTCTTAATATGGTGCTAGGGGCATTACTGTGTGGGTCTTAATATGGTGCTAGGGGCATTACTGTGTGGGTCTTAATATGGTGCTAGGGGCATTACTGTGTGGGTCTTAATATGGTGCTAGGGGCATTACTGTGTGGGTCTCTTAATATGGAGCTAGGGGCATTACTGTGTGGGTCTTAATATGGTGCTAGGGGCATTACTGTGTGGGTCTCAATATGGTGCTAGGGGCATTACTGAGTGGGGCATATTTTGCTGCTAGGGGCATTACTGTGTGGGTCTTAATATGGTGCTAGGGGCATTACTGTGTGGGTCTCTTAATATGGAGCTAGGGGCATTACTGTGTGGGTCTTAATATGGTGCTAGGGGCATTACTGTGTGGGTCTCAATATGGTGCTAGGGGCATTACTGAGTGGGGCATATTTTGGTGCTAGGGGCATTACTGTGTGGGGCATAATAGGATGTAAGGTAGTATCTTCCTGCAGGATCCCTCCGATTTCAACAAGGTCACACCCATTTTCTGCTAGATCACACACCCTTTTCTGGGGCGTGCACATCCCCCCCCTCCCCCCTCCATAACTATGGCTACTGAAACACCCACTGGCTGCAACTCTAACCTGCTGCTGTGCACAAATAAACGCGCAACTGGACATCAGATATTAGTGCCACCTACCCTGTGGTGGATACTACTTAACACCAACACGTCCCACTGTCACCACCCAGGAACACCTATCAAAATGACATGGACCTTCATGCAATATTGATAAGTGTCCCCCAGCAGGAACCATCTTTATGCTTGCGCAGATTTAAATCATCGGCCCTTACATTTTTAAAACATAAATGAAAACATACAACAAGGGAGGAATACAAATACATACATTTACAAAACATATCTAAAATAAATATATATATATATATATATACTGTATATATTTGTTGACCTTTCACTCTTTGTGACACATTTGTTTAAATATGTTTTTTCTTAACCAATGTATTTTTTCTTTAGCTGTCATATTAAATGTGTCACTAATGGGGGTACAGACGTGGAGATGTGCGCTGAGCATTCTAGCACAGACCGGTCTGCAGCACCCCCCCCCGCTCAGCACTTATTAGCCTATGCCCTGCCTTAATGTAGATGATTAAATATCAGTTTAAGGGGTCTATTTACTAAGCCTTGGATGGAGATAAAGTGGCTGGAGATAAAGTACCAGCCAATCAGCTCCTTACTGCCATGTCACAGGCTGGGTTTGAAAAATGACAGTTAGGAGCTGATTGTCTGTTACTTTATCTCCAGCGACTTTATCTCCATCCAAGGCTTAAGCCTGTAGACACGGGGGAGATGTGTGCTGGGGGGGGGAGGGGGGGGGCTCATTTCACCCAGTGGGGAAATGAGGGATCTACTAGATTTGGCATGCGTGCGTGCCAAATCTAGAGCCGGCGATAGCGATGCGCACCGCTGTCGCCGGCACCCTACACACGGAGAGATCCGTGCTTAATTTCTAGTCAGATTGCTTAGAATGTAAGCTCGTATCTCTCCATGTATACCCCCCTTTAGTGAATAGACCCCTTAGTACAGCGTTGATTGATATCGCCGGATTTCATGGCACAGAACGGTTTAAAAACAATGGTCTTTCCAGATCTACTGTATGTGATTGCGGAACATGATAAGGGAAAATTAGAAGCTGTCTGGTAACACAAATGTCAGGAGTATGCCTTCATCATTGTCACAACGCTCCAATGCAGCGTCCTGCGCTACTTTTCAATCAGCAGAGATTTCCCACAGCCATCCTGCATTTATCTCATCACACTGGTCAAAATTTCACTGAAGGCTTCATTTATGAAGCAGTGATAAATGGCGGATGTAGCAATCCTGGCACAGCGCGGCGGCGAGACGTATTTCTGTGAATAGCCTCTGACAGGAAGGAAGCTGCATTTCTATTTCCAGAAGTTATTTCCGATAAAATTAATATATTTGTTCTGTTCTTTCAGAATCAACAGCTTCTATCCTCCCGACATCTCCGATGATATCATCAAAGTGTGTGCAATTAAAACTTATTTTGAAAAGGATCCTTTAGAAGCTGTTTTACATGGATAACATGTTGCAAAAAATTATGTTTTGTTTTATCTTTATTTAGGCAATTTGTGCAAAGCAGCGAGCGTTGGAAAACATTATAATTCATGAAAGAGCCAAGTGATGCTCGCATTTCCAGAACTAATATCTATATCCAAGGGGCACATTTTTAGTTTCTACTAAAAGTTTCCAATACAAGTAACACTAAAAGGGCAGAGGGAGGGTGTGTGAGGCAACAACGTATCTCAGATAGGGAGCAGTTGCACCAGAAATTGTGTTTAAATATAATAGCCAAGGATTCTAAGTGTAGTGAATATCGGAAATGAACTAAAATAGAAACCCACCCAAACTTAGGGGTTCCGAGTCTAAATTGAGTCCCAGTTCGGAGTTACTTTGGGGTTCTGAGTAGAACAGAGTCTTGGCTCAGGTCTGTTGTCAGCTCAGAACTTAGATTTAAAAACAGATTTTGGATTGCATGTAAACAGGTCCAAATTACATTGGGGGGTATCAATGTTTATCAATTTTTTATTGATTTTAAAGGAATGCAAAACCGACTAAAAAACCAAATCCGAACCAAAACATTTCTGGGCCGTTTTGCCAAGCCAAAACAGGATGATGAATTAGAACTAAAACCAAAACACGGGGGTCCATGCACATCTCATACACTATAAGTATTCAGAAGCCTGGCCATTACACCAACAGGGACTGTAATGACATTGTATACAAATACATATACTGTAATATGGAGCTGGTCCCCCTTTTGCAGCTATATCAGCTTCCACTCTTCTTGGAAGGCTTTCCACAAGACTCTGGAGTGTTTCTGTGTGAATTTGGGCCCATTCATTCTGTAGAGCATTTATGAGGTCAGGCACTGATGTTGGACGAGAAGGCCTGGATCGCAGTCTCCGTTCCAGTTCATCCCAAAGGTGCTCAATGGGGCTGAGGTCAGGGCCCTGTGCGGGCCAGTCAATTTCTTCCACACCAAACTCATCAAACCGTGCCTTGGTGCACTGGGGCACAGTCATGTTGGAATAAAAAAGGTTTTTCCCCAAACTGTTACCACAAAGTTGGAAGCATAGCATTGTCCAAAATGTCTTGGTATGCTGAAGCATTTAGATTGCCCTGCACTTGAGATAAGGGGCCTAGCCCAAACCCTGAAAAACAGCCCCATACCATTTTGCCTCTTCCGCCAAACTCCACAGTTGGCATAATGCAGTCAGGCCGGTAACGTTCTCCCGGCACCTACCAAACCCAGACCATCTGACTGCCCAACAGAGAAGCGTGATTCGTCACTCCACGGACCACGTTTCCACTGCTCCACAGTTCAGTGTCGGTGTGCTTTACATCACTCCATCCAATGCTTGGCATTGGACTTGGTGATGTGAGGCTTGCATGCGGCTACTAAGACATGGAAACACATTCTATTAAGCTGCCACCGCACAGGTTTTGTGCTTACATTAATGCCAGTGGAAGTTTGGAACTCCTCAGCTATGGAATCAGCAGAGTGTTGGCGACTTTTATGCACCATGCAATTTAGCAGTCGTTGACCCAGCTCTGTGATTTTACGTGGCGTAACTAAGACATTTTAGTGCTGTGTGCAAGAAACAGCATTGCCCCGCCCCCCCATACAAAACAGGGCCAGTGAAATATAGGGGCGTGGCTTCACGGGGAAGGGCCGTGGCCACGGAGCTCCCTTTTACGCATTATGGCAGCAGAGCACCCCTTCTTTATACATTAGGCAGGCCGATTCCGCTTCTTTACACATTAGACAGACAGAGTCCCCCTTTTTACACATTAAGCAGGCAGAGTCCCCATTTTTGCACATTAAGCAGGTAGTCACCTTTTTACACATTAAACAGGTAGAGACCTTCTTTTTTGCAATTTGGCAAGCAGAGTTCCCCTTTTTACATGAGAAAGAGAGTGTGTGTGTGCGTAAGCTTGATACTTACCTGTGACCAGCTGGCAGGCATCTCATCTTCTCCTTCCTGCCCGAATCTTACCCCAGCTAGCTGCTCCTCGCGGCACAGTGCAGGGTGCAGGGCAGAGACTGAGCAAGCTGGGAGAGATGTCTGATCCAGGGCTGTCAATGGCAGAGGAGGCAGAGACCTGGGAGCTGCGGTGGCATTCCCAAGTCACTTGAAGAGGTGGCAGCAGGAGACAGGCGGTGGTGCCGGTGGGATTCGTAGTGACTGCCTGAGAAAGCAGCCGTGCGGGCGGGAAGGCAGCGCTCCCGAGTCCCTTGCAGAGGCGGGAGACAGGCAGCAGTGCCGATTGGACTCAGAGTGAGCAGAGACTGACTGGAGATAGCGGCCGTGTGTGGGTGGGGTAGAGGGGTTGGGGGGTGTGCTGCTAGACGGTGCGCCTTCAGTGCATTTGCGCTGTGGGCAAGGCACCATCGGCACACACATAGTTACGGCCCTGATCTCTCTCTCTCTCTCTTTCTCTCTCTCTCTCTCTCTCTATATATATATATATATATATATATATTATATTCTGACAGGGGAACTGCACCCCACGTTACTATGGTAGTTGAACCTTTACAGCCTCTAAAATGCTTTAAAATTACTCTTAAAATGCTTCTCCGTAGTTTTACAAGTAATTTAAAAGAATTAAAAAAATTGCAAAAAATGCTGATTAATACTAATAATAATAATATGAGTAAATAATAATAAAAATATTTTTTATCATAAGGTTCATCGAACAAAAGCACAAACACCTGTAAACATAATGTTTTTATTTAATGTTTTTGAAGCACAGAAAAACAAAATATAGATAACTACCTTTTGCTTTTTCTTTCTTGCGCCTTTTCATTTTGCATCGGAGCCTGACAGTGGGAAGAAAATAAATCAGAAAAACAGCAAGAAAACAGAAACAGTGCAAAAGACGCACAAACACATTTGATAGGACAGGAACAAAAGTAAAAAAAAGAAAAGAAAAAAACAAACAAACACATGAAAAACAAGCAAAGACACAATGCTGTTCAAACACACACAGCCAAATGCTCGTCCAATTAATGGTGTGCACGCCCTCCCAATGTTACCCTAAGTGACCGTAAAGACCCTTGCAATTCTCACAGATACAGTATTAATGATCCCTTGTTAAGTGCATTCTGTTGCATTCAGCGGCAAATGAACAGAACACACAACTGAAGTGTGCGTAGGCTGGTGGGCAACAACAGAGGCGCGTTTTTGTGTGTGTGTGTCTCCAAAAGTCATCTCTGCAAAAGTGGTTTCGGTAAATCACACAAATGTAATTAATATTTATGTTTCCAATCAATGTAGATAATATTAGCCAGTGTTTCTGTTTCTTTGTTACAGCCGATCGGACTATTGAATTAGCGTTGAGGAAAGTCATATGTTCATGGTTTAGCAACTAGTATGGTCATTAAAAATGGTTCCTAAGGAAAGAGATACATTTGACGCGTCCATTAATCTACAAAAGAAAAGATTAATTTAGCCTTTTGGTTCTAGCTCTCTGTATTTTAGAAAATGATTTGCGCTAGTATTGTGTAACATTTATCCGCCTTTGCATAATGGCTGAGCGGATGATAACGATCCATAGACCGGATTTGCTTTCATTAAATGATAATAAGAGGTGTGGGAAGGGAGTATATGCAGAGTGAAACCATTATTTACATGTTCGCATACTGAATTTGCTTTCTACAGAGGACATTGTCACCATAATTACTATTTGTTAAGATAATGAGTTTCTAATGACTTTATTCATTGAACATTCTGGAACGGAAATTCATCCTGCAATAGATATATAATACAATTATAATGCCAATTCTAGCTAGATGGAGATTTCAGATTCAGGATTAGATCTGAGCAAAAATTGCAGTAAGTTTGCCAGGTTTTCAGAGGTCTTGCTATCTCAAATTGGGTGGGTCCGAGCAGGGCTGCCATCAGAGATGCTCCTGAGGAAGCTGGCAGCCATCAGACCAGCGAAACGCGTTGAGCCAAGGACACTGACCACCACCATTGGATCCACTTTTCACCCCTGGTACTTATTGGACTCTTTCACCTCTATTTGGACATTTCCAGACCTGGAACTTGAAACAACCCCTGCTGCTAATTGGATCCCTAACTGCCAAACTGAGATCCACGGGTATAATTTCCATAAGGACTGGGTAACTACCAAAATTTAAATATTGAGGAGCGAGTCCTAACCAGAGACTGCATATATAATCATCACATAAGTGAGATCCTAGTGGTCCTAATCCCCTCAATTGGGAATATACAAAGTCATTTCGTTCCCTTCTGTGATATTTTTAATTAATTATTTTTTTATTTCTTAATGTTTATTAAAATTATATGATATTTTATTGCAAATACCTTTTTCGTCCCTTATTGGCATTTCAGCCGGCGCCAGTACATCCCTATACTACTGCCATCAGAAATTGTGGGTCCCGGGACTGACAAAATAGGCAGGGACCCTCTGGGGAAAAGGTTGGACACAGAAGAGGGCGATAGTGTGGGTGGAGCTACAGAGGGAGTGGGGCGTCAATTGGTGTGTAAACAAGGCCTCCATGAGGCAGTGGCCAACAGGGAGAGTAAGAGGGTGAAGGCAGGGGGAGAGGGTGATAGGGAGAAAGGCACAGAGTAACAAGGAGTTGATGACTGGGAGAGGATGAGGGTCACAGGTGAGAGGAAGAGGGTGACAGGGAGAGGATGACGGTGAAAGGAAGAGGGTGATAGGTAGAGGGTCACAGGGAGAGGCAGAGGATGACAGAAAAAGGAAGAGGATCACAGGGACAGTTATAGGGTGGGAGAAAAAGGAAGAATGAGACAGGGAGGGGATGAAGGTGTTGGGATGAAGGTGGCAGAGAGAGGGTAATGGGAAGAGGAAGAGGGTGAAGAGGAGAAGACGAGGGTGATGGGGAGAGGCACAGGGTCACAAGGAGAGACAGAGGGTGACTGGGAGTTGGTGATAAGGAGAAATAGAGGGAGAGGCCTAGGGTGACAGGAATTATTACAATTACTTAGTTTATTTAGGCCCACAGTAGAGAGGGGCTGAGAGGACAGAGCGGCCCCTCATCCCCCTCTATGTTCCATAGCAGCAGCGGCTTTAGAGCCTGGGTGAAAGTGTTGGAGACAGCGCTGGACTGCTAGTGCTGTAACTAGTGCACCGGCAGACAGCAGCCATGTGCAGAAAGCAGTAGCATTTCAAATTTGGCACAGGCCATGAGCCAATCAGAGCTCGTGGACCGGCAGCCAATCAGGAGCCGGTGGCTCCTGATTGGCTGCTGATCCGTGAGCTCTGATTGGCTATCTGTGTCTCCATGGGTGCCACCAGGGCCCCCTGCCAGCTCGAGCCCGAGACAAAGATACTGTCTGTTCCCCTTGATGGTGGCCCTGGGTCATAGAGAGTATTATTAGTGGGTCAAGAACTTTTCTGGATTTAATGTGTCTGGAACAAAATATCTTGTAAACAGTGTAATAAAATTTAAGTCAAAAATATTACTCTGATGAATAACAAGTGATGTACAGTTTAACAGAAATGTAAAGTTTGTAAATGTAAAGTGTTAATGCAAATCTCACTCTCCCAACTAACAAAATAGAATAGTCCAATCTTTATTACCCCCCGTAATATGAATATAGCAATCCATGGTGTATTTCTAATAGTCCAACTGCTGCTGATGTTGGAAAACTCATTCTAGATCTTCCCTAGGTGGCGCAAATGGTAAAAAGTCCAAAGAAATTACCCGTGTGGGCTAAAGTCCGTTCCTTTTCATACAAGCGAGTTCATATGTAAATCCGTCGTCCAAAGATGGTGTATGAAAAAAAACACAATATATACACAAATGTTCAGTAACAGTCTCTGTGGGTATTCGAGGGATAAAATGTACACCCAGGTTCCTTCAACTATTCAGTACTTGGGATATGCAGTTCTACTCGTAAGGTCCACCTCAGTGATTCGCATAAATGTACTGCTTACATGCGCTTACTTCTAAGACAATTGTATAAATCACATCAAGGTTTCTTTCACCCATACGAATGTAGTATCCAAAATAATCAAGCACCCACGAGTATATCTCTAGATATATAGGATGCTCACGTGTATGCTTACTTCAAGGTGCAGTGTACTTTCACATCAAAGGTTTCTTTCGATGTTTTCCGCTGTCTTCCTCCTCTATTCCTTCAATTTTACTTCATGCTCAGTGAAAAGCACAAAAAAAACGAAGGAATGTATGAGGGTACGAAAGATTTTTAATAAAATAATTTAAAACAGATATTCGTCACAATAAGTTCTTATAATTGGACATATGACAATAATATCATGACCAGATAGTGCAACTCCTCAACGTGAGAAAAAAAGATGGAAAACCCGGGTATTCTCACCGTTGTATCGTTGAATTCACCGGTAGAAAGTATTCAGCTTCCAATGGAAAACATCGAAAGAAACCTTTGATGTGAAAGTACACTGCACCTTGAAGTAAGCATACACGTGAGCATCCTATATATCTAGAGATATACTCGTGGGTGCTTGATTATTTTGGATACTACATTCGTATGGGTGAAAGAAACCTTGATGTGATTTATACAATTGTCTTAGAAGTAAGCGCATGTAAGCAGTACATTTATGCGAATCACTGAGGTGGACCTTACGAGTAGAACTGCACATCCCAAGTACTGAATAGTACTGAACCTGGGTGTACATTTTATCCCTCGAATACCCACAGAGACTGTTACTGAACATTTGTGTATATATTGTGTTTTTTTTCATACACCATCTTTGGACGACGGATTTACATATGAACTCGCCACCTAGGGATTATTCTAATATACCCTTTTTCTAGCATCATTTAGTGTGTTAGGTGACACACTAGGATAGACCTTGGGTTGGCGGCATTTGTGCGCAGGGACATATCCTAACCCCTTTATTATCATTCTAGATCTTAAAGAAATACTGCTCAAAATAGGTGTCACTTTGGCTGATGCCCCAAAGTTACCTGCTGGTTCCACAAACAAACTCCATTGTCCCAGTGTGAGCTATTTTCATCTATAAGAAGTAGATATTTAAGTTAGGCAATAGTATATAGATACATCTGATTAGAAATAGCATTGTAAAGTAGAGGTACTGTAGTGAATAGTGATAATACCAAAAGTGCCATTATAGTGATTGAGATAATTCTGTGTTTCATTTACGCTATTTCCACTTTACCTTGTCCGAAGTAATCTTTCAAGTCAAATACCCCACTTTAGCCTTTATGGTGGAGCCCTTAGTAAACAAATACTACAGTACTTTTTTGGCACAACTTCTGGTCTGATGACTGTCTGTCTCTGGAGAGGAAATCCTTGCCTCTCTGCTGTGGTGGGAGAAGGGGAAATAACAAGAGTGCCGCTGAAGAGTAGAATTGGGATAAGAGCCCCTCCTTGCAGACACAATAACAGATTGTAACAAAATCCATTTTCTACAACATACTGTACTGTGGTAAACAAAAAATAGAAATCTTAATGAGGTAACATATTAAGTGCTGGTTTAATCCCTGAATAAGGTGACAAGAGGTACGTTTGGTGGGAGTGTACTATTAAACCTTTTAAAAGGGTTTAATTGTGCCCCCAAATCATCCTGGACAGCTGCTAGACCAAAGAGAACTGTAACATCTTATTTTTACAAGGTACTGTTTGAAAGAATTACACTGTACCTATCAAACAGGTATTGGCGGGGAGCATGGTGACAGGCTATTTCATTGATCTTGTACACCATGCTAAAACTTTGAAGAAATTTTAGGATCCAGCCACTTAAGGTAAGCAAAAAAAAAATCCAATTATCACTTTTTCTAAACTTTGGAGTGATCTAGCTTCTGTATGTTCAGCCAAAACCCGTGTGATGTTACAAAACTCAGCAACTGAAAATCGCTCTCCAATTACTCACTTCTCTGAGAAAGAAATGACACTCGGAGTCAGAGGTACAAGGATGATGAAATAACAGGATACTGATTAGGGAGAAAATGACAAGGATGCGATAGAACAGGGATAAATGGTAATTAGAGATACGGTAAGCCAGTCATTAACGCTGCATTGTTCCAGTTTTCCTGAAAGCTAATGCAAATCGTAATTTCTCAAGGGAAATTGAGTCTCTAATTATGTATGTCTTTGTGCATGCAAACATTTAATAAACTGCATTTTAGATATTTTTGGATCTCAAATTTTACTCCTATGTAAATAACTCTGTAGGGGCAAATTAGAATTTTGATGACACTGGAATACGCCGTAAAGCTATGAATCCTATCCAGTTAATTGACGGCGGAGAGTGGAGTCTTTCAGCTCAGGTAACCAAAAATTAATCAGATATGTTTAATTAGTGTAGCTAAAAAAAACCCTCTCCTATAACCTGTTTGCAATTTACTATGGGGTTAATTCTAAGTTGATGGCAGCAGGAATTTTGTTAGCAGTTGGGCAAAACCATGTGCACTGCAGGGGGGTAGATATAACATGTGCAGAGAGAGTTAGATTTGGGTGGGTTATTTTGTTTCTGTGCAGGGTAAATACTGGCTGCTTTATTTCTACACTGCAATTTAGATTGCAGATTGAACACACCCCACCCAAATCTAACTCTCTCTGCACATGTTATATCTGCCCCCCCCCCCCCCCCTGCAGTGCACATGGTTTTGCCCAACTGCTAACAAAATTCCTGCTGCCATCAACTTAGAATTACCCCCAGTGTACAGTAAGAGATTACACTGTTTTCAATATATTTCTGTGTTTTCGTACCGTGTGCCTTGATCATCTCAAGGCTGATGCCAAGCTGGAGTTATAGGGGGAAAGTATCAAAGTAGAGATGTGGCAAGTGTAGATGCTCCCCATATCAACCAATCAGATTATAGTTATCAATTATCAAGTACATTCTGTAAAATGAAGGTAGTTGCTGATTGGTTGCTGTGGGGTAACCACTGAATCAGTCAGTGTTGATCCCAGATTGTTTCCATTGATGTTGCTAAAGATGATCAGCTATTCACAATCCATCTGCCCAATGGCAGCCACAGGGTATTTCTGCATTTTAAGCAATTTCAGACAGAATTATGTAACCGGCACCAGTTGTAGTACACAGAATAATGGTTTAATCAGACCACATCATTTTTAAAGTAAATGTCACATTTATGTTGGAACTTAACCTTAGGTTGCATGGACTGAGAGCCACCAGGCCCATCAGCGTTCGTTATTGTGTACCTAGAACACTGGATGTACTGGCCTGGATCACACAAATTGCATAGACATTCTCCACTATGGGGGTCATTCCGAGTTGATCGTAGCTGTGCTAAATTTAGCACAGCTACGATCATCTTCCCTGATATGCGAGGGGATGCCCAGCACAGGGCTAGTCCACCCCGCATGTCAGTGCCGGCCCCCTTCCCCCGCACAAATACAAAAGCATCGCACAGCGGCGATGCGTTTGTACTTGTGGAGTAACTCCCAGCCAGCGCAGCTGATGCGGCTGGCCGGGAGTTGATCATCGCTGCCACTGGCCGCAGCGGCTGCGTGAGACATCACACAGCTTCTGCGCCCCCCCAACGGTCCGGCCACGCCTGCGTTGGCCGGACCGCGCCACCTAAATGGTGGCTAATGCCGCCGTCCAGCCCCCTCCCACACTGCGACCGCCTCTTCCTGTCAATCAGGCAGAGGCGATCACTACTGAACGAAGGCCTTAGGTCGTCCGGCATGTGCCGGCGCACTGCGGCGCTGGCGCATGCACAATTCCGACCCGATAGCTGCGCTGTGATAAACTGCAGCGAGCGATCAGGTCGAAATGACCCCCAATAGCAGGAAGATAAACAGAAAAAAAGTTAACTTTAAACTAAATCTGTAATAAAAAATTTTTAATCCAAGCATTTGTCAAAATTAATTAGGACCAAAAAAACTGAAAAAAAGATGATTGCAATAATGTTTACCCCATTTATTATATCCAAGATATTCTCTGAAGTAGCCAACTTTCTTCACAAGTTACAGACTGTATTTCATTTATTGCAGTTCACCTGTGTGCAGGTAAATTATGTCACATGATTGTGGCATAAATACACTTTTCTTCGAGAGGCTCCCCTTGGTAGGTAGTGTATTCCGAGCATAGTCTACAAAATGTGGACAAAAGAACATCCAAGCAGATCTGGCCAAAGTCATTGGGAAGTACCATTCTAAACCATTGAATATAACCTCAATCACAGTTGAGCCCATCATAAAAAAATGAGAAAAAATATAACTGTGCATCTACCTAGAACAGAAATCCTCAAAAACGGAGTGACCATGCGAGATGTAGTACAGGACACAAACAAGAGGCCAATGGCAGCTACTGTACTAAGGAGTTACAGATTCACATAGCGGGTTGCAGTAAAGGGGTTGGTTAGGGTTAGGCTGCAGGAAGGAAGGGTTAGCAGGGAGGGGGGAACATACTTACCTCACCCCTGTCGGGATTTCACAGATCGGGATATCGGCTTCGGTACTGTGACCACCAGCATCCAGTCCGGCAGTCATTTATACTGAACCCCACATAACAGTGATGGGAGTAACTGTGCATGGGACAGCAAAAATATGCACCTGCCTTAAATCTGGTATGTATGGGAGGGTGGCCATAAGAAAGCTATTGTTAGAGCAAATTCACATCAAAGCCCGTCTAGAGTTTTCCCAAAGACTTGTGGGAGACATGACCTTGTGGAGGAATTTTCTAAGATCTGATGAGGCCAAAATGTAACTCTTCAGGCACCATAATGTGCACTCTGCGTAGCTCAGATCTAACACTGCACACAACGGGAGGCTTATAAATAGACATGGTATAATGCATGGAGCAAAGTACTAATATATCCTGAACGATAATCTGCTGCAATCTACACGAGTGCTCAGATGTGAAAGATGATTCATCTTCCAATGTGGCAATGACCCGAAGCCTACAGTAAAAGCAACACTGGTAACATGCAAAACTTGATGTCCAATCACCCTCCAACCTGACGGAGCTGGAAAAATTTAGCCAAGAAGAATGGTCTCATCTCTACGTGTAAAACTGACAGATACTCTCCCAAATGGTCTCAGCCTTCTGCCAAAAGTGCTTCTACCAAGTATTCCTTGGAAAATGGTGTGTATGCAGGTCTAAGGATGGTGCAGAGTAACCGTAAAAACCAGCGGATGACTAAAAACTATGAACAGCCCAACTGATTAAACTAAAGGAGTGGTTTATTGAAGTAGAAATGGGTGCAGCTGTACTCAGATACACACTGAGGTTGGATGGAGTGGAGCTTCAGTGAGCAGAGAGACAGACGGCTCATAAGCCAGTGGTCCGAGAAATGACATGGCTAACACTGCATGAAAACACTGAGCAGCAAGGGGAAGGTGATGCCATTACCATCCCCATATTCATGCCCCCCTGTATCTACTGAGGTGGGGGAGACTTGATGAGGGACACATGCGTCCCCTCCCAACCCACCATGTGGCAGGTAAGTGCCCTCTTGAAGAATACCCTGGTCTGTCGAGACTCTCGCCTTAATTTGAAGACGTGCACAACTATTCTCCAGCTTTGCAGTTCCAGCTGATAGCGTTACTGTTCTGTTATTCATGGTTATTTATGATTTGTACATATGCTACAAAAAATACAGAACAGGAATGAGAATCTATCAAACGCTAACTAGAAAAGTAGACAGTTCTGCAGATACAGAGAAGCTAGCATATGGATTTATCTGCATATTATTATTACAACATGTTTTGTTCATATGTTTGTAAATCCAGTCATCAGGACACAGAGACATGTGAGTTCACTGCTGTGCTGTTTATTTCCTCCAACTCCAGGCACACTGCACAATAGACCACCCACTTCCCAGCATCCCCCTGGTCCTAGGGACCATCACTGAAGATTCAGGCTTACACAGATTAGTAAGGGAGTTTCTACAAATATTAAGCATTCTAATACACTAACATCACATCCTCTTTTCTTTAAAGATAAGCCCTGTACGCTACAATGCAACATTTAACAATGTCATATTAAGAACATCATCTAACACGTTTCAATGAGTCTCTCAGGTCTGCGTATTTCCCTTTTGGGTCTTTCATACACAGTCTGTGTTTCATCGACCATGTTGGACCTTTCTAGAATCGTGGTTTGTTCACCATTATCAGGATCATCATACATGTCAGATGAAGGGTATTCTTCAGTCATGTTGTCTTCATTATGGTTAGGTTGAGATCTTAAATCCACCCGATTTCTTCTTACTTCCGTTTCACGCTCTGTACATATAGTATAAGATCTTGGTGCTACTTGTGCTTGCACAATACCTTTCTGTACCCAAATACCTTTCTTGTGATCTCTGAGACGGACTTGGTCACCCGATTTTAGATCAGATAAACGTTTTGTTCATCTGTCATGGAACAGTTTTTGTTTCGCCTGTTGACGTTCCTTACTCAGTCTGACCATCGCTGAGTTATGTGTATTAAGCAGTTCATCATGTATTGGGAGATTTGCTCTAATCCTCCTTCCCATCAGCATTTGTGCAGGAGAAAGTCCATTCTGTAAAGGTGTACTGCGGTAGATTAAAAGACTTTTGTAGAAATCTTCTTTACCTTCTTGAGCTTTTTTCATGAGACTCTTTACAGTTTTTACTGAACTTTCCACCAACCCATTTGAGCATGGATAGTGGGGACTTGGCGTAGTATGGACAAACTCCCACTCATCAGCAAATTGTCTAAATTCAGCACTGGAAAACTGAGGACCATTGTCAGTGAACACTTCCATAGGAACACCATGCCTTGCAAAGATTGACTTCATGTAATTGATTACGGCTTTACTAGTAGTTGTATGTAGTGTCTTCACCTCAGGGTAGTTAGAGTAATAATCAGGCACGACAATGTATGTTTTCCCATTACAATCAAACAAATCTGCGCCAACTTTCTGCTACGGTCTCTCTGGCACTGTGTGAGGACTCAGTGGTTCGACTTGTTGTTTCAGTCTATACGTAAGACATAATTCACATGTAGATGTAGTCTGTGCTATGTCTTGGTTCATTCTTGGCCAATACATAACTTCACGCGCTCTCCGCTTACATTTTTCTTCTCCTAAGTGGCCTTCATGTATCTTGCACAGCATAGTTTTTCTTAGTCGTGCAGGTATTACAAACCTATTGCCTTTGTAAATAATACCATCGACAACTGTAAGGTCACTGCGGTACATCCAATAATCATGGATAGACAGCGGGCACGCATATTTTTCTGCTGGCCAACCTTTCAGAATGATATCTTTCAACACTTTCATTGTGTCATCTGTCTCACTTTCTTTCCTAATCTGTTCTTGTCTTGCAAGAGACACTCGATAATGTCGATATTATCTTACACCATAAAGCTATACCTTTCAACACACTCTTACCATGGAGCCGCTACGGCCGCTATACTTAATATACACGCTACGCACTTTGTACGCTATTTGCGTACAGAGTCCCGTACATTGTACGGTCTTAGCGTACACACGCCGTGCTGGGTGTACAAAGTACGCACAGCGCGCGCACACACTCTTTACAAACTTTAAACCTTGTTAGTAATGCAATGCAATGATGTTAACCTTAAACCTTACGCAGCGCTGATGGCATAAAGTACCCGCAGTGCGTACACACCTTATCAATACACTCTTAAACCTTATACAGTTAAATACACTTTAAACCCTAGCAGGGAAATGAGGACACAACACCGATTTGTAGTTAACCGCTGGGTTCTAACACCACAGTGGATTATTTGAAAGGGGATAACAGTACAAATTATACTCTACAAGGCTAACAAGATAAATCTACAACAGAATAATGGCTACAGTCAATGTGCATACGTGAGAATATTCGCTTGCATAACCTGGACCAGTCCTCCGCTCATCAGGTAGATAGCGTTCAGAGTCTTCTGACCGGCCAGGCAGCAATAGGCTTTTTATACACAACTTCCATAACCCATACAATGGTTACTGTAATCCCTTTGTTCATTGGACACAGAGATGCATCTCTACATTACAGGAGAGGTCATAAGTTGATTTGAAAAGGTGGGCGATGTCTTTCCCAACTGCTCTTGTGGGTGGTCTCCTCTGGATTCCCGCCGCATACATAATATACAGTAAATACAGTTTATATCTATATTCTACTTCTGCACATAACTATCCACAGGAACATGCGATCTTTCTCTAACCAACACCGGAATGTTACCCTTAAAATACCCTACAGCTGGATACTAGACATCACCTTATAACCTTAGTCTGTCCCTTCCTATCATGCAAAGGTGAATCCCTTAGTCCTGGAATCATTTAAACTGTTGATACTTGCTGATGTGGTGCAAGGGGGCTATGTGTACAATGTGCACTATTTGGGTTAAATATGTAATGTTCTGATAACCCTCTATGCGCTCACAAACTCCGCCGTAAATACCCATACCACGCGCAGGATCGCAGGAGCGATCATACGCAAATTGCAGATATGTGCACGCACGGCGGAACAAGTGCACGCGCAGCGGGCATGTGTGCGTGGTTAGTACATGATGTATGCATTACAATATTTTTCGACTTTGACACACTGGTAGAGAAGCTACGATCAAATTAACATAGGCTTCTATCTCTTCATCCATCAGACTTTTGAAACCTTCACTTTTGTCAACAGCACGAGAAAGTGTATCAGCAATGTACATGTATTTGCCGGGACAGTACAGCAAGTGTACATCATATTTCTGTAGTCTGATAAGCATTCGTTGAATTCTCATGGGACAGTCATGTAATGATTTAAACTGACTGTAAATGTTTGACCATACACAAACTGATGAAATCGCTCACATGCATATGTGATTGCTAGAAGTTCTTTTTCTATTTTAGCATACCTTGTTTCAGCACTTGTCAGTGCTCTTGATGCATAGATTACTGGTTGCCATGTATCCTCATGTTCTTGTAACAGCACTGAGCCTAGGCCAAATTGCGAAGCATCTGCTGAAATTCTTATTCTTTTCGCAGGATCAAAGAATTTTAGCACTGGTTGCTCTGTAATGATCTGTTTCAAGTTTTGCCAACTTTCTTCTTGTTCATGTGACCACATCTACTCGTTATCTTTGTCCAACAACCATCTAAGAGAGGCTGTTTGTTCAGAGAGTTGAGAAATAAACTTTCCTAAGTAAGTAATCATTCCAATAAAGCTTCTGACGTCGTCTTTGTTGTTAGGATGCTCCATGTTCACTATGGCTGATATTTTCCTAGGGTCTGGTTTTACACCTTGAGCCGAGACCACGTCGCCCATAAAGGTAAGTGTATTCACGCCAAATTCACATTTGTCCTTGTTTCGCTTTAGATTCACTTTCTTGACAAATTCCATTACTTGTCTCAATCTAGAATCATGTTCTTCCTTTGTAGATCCCCAGACAATAATGTCATCCATCATTGTTTCAACACCTGGAATATGTTCAAAAATCATGTGTATCTTTTTGTGATATACTTCTGGAGCAGACAATATTCCATATGGTAGTCGAAGAAATCTGTATCGACCTTCTGGTGTATTAAATGTACAAAGCTTTGAGCTTGCCTCATCTAGCTTCATTTGCCAGAATCCTGAAGACGCGTCCAATTTACTGAACCATTTTTCCCCCCGCAAATTGCGACATGATTTCATCTCTGGTTGGTAGTTTGAAATGTTCTCGTTTAATAGCTTTGTTTAAATCTCTGGGGTCTAGACATATTCGGAGTTGTCCATTTTTCTTTTCAACAATTACTAAGGAGCTTACCCATTCAGTAGGCTCATAAACTTTCTGTATCACACCCAAGGCTTCCATGCGATTTAACTCTTGTTTCAGTTTTTCTCTCAGCGCAATTGGCACTTTTCTACAGTGGTGTATCACTGATGAAACTTGCGTGTCTATATTTATTTTATGCTCTCCAGGCAAACAACCTAGACCTTCAAACAAGTCTCTGTATTCTGTAAACATCGATTTGCAGTCATCTTCTACTTGTGATGTCACCATAAAAACTTTCTTTAGCAAGCTTAGTTTCTCACAGGAACTTAATCCTAGAATCGGTTGCACATTTTTATCCACAATCAGTAGAGATGTTTTAAACTGTTGTCCCTTATATTTCAGTGTCTCTAAGCATGTACCTTTCAAAGGAATTTCCTCCCCAGTGTACCCTGTAACTTTCACTTTGGCTGGGTGAATTTTTGGTTTTACTCTAAAAGTCTTATAGTCTTGAAATGATATTAAATTCACCTGCGCACCAGTATCAAGCTTAAAGGGAATGACAATCTCGTTCACAGTTAAAGGGACAATCCATTCTTTCTTATCTGCACTGCAAAGTTCAATGCAATCCACAGAGAATTCATCTGTTTGTTTAACAGCATGCACTTTGGTTGTTTTGCTTTTAATTTTACAGCATTTTGCAAAGTGATTAAGTCTGCCACATTTCATGCAGGTTTTACCATAAGCTGGGCACATTTTAGGATTGTGAGCATTTCCACATCTACTACACATTTTGTAGTAGCTGTGGCTTAGACTGCTTTATTCTTGAGAATGAAGGTTTGCATGGCTCTGTTTTCTGCACTACATGCACATCAGCTTCCTTGTGTAACTTTTTGGCTTGAAATCTAGTTATTTCTGCAGATCTACACATAGTCACTGCCTTTTCTAGTGTTAGGTCTTGCTCTCTCAGCAATCTCTCTCTGAGTCCATTATCAGGTATTCCACAGACAATACAATCTCTAATCAGTGAATCCTTTAAATCACCAAACTCACAGGTTTTACTGAGTGATTGCAGCTCTGTAACATACTGATCAAATCCATCTACAGACTTCTGATCACATGTGAAAAACTTATATCTTTCATATGTCACATTTTTCCTTGGCACAAAGTAATCTTCAAACTTTTGCATTATAGAAGATAGCACCATATTCTGCCCCTCATCAAACTGAAAACTATTATAAATGTCCAGCACATCCTCTCCTATCACATGGAGGAAAATGGATGCCTTCGTTTTGTCAGTCTCTGAATCAGCTCCACATGCAGCAAGATATATATTAAACCTTTGCTTAAATCTTTTCCAGTTTTCAGACAAGTTACCAGACATCAGCATGCCGGTTGGAGGAGCCAGTTTATCCATGGTTACTCACTGTTTGAAGATAGGAGCATACGGCAGTCTTTGTAGACACAGAGTATCCCAGCCACAGACTTCTGCAAGATTATTTCACACTCTGAGAGCACTAGCAGTCCAAGTTAAACTTCTTCTGACACCATGTTTTGTTCATACGTTTGTAAATCCAGTCATCAGGACACAGAGACATGTGAGTTCACTGCTGTGCTGTTTATTCCCTCCAACTCCAGGCACACTGCACTCTGGACCACCCACTTCCCAGCATCCCCCTGATCCCAGGGACAATCACTGATGTTTCAGGCTTACACAGATCAGTAAGGGAGTGTCTACAAATATTAAGCATTCTAATACACTAACATCACACAACAGAGAGTGCACACAAAAATAACGAAGCATTGGAGTAAACATGGCGGCCTATAAACCCTTGAGACAGGTTGTGTGTAAAATACTGTTTATATTGTGGTCTCCATTCCACAATTGTGGTGCGGTGTCAGACTGATCAGCCTATACTGTAGTTCTGTGGATGTGTAGACTGGGTTTGTCTTCAAGTTCATAGTGGGTGTTTGGCTTGTAACCTGCCTCTTTGTCTCCTGATTTCCTGATCCTCTCCTTATAGCTACAGTAAGTCATTGTGTTGGCTTTGTGACTGGTTGGCAGGAAAGAACAGCAACCTAGTTGCTCGTTTATTGCACTGGTGAGGTGGGCTCTTCTCCAATACATGGAGGAGCGCCACCTAGCCAGGTGTACTTAGTGTGTGCTATTGGTATGGGAGTCCGAGACCTCTTACATCTCCTCTGTTTTTAAGGCAATTTGCCGGGGCAGATGTTGTTCAAAGTGCACTTGAGTTGAGTCACATAGCTCCACTGATTATCTGGTCATTCCTTCTTCTACCACCATACTGTTTTCTTCAAATAAAGAGCTGACCTACAGCATGTCACCTACAGCAGTGGTTCTCAATTTCGGTCCTCAATACCCCCAACAGTTCATGTTTTCCAGGTCACCTAGCAGGTGCACAGGTGTATTCATTACTCACTGACACATTATAAAAGACCCACAGGTGGAGCAAATTATTTCACTTGCAATCCTGTGAGGAGACCTGAAAAACATGAACTGTTGGAAGTACTTGAGGACCCGAGGTTGAAAACCACTGACCTACAGTATGCCTTGTGTCATTATTTATTGCACTGAAGAATATTAAATTGAGGACAGCTGGAAGCAATATACTGTACTGTAGTCTCTCTATGCAACGAGAACCACATCTGATATATTTTCAAAATTGGAAAACATAACTAGCCTGCAAAATCATAAAATCTAATGTGTACATAGAGCTGAGGACTATACCAATTGGCTAGCGGATAATGCACCTCATAATCAGGGCCAGATGTAGGGCCACATGGGCCTGAAGCTGAAAATGTTCAAGGGTTTATTATGAGAAGCAGAGGAGGTGTGATCAGTGCTGTGTGGGTGTGGCTAGAGCAGTGTGGGTGTATCTAGTGCAGTGTGGGCGTGGCCAGTTCCTCGTGAACATGTAGACCTCCTACACTATCCATCCCAATGTCTCCCTAAATATGTAGGAGGGCATCCAGTCAGAATCCTGGCAGTCAGGATGCCAGCAATTTAAATACAAATACTGGAATCCCATCTCTACACAGAATGCCGACACTGGAATCCTGAATAGGTTTACAAGCCCAGTGCCGGAATACCGACTGAATCCCCGTGCCACCTCTTTACTATAACCACCTTCCTTCTCCCAAACATATTCTCACCCCAATGCAGAGCCAGCCCTAACCTATATGATGCCCTAGGCAAGTTTTTGGCTGGTGCCCCCTAGCACCGCCGCTAGTTCCACCTCTGACCCTGCAACCCTTTTTTAGCCAAAAAGTTTGGCGCCTTTTTTGCCAAAAATGCATCTTATTTGCATTACTGTGTGGCTAGGATGCTTCTGCTGAATAAAATGATATGTGGCATACCAATATTCTGTGTGAGACTGTACTGTGTCTGCATGCGAACAGCTATGTTACAGTGATTTCCAGGAATACACTGTAATGTAGCATTTCATATGCAGATACAGCCGCAGTCACACACAGAATATAGGCATGCCGCATATCATTTTAATCAGCAGAAGCTGCTTGTGCCCCTAGTTTGCCTATGCCTAGGGCCGGCTCTGCCCCAATGCCTCCAATTCCTCTCATAAATGTCACTATTAATGCAGAACGTAATCACTACAGAGTTAAATAGTTGCATATCCACCTGAATTTTGTTTTTACTTTAATCTCAAAAGATTTTAACGTTTCATAACAGGATAATAACAATGCAATTAATTGTTGTATCTTATGCACAACTGCCTTTATGTTGTGTAATGTAAGCATCTGATCTGTGCTATTTTTTTTATTTGATTAAAAATTGTATTGAAAAAAAAGAAGTACGTACTGTAAGCATTATCACAAAAACAATACACACTTACACTCATTGCTAAATCCAGAAATATCTAAGCAACTATTTGCACTAAGCTATGTTCCCAAGCTATTTCAATTTAATATGCAAACAAATATTATGTACTCATAAATTCAGGTACTTTTTAATAAGCTCTAATTCACTTTGATAAGCTTCTCCAGACAAAATACTTGACGTTATGACTTTTTGACTGTCTGCTAAGATTTAACTTTAAATAGATGTCATTAGATGATGTGCATCTTCAAATAATGTATCTGACATTAAATGGCACGCAACACAAAATATCTGCCATTAATTTATACACAGCTTTAGACGAAGAACTCTAAGTGATAGGCAACATTGCATAATTGGCTTTCAGTGCTTACATTAATGAATATAAGTAGTCGTGGGCAAATAAAAAGGGAACATAGACTATTTATATTGTTGAGTTTCCATTAAATTCTGTAGGATTAATTGCTGTGATTTCTGTACTAGAATATATTTAGTTTGATTCCTAGTAATGTATCATGTATTTTTGGGACATATGGCGCTACAATAGCAGTGCACATCAGCGCTAAAGGTCGTGGAGCTGCTGCAGGGTCCAGAGGTTATTGTGCCCACCAATGCCTGGAAACACACCCTACAGCCCCCCGATGCCTTAGGTGATACACCCCCATTCCACTGGGCACCCCCCTATTAACAACATGGAGTAGCACCAGCCAAAATATTCACAGGTAAGAAGCTTCTGTCCACTTCCCTTCCGTGTAGACAATCAGCACACAGGGCCTCATTTCTTTCTTTACAGTTGTTTACTTCAGGGGGTTCTCAACTGTAGTCCTTAAATACCACAAGCAGGTCATGTACTATGGATTTCTTTAATCATACACAGTTGGTTTAATATATATTGCTGAGTCAGCAAGTATCCCACCTGCTACCACAGACAGAATTCTTGAAAACATGACCTGTTTGGTAAACTTGAGGTAGAGAAACACTGAATTATTTAATCCGGGTACTTGCTGTAATCCCACCCGCAGCAGCACGCATCTGCAATCACAGTGTTTTCTTCTCTGCATAGATTGTAAGGCGCATGACCCTGCACTTAGTGTACTTGGGCAACGTCAGCCTGCCCCTTCTTTCCATTGTTCCTCCTTTCTAAGCACAAGGTATACAGGGAAGTGGTCCTGGGGTGCACACTGGTAGTGAGAGGTGCGACCCTGTGGAGACCTTTAAGTACTGCATACAAAGACAAGGTTGCAGGTGCACAATTCAAACGCTACCAATTTATTAATAAAAATCATTGCAATAAAATGTTGCACTTTGAGCGAGAGAGATGCAATGGGGAGTCGAACTCCTTTTTATGGTGCCATACCAAAAGACACATTTTGTGAGGGAAGAACCCCTGCAATACTGTATGCTCATACGTGCAACTCTACATGAGCCAATGAATCTAGGACAATGGCCCTCATTCCGAGTTGTTCGCTCGCTAGCAGATTTTAGCAGCATTGCACACGCTAGGCCGCCGCCCTCTGGGAGTGTATCTTAGCTTAGCAGAATTGCGAATGAAAGATTAGGAGAATTGCTAATAAATAATTCTTTGCAGTTTCTGAGTAGCTCCAGACCTACTCACAGATTGCGATCACCTCAGTCCGTTTAATTTCTGGTTTGACGTCACAAACACGCCCTGCATTTGGCCAGTCACTCCCCCGTTTCTGCAGACAATCCCTCTTTTTCCCTGACACGTCTGAGTTTTTTAGCACACTCCCGGAAGACGCTCAGTTACCACCCAGAAACGCCCCTTTCATGTCAATCACTCACCGATCAGCGGAGCGACTGAAAAGCGCCGCAGGATCCACAGCAAATCTACTAAGTTTTTAGTTAAATAACTAAGCGCATGCGCCCTGCGTGCCTTGCGCATGCGCATTTTGCAACAAATCGCAGCATAGCGAAAATCGGCAACGAGCGAACAACTCAGAATGAGGGCCAATATGTGCACTTTAATCCCTGGCACCCAGTGGTTGTACTGACTGTGTCATTTGGGCAATGTGTAATGGAGACTTGCAAGAATCGTGGTTCAATGCAACTGGAATGGGTCTAAGAATACCTGAAATGAGGAAGCCACAATTTACCAGATCGAAAGCCGATGGTCAGCAGCCACTGACATTCCCGATCCAATGGAAGCACTTTTACCATCAAATTCAGGGTTTTCGATGGTCACCAACCAACAGATCCAGTTCTACATTGCCCATCTGATGGTGATTGAAGCTTAGTGTATATGGCCGTGTGCAAAGCTCTGACTTCTTCTGCATATGTACACATTATAACCATAGATGGTTATATCATCAAATAGTTTTGATACAAAAGCTAGTAGCCATCTCACTTGATTTGATGCCGGAAGTCCGGCAACCAGTCATATCCTGTCCGTCCCTGGCTTGAACCAATTCAACGAATATCAAGAATTGGAGAAAAATTCTCCAACTTTTGGAAGTTTGAGAGACTGGAGCCTGTGACTTTGCCAAACCAGCTCTCTGTTCAGAATAATCACATCGTATATCAAATAATTGGGACATGGTCTGAGTTTGCTCATGGTTCAACAAAAGCCTTGTACTACCTATTACTGTAACCCATTATTCTACAAAACTAGTTACCAGAAGTCTGAAGAGACTCAAATTACTAAACAGTGCACAAAGCAAATACATAAACTAATAAACCTTTTAGTAATAAATATTGCGATCGCGGCTCATGTTATCACACCTATATCCTGAAAAATCACGTTATCGCAGTCTGCGCGCTCACGTTTATCGCACCTATCCTATTCCAAACTGGCAATAATGGCAATCGTGCAATAATCCTATCCGTTAAAAGCATAGGAGAAAATGGGGAAATCTGCCTGTACCCCCCAATTTTGCAAACCAATATAGGAAAACATTATAGAAGTCTATTAGTGGCCAAAATAGAACTAATTGGTGTCATTAAATCGTGTCAAATGGCTGTTATATACATTTTTTTTTTAATGCTAAAAAATTATAGAAAGCAACTTTTTTCTGCAAAATACAGTACATGCTCTCATTAAATTTTGGGAACATAAAAATGGGTATGGGTATATATTAGGTAAATTTAGAGGACTTTAAAAAAAAGTGGAAATGGACCGATTACTCCGACCTACAAGCCTAAAAACACTTGTCCCACTTATAAAGCACCCCAATATACTTGTACCCCAATTTCCATTACTTTGCATTTTTTGACCCTAAAAATTACATGTCATTATTGGCTAATTTAAAATAATTAAAATCTTCTAAGTGCCTAATTAGTCACTCAGGGGAGGGTCCCAGGGGTTCTGAGCCAAATCCCAAAATTTTTAGCTTAAAATAGGGATTTTGCACTACTTATCCCCAGCTCGGAGATGGTGAAGAGAAATCTGTGATAAACCCCATGGAGACTTATCACCGATAATAGGATACCGAATTATGGCATTCACGATGAATTTTCATGAAACGGCGATATTGCAGCTAATTGGATACCCGCCTATGGTCTGTATTGGGGTCCCAGATTTCTCTGCAGCCGTGCAAATGCATTGTCGCCGTCCACGGGGGAGTGTATTTTCACTTTGCAGGAGTGCGAACGCCTGTGCAGCAGAGCGCCTGCAAACACATTTTGTGCGGAACAAGACCAGCCCTGTAGTTACTTATTCTGTGCGATGATTGCTGCGACGAATGACACGGTAATGACATCAGATACCCACCCAGCAAACGCCTGGTCACGCTTATGTTTTTCCAAACCCTCCCAGAAAACGGTCAGTTGACACCCATAAATGCCCTCTTTCTGTCAATCTCCTTGCGTTCGGCTGTGCGATTGGAATCGTCGCTAGAACCAGTGCAAAGCCTGCACATTGTGGTGCAAACGCATGCGCAGATTAGCCATTTTTTTCACTGATCGCTACGCAGCAAAACAACGGCAGCTAGCGATCAGCTCGGAATGACCCCCCCTAATACGCTAATAAAGATTCAGGTGCATAAATGAGCAAATACACACACTTCACCAATTTGTTTAAATATCTTTATATCTCTCAATCAAAAAAGCTTACATATAAATGAATTAACAAACATTTAATATCATTTAAAATTAACGGCATCCAATGCTGTATAAAAAAATATTTGTATGTATTAGTAGTCATGTGACATTTGTCGTATAAATACGACACAACAAAAAACTGAATGTCCTTAATTGTATCACTGCAGCATTTTTTCTAAAAAAAAAGCAACATTGTGTCTTTACTGAAATCCAACATGAATACAGTTTAAAATGTCAGAGTAGCGGTGCCTCAGCTAGTTACGGGCTCACCTGCTTTGTTCAATTGGTGATTTGCAGCGCTCAACCTATATGAGTATATAAATGATGATGCTGTGAGACAACGTGAAATATCAAAAATGACTTGGTTTTATTACTAAAAAAGACAAATGCATAATTGGTATGCATGCATACCGAAATAGCAATTAAGAATTAATCTGTTGAGGATATGTTTTGAGTAGTTATGTAATTGCTGTTGGGGACGGTAAATGTATAATAAGATGCTAGAGCAAAGTTATGGGATGCACAACCAGGTTAGTACACCTGCTGAGGAATGTAGTTCTGGTGGTAAAAAATATCCAGTTTAAATGTAAGAAAAAAAGAGAAAACAAGGAAAAAAGTATAAAGTTCTGTTCAGCTGTGACCCAGCTGGTTGTGAGAGATCCAAATGGCAGTAAGGAGTAAAGTCACTTTCAGAATAGTTAGCGGCGTCCCGCTGTCTATTTGCACGAGCTAATGATGATGCCGGCTTACGGTGATTGCGGTGTTCCCCCGGGGTTCAAGGTGCGCCGGGTGCGGGGAGGGTGAGGGGACAGGGAACTCCGGACGGACCAGGCCCTGTGGGAAGGGATTCTCCCCTCTCTGTCCTGGTACGGACAGCGATGGGAGATCCGGCCACCGCAGGGATTGGTCTGGCGGCGGTCAGCTAGTGTGGGCTTGTTCAGAGCCGTCACTGCCCACCGTCCGCCGGGAACGGAGCTTCTTGGTTCACCTGTCTCTCCCCCCTCCTCCGCTGTTCGACTCGAAAACACCCCACCGGCTTACCTCTTCTCCTTCGGGTCTCTCTCCGTTGCTGCTGACTTCTTCCGGGTAGGGGAGTCACGTGACCCCCGCTCGGCTGGTCTGAAAGAGTTCCACAGCCCGTACTGCCTGTACGGTGTTGGTGGGAAATCAGTCACCTGCTTTGCTCACTGACTCACTGAGCTCACCGTTCTCAGTTGATTATGGCTGGAGGTGAACAGTTTGTGCAGCGATGTTCCCTTGCTGGGATAGGTTACCTTCCAGCAGAAGATGGTGTAACCAGGTGAGTTCTCGTGAACTGGTGCTGTACCACCGATTGTTTTACCCTTACCCCCAGGAAGGACTTTCCAAGCTGCAGCAATCACCTGTGCCCACACTGGCACCTGTTACCAGCTTTAAACACCACGGCTACCATTGCGACGCTGCACGCTAGAGGTGCTCACTGTGGACAGGTCATTCAAGTAGGAGCAGACAGTGAGCCAGGGACGTGGGGAGGTGGACGCGGTTTTGTTACAGGAAAGATCTCTGGAGGCTGGTGCACACAGCTGGGAGACGGGTCCATCCCACCAACAGCGGTACAGCACCATTTCACGAGCTGAGGCACCGCTACTCTGACATTCGAAACTGTATTCATGTTGGCTTTCAGTAAAGACACAAGGGCCAGTATTTACTAAAAATCCGAGTTTGGCCGATTTGTGTTTTTTTTTCTAAGTCCCAATCCGGGAATTCACTAAGCACCAATCTCGGCAGTGTCTGGTCTATTCGTAATGGTTTGAATGACAACGTCCCGAAATAAGAATGAATAGAACATCGGTCAAACGCGGCTGTTATTTCATAGAATACGGGAATTCACTATTCATTCGTATTTGGGTGTTAGTCTCTGAGTGCTCAAATGCGGTCATATTTTTTTGCGATTCGTTAAAAAAAGCGGCAAAAAAATAGACCTGCTTTTTTCAGTCGTGTTTACATGTGTTGCAAATAAAAAATCACTCACACCTGAATTAGGATGCCTATAAAAGGATGTTAGGCCCATTTCAATACACCTACACTCAGAAATGGCAGCAGGACTGTGGGCCAGTGATCTTTTGTGTGCTGTGGGATTCCTCAGACTCAGACATCAGCCTGTAAGTACCCAGGGCCAAGAAACTCAACATGGTCAGCAGGTTGTACCGGTTCCGCGGAGGCTGCGCAGGCCTCGTTTTTTTAGGGGGCGTTTAAACTTGAAAGCATTGTCCGATGATAAGGTCATACAGATGTTCCATCTAAATCGTAACAACATTTTCCGTCTGTATGACCTTGTCAAACTGGGCCTAGACCCTGAGACAGCACGCTCTCGCCCTGTCTCAGGCCTGCACAAACTCCTGGCTGTGTTGCACTTTATGGCTACTAGCAGGTTTCAGGCTGTGTGTGGGGATGTCATAGGAATCTCACAGCCCTCATTTTCCAGAATCTTAACACAGATGATGTCTAACTACCTCTTCTGTTTTGTGTTTGTTTTAATTTCTCGGTGGCCAGTTCTGTCCTAAAATCTCATGTTTATTGTTCTTTAAAATGTACACACAGGTGTTGGCTGTTTTGCAGCCCCACATCGAGGCCTCAATCTGCTTCCCTACCCAGGAATCTCAGTGGCATGCCGTCAGGGTAGATTTCTATGAGCTGGCTGGCATGCCCAATGTGCTTGGAGCCATAGATTGCACACACATTCAGCTGAGACCACCTAGGGGCAGGCAGCACATATATACAAACCGCCATTTTGAACACTCCACAAATGTGCAGGTGGTTTGTGATGCAAATCTCAAAATAATGAGTGTTACATAGAAACATAGAATTTGACGGCAGATAAGAACCACTTGGCCCATCTAGTCTGCCCCTTTTTTTTATTCTTTAGGTAATCTCAACCCTTTTTGACAGCCCCCAGGGTAACCCAGTGTTGTTGCTGGTTACCCTGGGGGCTGCCATGACTCCTTCATCCTCAGTCAGTCATCCCTCTTTGATAAGTTTGAGGACGGACAAATGCCAGATGGATGGCTGCTGGGTATGTAATTTGATATGTGTAGGCCTGCGTATACTTTGTCCAAATACAGGTGCAGATGTATTAACCTGTAGAAGGCATAAGGAAGTGTGAAACCAGTGATCTGTGCAAGGTGATAAAGGCACCAGCCAATCAGCTCCAATATGTAAATTAACATTTAGGAACAGATTGTCTGCTGCCTTTATTACCTTGCACATATCACTGGTTTTTCACTTCCTTATGCCTTCTACAGGTTAATACATCTGCCCCACAGTGTGTTACTTATGTGTTGCTGTATCTTACCATGAATCACGTTACTATATCTGTCTTTTAGGTGATGGAGGATATGGCTGTTTCTCATGGCTTCTAACTCCATTGTCCCGACCTGATACCCCTGCTGAACACAATTACAA
Organism: Pseudophryne corroboree; assembly: GCF_028390025.1. Lineage (NCBI taxonomy): Eukaryota > Metazoa > Chordata > Amphibia > Anura > Myobatrachidae > Pseudophryne > Pseudophryne corroboree. The sequence goes on along the minus strand of NC_086454.1, from coordinate 9,999,215 downwards.
TCATGCACATAAGTCCACGTGGAATGTGATAGAAAGATGTTTTGGTGTGCTGAAATCTAGGTTTCGGTGTCTGGATAAGTCTGGTGGCCTATTGTTGTATAGTCCCTCCAAGGTGACTCAAATTGTGTTCTGCTGCTGCTTTCTTCATAACATGTGTTTGCAACAACATCTGCCACATGTTGAGGAGGAGGAGGAGGAGGAGGAGGAGGAAGAAAGCAGCCAGCAAGCAGAGGAATTAGAGACATCTGGTGATACTTGGAGTACTGATGTAGGGAGGCAGGTTAGGCAACAGATCATCAATCGCTATTTATAAGGTAAGCTTGGTTTGCTTATTTAATTTGTTGTGTAATCATAAATAGATGTTTTGCCTTTTAACCAAAAACCATTACTCAGAATGTGTCTGTCTCCTTGACACATACAAACATACCCTCGCTATATGAAAAACAAATGTCGCATGTGTATTGTGTGTTTTTTTAATCTCAAAACAACAGATTATGAGTGGCATACATTAAGTCTGGATAAGTGATCGTAAACTTGCAGTGCTAATTTCGTACAACCCACATCATCCATTTAGTATTTCACTTTATCATTGTGTGTAACGTCCTAATGCACAGGTTCACAAACTCGGCCCTCAGGACCACACACAGTGCATGTTTTTCACGTAACCCAGTAGAAGCACAGGAGTATGAATTACTCACAGACATATGTTAAAAGGTTCACAGGTGGAGCTAATTATGTCACTTGTGATTCTGTGAGGAGACCTGCAAAACATGCACTGTGTGGGTTCCTGAGGGCCGAGTTTGAGAACCTGTGTTCCCAAAAAACACTCTTCAACATATAATATGTTAGCCTTGAGGAATACATGTGTCCCTATGTGTGATGCACCATTATATTTAATACTCACAAACTTACTGTAATCAGGAATAATTTATTTCCTAATGTTTGATGCTGTAAACTTGATGATGTGTAAGTAAATACACAGTTTGCCACACATATACATTTTTATACACAGTTTATGTTTTTTGTTGTAAAATTACATATTTGTTTGTTTCAGCATCACGTGTAAAAACATTCTTAATAATTTTTAACACACACAAACATGTCCCAACAATACTGACATTCATTTGGACAATGTTTTTCAACAAAAACAAAGGCAACATATTACAAGCTTTTTACGCAACTCAATTGTGTTCTTCTTGTAATGTTGTATAGATAAGATAGCTAAGATATGTATCACTAACATTGTAATTTGGATTGTCTGCAGGCAAAGAGAATGATTGGAATCTAGAAAGAGTAATGATTAGAAAAAAATCAAGTGGTCAGTTTACTTCCTGCTAAAGACATTCTGCCTGGCTGACAATTATTGTATCTGCAGGCAAAGAGAATGATTGGAATCTAGAAAGAGTAATAATTAGAAAAAAATCAAGTGGTCAGTTTACTTCCTGCTAAAGACATTCTGCCTGGCTGGCAATTATTGTATCTGCAGGCAAAGAGAATGATTGGAATCTAGAAAGAGTAATGATTAGAAAAAAATCAAGTGTTCAGTTTACTTCCTGCTAACATGTATGTGTGGCTCCATCAACATTTCCCTCCTCCAATACAAAAAAAAAATGGTAATGAATAAATGTGCGTACTAAATTTTTGTTTTTCTTTGGCCCACTAATAATTAATGATGTTGAAAAAAGGGTCAAGGAGCTAAGTGTTATATTATTTTAGCAACAAAAACACTAACTATTTTAAGATACTTATCACAAATGTCTAACTTGTTTTTTTTCACGTTTTTTTGGGTGGCTGCTTGTCCTGCCCTTTGCCTTTAGCACTGTCATGTTGTCGTGCTCTGGTGGACCGTCTTGGTGGTGATGAGACTGGCATGATATTTGGAGTAGTCGTACCAGAACTGCTGCTTGTTTGCTGTTGGTGCATGCATCTGAGTGTTTCATTCAGGTTAGTGAGGGTGGCATTGAGTTCACGTGTAGCAGCATTTTGATTGTCTACTATTCGGAATAAACTTTCATTAATCTTTTGATTGTTTTGAAAAATGCTCATATAACTTTGCTGTTGTCTGTGCTGTTCTTCCATTATGCGCTGTAAGTTGCCCATGACCTGTGTAATGTCTGTACGCATGAGTTCCATGGTATTGCCTATTCTGGTTGTTTGTTAATTTTGTCTACTCAGATTTCTTGAGATTCTTCTGAGGCGAGATGGTAGGCTTGCAAACATTTGCGTCTGCTTACGCAGGCAATCTTCATTAGTGGCCTGCTGTCTAGCCCAAATAGTCCAAAACACCTGATCAGGGCCTTGTGTTCCTGGTGTTGTTGGGCTGTGTTGTGGTGGTGGTGCGCTTTGCTGTGGTGGTGTACTCACAGGTGCTGGGGGACTCATTCCTTGCATTAATGGCTGCATTTCTAAGTTGTTTGTCTCCTCCATGTCACTGTGTTGGTGTTGTTTCGGAGGGATGCTGTTCCCAGGACTCGAAGCTGAAATGTTAAACAAATCTCCGTTAGCTATCCATATGTTTGTGAAATGTTTAAAAAACACTACACATGGAACACATGTCATTCACTGTTGCTTTCAACTATTATGGCTAGCAACATCATCACTCATAGCTTAAATACATACATATGCCTGTTTGAGGCAAATGTGTCTGGTTACTTAATTGGGAAAGCAAACACTTTATTTTTATTGTAGCTCACACATACTCCACCATAAAAACACATTGGAATACATAATGTGTTACCTTATAGCTTTGTTCAAACAAACATAGTAATGTTTTTATATGTATTTTGCAATGTTACCTCAAGCACACATGTGAAATATGGAAAAACAACCTTAATTTTTGCAAACAAACCAACATGCTTTTTTGTTGCAGCATCTTACACCCAATGTCATACTGTATGGCTCAAGTGGACATACATATCTTTACTGGATGTGGACAAGGCCATTTAGCTTGGATTCCATTTCAGCTTTTACTTACTGCGGTAAGTATTTTAGTTTTTGATGTGTTTTGACTTAATGCGGTTATGACTGATTTTGATTATGTTCTGACATTTAACAATTTTTTTTCAGTTTGATACTCACAATCAAGATGAGGGAAGTGTGGATGACGTCTTGGAGGTGTGTCCAAAATTTGGAGTAGGGTACAGAACATACGGACGATAATCTTCGTGGCGGGGTAGCCTGCTGTGTTTGTGCCAGGACATACGACCTTGCTTTTTTTTTGGCCACAGGTTTTTTGTGGTGATGTGTTACAGAAGTGCCGCTTCTGCTGCTCCATACTTCTTTTGATGGACCTTTTAATGAAAGTGCAATTTTGTTATGCCCATTCCTTTACAAGCATACCCTATACTACAATGGACACTTTACCTGCTTCCACAGCGTCATCATCATCAGATGTGATAGGAGTTACTGGCCGACGAGTAGTACTGCTTTTTTCAGACACTGTATAAAAAATAAAATAAAATAAAAATCATGCTATTGTGTATACATCCACCCATTATGCTTATAAACATTTATTCTTTTAGAAATGCTTGGTTTTTATTTAAAACAAACATAAGGACAAGAAATAAAAAAAAAAAAAAACAATGACCAAAACACATATGCACTATGGCAACATCAACACAGGAAAACATGTACAGGACACTGACATAGGCCACAAGTTCAAGAAAAGATTTAAAAAAAAACACACACACAACTTCATTTTGTATTGGTTTGAAAAATATTACAGATGCAATATATAATTTGCTCTGTGATGCAACACTCCAAAGACACATTACCACTTTATGAGCAAAAACAAAATGCAGCAATTTATATAAAAATTACACTGCAGTGTGGTGTCACGGTACAAATACAAGCAACAAAAAAAAATAAAAAAAAATTGTTTTTAAAATTAAATAATTAACATTATCTAAAGATGACATTACACATGTAAGTGGTTTCCGAACCACTTTCCAGTACTCCAGCCTCAAACATGACAACCACTGTTTTTAAAAAATTGCACATGGATCACTTAAATATAAAACATAGTCACAATTTTTTAAAATATAACGCCCAAAAGGAAAACATTATTGCAGGACAATTCAGAGACACACCAAGTCCAAACTACACATGCAAAATATCTGTCAGAAAAACACATGACATACAAATACAATAAAGTAAGATGTTACATTGGCTTTTGTATAAAACATTAACCAAAACAATGTATTTGCTGACACACACTTGAAGATGGGAGTAATATGACACACATTTAAAAAACAAAAACAAAAAAAACCATAGAATGTAAATGCAAATACACATGCTCACCATTCTTCCTGAGCCTATCTGAATCCCGGACATGGGTTGCAGAGACAACTTCTGGAGGGATTACACTCCGCATGGGCTCCTCATACTCCAGATAACTTGCAATATAGGGCTGCCCACCACCGGATTTTCCGAGCCGACTTGGCCTCCTTGGCCATTTTGGACTTGACACGTCGCTTTATGTCATAGTACCATTTGCGGCACGTGTCCTCCGTCCGCTTGACCACCCCCTCACTATTGACAGCAGCAACAACTTTCGTCCACAACACCGTCTTCCTCCGTGTTGGCACCTTGGCAGACTCAGGGCCAAATAGCTGCCTCTGATGCTTCATCAGCTCACGCACCAATGCCACATTTTCAGCAAAACTAAACTTTACATTCCGCCCAGTCTTAGTAGTGGTGCGTGGCTGCGGAGCACTCTGACTGTCACTATAACTTGAGGCTGCTGCAGCAACCTCACCCACCTCCTCCACCTCACTAACCTCACTAACACTCACCTCCTCCACCTGACCAACCTCTTCCCCCTCACTCACACCCTCCACCTCTGAGTCACACATAATTGTGTGTCTAAACAGTTAACACAGGGAAAAAAAAGACAAACAACACACTCCTCCACTACCACTACACAACTCACACACACACAACCACACACACACACACACACACACACACACACACAAACACACACACAAACACTGACAAGGGACTATAAAGAAAAATAACTTGGACTAAAAATGAGACAAAACCACAAAATACAAGACAACAAGAATGACAAGACGACTTTCAAACACAATACCACACTCAGAAATCGCTACCAACACTCCTCACCAAACCACAAATTCACCTACCTCCATATCACAACCTCCCTCCTCCTCACCACTAACTAAACCCACAAGGTGCGGACGGTTTGGGGCATATTTATATGGTAGCGCACCGACACTCCTACCATCTGAAACACAACCAATCACGAACGGGGATGAAAATCGAAACTGAAAGTGAAAATGCGGCTGCGGGGGAAAAAAAACCCTGCCGCGTTTAACTTAGGAAAAAAAACAGCAAATACAAAAAAAACACGTACGCAAACGACAATGACGGCCGTAAATGTGCCAAAAAAAAAAACGACTGGCATCGACATCGGAAAACACGAAAACCATAAAGTCGACTGCTTCGTAACTTTGCGTATATGGGGGGTCATTCCGAGTTGTTCGCTCGGTAAAAATCTTCGCATCGCAGCGATTTTCCGCTTAATGCGCATGCGCAATGTCCGCACTGCGACTGCGCCAAGTAAATTTGCTATGCAGTTAGGATTTTTACTCACGGCTTTTTCATCGTTCTGGCGATCGTAATGTGATTGACAGGAAATGGGTGTTACTGGGCGGAAACAGGCCCTTTTATGGGCGTGTGGGAAAAAACGCTACCGTTTCCGGAAAAAACGCAGGAGTGGCCGGAGAAACGGGGGAGTGTCTGGGCGAACGCTGGGTGTGTTTGTGACGTCAAACCAGGAACGACAAGCACTGAACTGATCGCAGATGCCGAGTAAGTCTGAAGCTACTCAGAAACTGCTACGAGGTGTGTAATCGCAATATTGCGAATACATCGTTCGCAATTTTAAGATGCTAAGATTCACTCCCAGTAGGCGGTGGCTTAGCATGAGCAAATCTGCTAAAATCCGCTTGCGAGCGAACAACTCGGAATGACCCCCATGGATTCAGAAAGTTGCATGAAAATGCAGCCGATACAAAACGAGTTTAAACACTACACAAACCGACTCAAACACGAATATTAGTAAATATTGGCCCATGTTGCTTTTTTAGAAAAAATGCAGCAGTGATACAATTAAGGACATTCAGTTTTTTGTTGTGTCGTATTTATACGACAAATGTCACGTGACTACTAATATATACATGTATTTTTTATACAGCATTGGATGCCATTAATTAATTTTAAATGATATGAAATGTTTGTTAATTCATTTATATGTAAGCTTTTTGATTGAGAGATATAAAGATATTTAAACAAATTGGTGAAGTGTGTGTATTTGCTCATTTATGCACCTGAATCTTTATTAGCGCATTAAGTCATTAGTAAAATAAAATTGTGTTTTTTCTCCTAGTATAGGCGACACAAGTTGCCATTACTATTACCTGTGTGCACACAGACACAGCTGGACTTAATGTTCTAAAACACTAATACCTTAATTACATGTACTTGTGTGTGTATACATATATTTATGTGTATACTGTATATAAATTTACTAGTGCCTGGAAGAGTTGTGGGAGATCAGTAGCTGCACCTGAAATTCCTTAATATAAGGTTGTGAAAGACCACGGACCTGACTGTGTTTCATACGCAGTGCCGATGTTCACATAATTGAGCAAGTATCTGCAGCTGCATGTGCGCATAAATCCTTAGACACTCCTACAGCGCATGCGTGACACAGAGTGTAGGCACAAAGGTGCTCTTGTGATACATTCAGAGGGGATCAGAAATGTTGTGGAAAAGTGATGGGCGGTGACTGGGAGGTGGCTAGTGGTGCACGTAGTAATGGTCCACTGCACACCCGGCCGCATGGAAGTACACAAGGGACGGAGCCTGTATCTGCATTTGCATAAAGTCGTAGACGGATGACCACCAATAGTCGCTCCTGCACGCACTTCTGCATGTGGCTCAGAATCAGGGCCAGTGTGTCTCACTACCTGGGGAAAGGAGCAGGAAGCTTGTACAGACAGACACCTGGTATAATGTGAGACTTACCTGCCTGTAACATTTGTGGATATTTAGGTTGACCACACATGTCGACAGACACTAGGTCAACCATTATTGGTCGACATGTATTAGGTCGACAGAGTTTCTAGGTTGACCTGTTCTGGGTGTGGTATTGAAAGTCGACAGTAACTAGGTCGACAATGTCTAGGTCAACCACTATTGGTCGACAGTAACTAGGTCGACAGGGTGTCTAGGTCGACAGGGTCTTTAGGTCGACATCTTCTAGGTCGACAGGTCAAAATGTCGACATGAGTTTTTAATGTTATTTTGGTATCATTTTCTTCGTAGAGTGACCGGGAACCCCAATTAGTGCACCGCGTCCCCTCGCATGGCTCGCTTCGCTCGCCATGCTTCGGGCATGTTGCCTTCGCTCCGCTACCGCTTCGCTCGGCAAAGATTACCGTTCCAATCGTAGTCCACGTGGATCGTTAAGTATGAAAAGGTTCAAAAAAAGAAAAAAATTGTGAAAAACTCATGTCGACCTTTTGACCTGTCGACCTAGAACATGTCGACCTAAAGACCCTGTCGACCTAGACACCCTGTCGACCTAGTTACTGTCGACCAATAGTGGTCGACCTAGACATTGTCGACCTAGTTACTGTCGACTTTCAGTCCGGATCCCCCTGTTCTAGGTTGACATGACAAAAGGACAACATGAGTTTTTCACGGATTCTTTCATTTTTGGAACTTTTTCATACTTTACGATCCTCGTGGACTACAATTGGGAACGGTAACTGTGCCCGAAGCATGGCGAGTGAAGCAAGCCATGCGAGGGGACACGGTGCGCTGTCACTCTCCGAAGAAAATTTCACTAAAAAAATTTAAAAAACAGCATGTCGACCTTTTGTCACTTCGAACTTGCTCAGGTAGACCAAATGCTTGTGTCGACCTTTTTTGAGTGTTGACTTAGTTACTGTTGACCTAAGCGTGGTCAACCCTATGAACCACACCCACATTTGTGCATGGGGTCAGGTTGTACAATACTTTCCCAGCACTGAGAAAGGAACAATGTTGCTAATTAGAGCTGGACAGAGTAGGATGTATTTGTTGCTGTATCATTATATTATTATTAGGACACTCGCGCCATCATTTGGTATATTGGTGTTTGTTACCTGCGACTGGTAAAAGCACCACTGTCCAGCATAGGCACAAGAAAGCCAACTTGGTACAGGGGGGACAGCTGCAAAGTGTGAGGGTGCAATTAATGGCAGATTGTACGGCCACCCCTTGACATGACCCCCACTCCTCGGTGCACAGCGCATTAATACACAGACAGACAATTTCACGCCTTTAAACTTTATGCAGCTGTTTTCCTCAGACGAGCTTTTAGGTTTAATTGTTGGGAAAACTAATCTTAATGCTCAGCGGTTTATAGCTGAGTATCCCATATCCAGCTAAGCCCATTACTCTGACACAGCTCGGATAAGCTTTGGGCCTAAACTCTACCGTGGGCTTTACAAATAAATCAGGATTGCATTATTACAGTACACCCCATTCACCATACACCCATCACGGCAGCGATAGCCAGTATGGAATGTTCATGTCTTTTTTTGTATATTAAATATAGGACATCATAACAGTAAGAGGTTAACTAGGACACTATAAACTCCAACTGCTCTACTGCCAATATAAACTCCACCGACGGTTCTGTCTGTATACGCTCTAAATACTCCTTTACTTGTATAATCTCCAACCGCTCCTCCGACTGTATATACTCCATGCGTTTTTGCAGGTTCATTGGGGAACCGTGTACTACAGAGCGGCATAATCAACTATGATATGGTCAAATGAATGCTGTTTGACCATGTTCCGGTCAAATGGATGAGTGGTACCACCCCAATGTTCTACACCCCTAAATGATGGTTTCCAACAGTGACGGGTTCTGGGGTTTCTGTCATATTATTGGGCACACTTTTCTGGCCTGGTTTGGTGCAGTCATTCATTTAGATGGCAGGGGGCCAAATGTAGTAGCCCATGAATTTGGGAAGGACTGGCCCAATCCCTTTGAGATATTCACTAGACTAAAAGCGGCAATTAGTTTAAAGGTAAAACTGTCTGACCGGAAACATGATGGCTCCTGCAAATCACAAGCTATTTTGTATTTGGGCCAAGGTCTTCTGAGAACTCAATGCTACAGTCTACAAAGTAAGGGAGGCCACCTAATTTTTGGATCAGCTCTAAACAGAACCGAATTAGACATTCAGGTGACCTTCTGGAGGGAAGCCTGGTAGGCACCAATTCAGTAGTGTTCTTACAGTTCCACTATTGCATAGTTCCAGACATTGATAGACCTGCAGAGTTTATATATAAATTACAATTTGCTTATATATGCTAAAAACCCATAATATACAGCAGAGTGATGAAGAAAACACCAGAACGTGTTAGTGGAACCGGCATCATCATCATCATCAGCTACAGTATAAGTACTTATTCCAAACCTGTATCATGGTCTATATATGATCACATCTGTGCAAACACGGCCTTACTATACTTCCCATAAATTACAGCACCTCAGCCCCGCCCCTTGCGCTTATCCAACAGACGTAAGTAGTGGCAGATTCACACAAATTTTGTACAATTGCGCAATTCAATACACCAACTAAAACCAGCGTTGCAGCACATACAAGTCATGCTGGATACACGTGTCTGCCCAACACCCATTTCCTGTATCTGACGTTATATTGGTGTTGACATGTATTCATCCACTCCCTGTAGGTCACTGTGGGGGGAGATGTCTCAAACTGTCTAATGAGAAAAAGCGGAGAAGTAGCCCATAGCAACTGGTCAGCTTCTACAGTCGTTATCATTTTATAAAATGTACTTTTAAGTGAAAATCTTTCAGGACCATATATTATTGTCAAAACTTGAATAATAATAATAATAATAATATGAGACTTCTGCAGACTGAGGGCTTCAATTTAAGAACACAACACTGGCCATAGGGTAAACTCTCTCCTGTCTAACATGCAGGCGAGTCCTAGAGGTCCCTTTCCCCTTTACAACTGATACCTGATGTTTAAGGGGGACATTTACTAAGCAGTGGTAAGAGAGGAGAAGTGAGCCAGTGGAGAAATTTCCCCATCAACCAATCAGCAGCTCTGTATCATTTTATAGTATGCAAATTGTAGATGTTACTTCAGTGCTGATTGGTTGTCATGGGCAACTTCTCCACTGGCTCACTTCTCCGCTCTTATCACTGCTTAGTAAATATACCCCTAAGTGTCAGGTGTCAGTAAATGAAGCAAACATACTGTACAGTACTTTGTGTCCCTGTAATCAAAGTAGATAACGTAATAATTTGAGGAATAAAGGGGGTCATTCCGAGTGGATCGTAAATTTAGCACAGCTACGATCATGTTCCCTGACATGCGGGAGGACACCCAGCACAGGGCTATCCCGCCCCGCATGTCAGTGCCGCCCCCCCGCGCGCGCGCGCAGAAGTGCAAAGGCATCAAACAGTGGCGATGCCTTTGCACTTCAGGAGTAGCTCCCACCCAGCGCAGCTTTAGCGAGGTGGCCGGGAACTACACCTCGTTCTCCGGCCCGCAGCGGCTGCATATGACATCACGCAGCTGCTGCGGCCCGCTCCCCGTTTGGTCCGGCCACGCCTGCATTGGCTGGACCGTGCCTACAAAACGGCGGCCAAACACCGCCGTTTCGCCCCCTCCCATCCATCGATCGCCTCTGCCTGTCAATCAGGCAGAGGCAATCGCTGTCTTGCAGGCGCATTACGGCTCCGGCGCATGCGCAGCAGGGACCCATTCGCTCTGCTGCGTTAAAACGCAGCGAGCGAACGGGTCGGAATGACCCCCATAGTCACGGAGAAGCACTCCATTACAGTCTGGGTGAAATTAGGATAGCAGTTGTGGTAGTATATTATTAGTTGTGAACGGAACCCAGGGGCTGGCTGGCAACTTTTAGCCTGGGGGGCAAGTACAGGGCACTGGCCCATAAGTAATGGCGCCGTCTTAAATGGAGTTTTTTTTGTTTAAAAAATATTTATTAATAAAAAACAATTAGGCCTGTTGAAAATTATCCCAAAGATACTTTATTATAAATTTGTCAGTGCGGCCGCGGCTTCAGCAGAGCTGTGTAGTGCAGGGGTGGTCAACCAGGCAGTGGCAAAGAGCCAGAAAAGATCTGTAGTCAAGGGTAAGAGCCATATCATACGCGTGCCAAAGGCGCACGAGCAAAAATGGGGGCATGGCATAGATGTCACAAAGCCACACCCCATTTTTATGCGCACACCTTTCGGTTTGACGTTTGTAGGAGTATGACCTTGTGTCATAACCCCATTTTTAGTCATGTTGTACAGTGCCACATACATATGAAAACACCAAAAAATGGGTGCCTCCACAGTGCCAGATACATATATGTCCCCACAGTGCCAAATACATATATGTCCGCACAGTGCCAGATACATATATGTCCCCACAGTGCCAGATACATATATGTCCCCACAGTGCCAGATACATATATGTCCCCACAGTGCCAGATACATATATGTCCCCACAGTGCCAGATACATATATGTCCCCACAGTGTCAGATACATATATGTCCCCACAGTGCCAGATACATATATGTCCCCACAGTGCCAGATACATATGCCTCCACAGTGCCAGATACATATATGTCCCCACAGTGCCAGATACATATATGTCCCCACAGTGTCAGATACATATATGTCCCCACAGTGCCAGATACATATATGCCTCCACAGTGCCAGATACATATATGTCCCCACAGTGCCAGATACATATATGTCCCCACAGTGCCAGATACATATATTCCTCCACAGTGCCAGATACATATATGCCCCCACAGTGCCAGATACATATATGTCCCCACAGTGCCAGAAACATATATGTCCCGACAGTGCCAGATACATATATTCCTCCACAGTGCCAGATACATATATGCCCCCACAGTGCCAGATACATATATGTCCCCACAGTGCCAGAAACATATATGTCCCGACAGTGCCAGATACGCCCCACTGCCAGATACACATCTCCCCAGTGCCAGATATGCCCCCAGTGTAAGATAGACATATCCCCCAGTGCCAGATATGCCCCCAGTGTCAGATACACAAGTACCCCAGTGCCAGATACACATATCCCCAGAGCCAGATATGCCCCCACTGCTAGATACACATCTCCCAGTGCCAAATATGCCCCCAGTACCAGATACATATGTCCCCCAGTGCCAGATATGCCCCCAGTGCCAGAAACACATGTCCCCCCAGTGTCAGATATGACCCAGTGCCAGATACACATGTCCCCCCAGTGCCAGCTATGCCCCCAGTGCCAGAAACATATGTCCCCCCAGTGCCAGATACACATCCCCCTAGTACCAGATATGCCCCCAGTGCCAGATACACATGTCCCCCCTGTGCCAGATATGACCCAGTGCCAGATACACATGTCCCCGCAGTGCCAGCTATGCCCCCAGTACCAGAAACACATGTCCCCCCAGTGCCAGATACACATCCCCCTAGTGCCAGATATGCCCCCAGTGTCAGATACACATATCCCCAGAGCCAGATATGCCCCCACTGCTAGATACACATCTCCCCAGTGCCAAATATGCCCCCAGTACCAGATACATATGTCCCCCAGTGCCAGATATGCCCCCAGTGCCAGAAACACATGTCCCCCCAGTGTCAGATATGCCCCCAGTGCCAGATACACATGTCCCCCCTGTGGCAGATATGACCCAGTGCCAGATACACATGTCCCCCCAGTGCCAGCTATGCCCCCAGTGCCAGAAACACATGTCCCCCCAGTGCCAGATACACATACCCCTAGTACCAGATATGCTCCCAGTGCCAGATACACATCCCCCCAGTGCCAGATATGCCTCCAGTGTAAGACACACATGTCCCCCCATTGCCAGATATGCCTCAAGTGTAAAATACACATGTCCCCCCAGTGCCAGATACACATCCCTCCTAGTGCCAGATATGCCCCCAGTGTAAGATACACATGTTCCCCCAGTGCCAGATATGCCTCCAGTGTAAGATACACATGTCCCAACACTGCGCCCCCAAGTGCTGCTCACCGCCGCGCTGTTGCTCTGCTCAGTCTGCTGCTTGTGAGGGGAGGAGAGCACAGCGTGCGCCTCTCCTGCCCCTCAGTCTCCACTCTCTGGCGGCGTTGATTCTCTCTAATTAGGCGTCAGTCCATGAGCCAATCGGAGTTTGCGGACTCCTGATTGGCTGCTGGCCTGTGAGCTCTGATTGGCTCAGAGGCCGGCGCCAGGCATTGCAGACTAGGGCAGTGGGAGGCGTCGCGGGAGCTTACAAGCCGCATATGGAGATAGAAAGATTCGCGGGTTGGCCACCGCTGGTGTAGTGGAAGGTGGCGGCCAGCCAGTGACCCTTGGCAGTAGCGTGGCCCAGGGGGCACATGGCACCCTGCCACCCGGGCCGGCCCGCCTCTGACGGAACCCCGTTTTGGTTCTGGTTTTGTTTCTAAATCATCGTTTTGTTTTGGTTTTGTAAAACCACCCTCAAGTGTTTTGGGTTCGGTTGTGGATCTGAGCTGACCTTCTTTAAACATGGGCCCTCATTCCGAGTTGTTCGCTCGTTCTTTTTCTTCGCATCGGTGCGATAAGTCGCAAACTGCGCATGCGCAATGTTCGCAGTGCGTCTGCGCCAAGTAAATTAGCACAAAAGTTTGGTATTTTACTCACAGCGTAACGAAGAATTTTCTTCGTTCTGGTGATCGTAGTGTGATTGACAGGAAGTGGGTGTTTCTGGGCGGAAACTGACCGTTTTATGGGTGTGTGTGTGAAAAAACACTGGCGTTTCTGGAAAAAACGCAGGAGTGGCTGGAGAAACGGGGGAGTGTCTGGGCGAACGCTGGGTGTGTTTGTGACGTCAAACCAGGAACGAAACTGACTGAACTGATCGCAGTGGCAGAGTAAGTCTCGAGCTACTCGGAAACTGCAAAGAAATTTCTAATCGCTATTCTATTCGCAATTCTACTAATCTTTCGTTCGCAATTCTGCAAAGCTAAGATTCACTCCCAGTAGGCGGCGGCTTAGCATGTGCAATGCTGCTAAAAGCAGCTAGCGAGCGAACAACTCGGAATGAGGGCCATTGTTATAAAAAATTATAAAAACAACTGAAATCATGTAAATTGGACCTATTTCTGTTCCTGTAGTATTATTAACATCAGTAACATTAATTTCCAGTCACTTTTGTTCACCTCACCATAAACTCTCTAGAGTGACCTGGCCCCTGGAATCACGCGGGAGGGGCTTACATGCAATCCAAAATCCCAGATTCAGTTTTTAAATCCGAACTCAAGTGAAGACCCGACTCAAAACTCATTCCACTCGGATCCCCAAAAGTGTTCCGAGCCGGTACTGTGTTCCACTTGGATCCCCAAAAGTGTTCCGAGCCGGTACTCTGTTCCACTTGGATCCCCAAAAGTGTTCCAAGCTGGTACTCTGTTCCACTTGGATCCCCAAAGATTTTTTTGGGGGGAACTCATCTGTAATTTTATCTTTATTACTTGTAAAATAAAGAACCAAACAAAGGAAAGCTTCTTTAATAATGTAAATATATTACTAAATGAAAACTGTACCCATCCCCTCGTAACAAAAGTATCAAATATAGCTTGTTAATGTAATAAATAAGAATATAAGAGCAATTTATAACATTGGAGGGTGTTGGTTGGGGCGACAGGGGGTGCCAGTAATTACTAAAAGATAAAGGAAAATCTACTTTGAATATGGATTTTGCATCTTTTTTCAGTTATTACAAAGCAAATTAATTCTATGGAAGAGTTCCAGTTTCTGAAACATTTTCAATGTGATTAGTCAAAGAGCAGATAACAATGAACCAATCAGCAAAATTTGGAAACATTTCAACTTAAACCAGTGAAAATGCTACGGACCGCTGACAATCAATTACTGTAACTTTCACTGACATTGTAGACAAATGATGGACTAAGCAGTAAATGTAGTATACACCGGTATACCTGAGGTACCCACGAGTGGGAATAGTCCCTTTTGGTCGTCATGCCGAATGGCGGGCTGTTCACCGGTCGGGATCCCGGCGTCAGTATAGTGACCAGAGGTCGGGAGATCGCCGGTTACATAACCACATCCCCTTGTTTTTATATCTTCATAAGACAACTGCCTCTTCTTCCTACGTCTTAGTAAGTAGATGGAATTCAGTGAAGCACTATGCATTATAAAATGACAGCCATTGCGCGCATCCGTAATGTATGAACAATATTTTGCACCGGACACCAGTTTTCACTGTCATATGCAAATTTGCTGATAAATTTGTATTACTTGTTATGTTATTACACAATGACATCACTACACAGCTTGGGCTTATTGCTTCCATGCATCAGTAGCAACAACAAAAAAAACATGAATAGATTTGCTGGTGAAATCCTTACAAATTGAAATTTTTGCAATTTACAAAATTTAAATTGACTTTGGAACATGGTGTTTCCCAATGGTGCAAATTTCTGTTGATACAATTTTTGAGCTTTGCCTCTCATGGACATTCCACATTGTCTCTGTAAATTCCCATTTTGTAGGATTTATAAGTGGTACTCGGATAACACAATCCATTCCTTTCTGTGTGTGTGAGGATGCATTTGGAGTAGGTGTGACAGTCCAGGAGAGCAGTCCAAAATTTCTTGTCATCCAGACATTCCAGGAGATAAGGCGAGTATGGACTTACATGAGATACTAAGGAGTAGATGTAAGTAAGATGGGTCGTTATGTGGGAGAAGCGGTATCAGCACTATGCACCTCTGTCTATATCGGAGCTACTTTATAAAGATACTGTAGCACCCCGATATGCTGGGTAATGTATGATCGGTCAGGGGTACTGACCGTTGCGACAACTGCAGCTATCGATTTCAACAGCTGCAGTTGTCATTGTCCTATCTCCACAGCAAGGACAAAGTTGGCGTAGCCATTGGCTCATGGCGGAGTTTTTTCAGAGGGGCCTAATATTCAGAATTCAGCAAAGCCACACATCCCCTACTTGTCCATGCACTGTGTCTTGTATCGAGGCTTGGCTGATCCTTGATGGCTCTTAGGTTGTGTATATCGGAGTGATACAAGTCATCTATTGAGCCTTTGTTTCCACAATTTCCATCTCTCCTGTTTGAAGGAGACTTTTTCAAACTCTTGTTATCTTTTCCCAACACCTCTTTTATTAATTTCCTTTTCCTGGGTTGCAGTTACCATGAGAGACCCCAGACTGAAGGATCAGGGGAGCGCAGATAAGTGACATTTTATCGTGTTACATCTCATCTATTTCCACGCCTAATGTTCTCATTTGACTGCCATTAAAACAATAAAATACATTCCACGATCGGTTAAAGCACGCAAAATAAAAAAATCAGATGCACTATAATTTTATTGTACGTGGTACAGAATATCTGTCACTGATAACATAAATACAATGGTAAATATTAAAACCAATTGAAGTTGCCAAATTCATTTTTAACACAGCTTGTTTAATTGTTTCTTTCCTGCTACAATTCACAATTATCTAGGTCCAGTGATAGTATAAACTAATAAGTATATTTCATCTTAAATGAGGGTTCGTCATCTGCTCACTTCCACCTATGCTTTAACTGTGGTTGTAATTTAACAGCGCTTTAATGCAACCAATTTAATCACTGGAATGCCAGGAATCAAATCACGGGCAGGATGAGCAGCAATTAACCATGTCACTCTTCACATAATGTAAAAAATGAATTGCATAAATTTTTAGGTTTTGATCGCAACGTGGTGCCAGAATATACTTAGAGAAACAGTAGGAAGAATTGCAATCAGCGATTTTTTGACACATTTCCAAAACATCTAGCGGGATGGAGGAAACACACTTTTTGGGAGTTTTGGAGAGAACCTATTATTATTATTATTTTCCTTAGACTGTTCTGAATATACTCACATCTGCTGCTAATTCTGTACATTGCGGCTCTTGTATGGTTTAATGTATGCATGTTTTTTTGGGGGGGACGGTTGCTTCCATAATTTATACATTTCCTTAGCGCGCATGCAGTAACAAAAAAAGGATTTTGGGGCTGTATAGACAATTGCATCTGACCTTTATGGTTCCCTATACTTAGAGGGGCACAAAGAGATCGGAAAAGGATAGACAAGTACAGGCCCTCAAATCACATGAAATAGCCCCGGTTGGTGTTCTACAGATTATGAAACTAAGGCTCTCATTCCGAGTTGTTCGCAGCGCCGCGATTAGGCAAAAAAGCGGCACTTCTGCACATGCATATGCGGTGCAATGTGCACGCGCGATGTACTTTCACAACAGCTGATGCAGTTTCACACAAGGTCTAGCGACGCTTTTCAGTCGCACTGCTGGCCACAGAGTAATTGACAGGAAGTGGGCGTTTCTGGGAGGTAACTGATCATTTTCTCACTAGTGCAACAAAAGTACAGTGCTCCTGAACCTTGCACACTGTCACAGGCATTGCATGCAGCTGCTATGTGCGGCACGAGCACTGGTGTATGTATATTGGGTACAGTGTGTGTGGTGCATATGGGCACCCGGATGCCCATTTTTCTAATACCCTCAGGAGTTATACATCGTCAACAGCAGCGCTGCAGAAACCACCTGGAAAATGGCGCAGTGACCATTTTTCCAGTGTTTTGTGCATGCGCAGTAGAAAATTCACTGGGAAAACAGCTTCCGCCCCATTTTCCTGGATACTTGCGCATGTGCACTAGACTCTAGGATAGCACTAGGGTCTCCTAATGACCCCAGTGCCCAGAGTCTATTGCTCTGCTGGCTAAAGATGCGCCCCTTGCCACAAGCGATAACCTGTGTAAAAAGGCGAAAGACGGAGTACTGATATGAGTGAGTCGCACCATGCATCCCACCACATGGCGCTGTGCTTAACCTGTGAATTTTTACCAACTCCATTGCAGCAAAAATACTAATGTAGCATCTGTGTTGCTGTGATGCAACACAGATGCTAATTTAAGAAATAAGTACAGACATCTGGGAATTGCTACCTATGTCATGCTTTCATTTTAAGCTCCCATAAATGACTAAACCCCGGGTATTCCCAGGGGAATATTGCCATCACACTCTCTCCTCCCTTGTTTTCATAGAATAGTGCATCCTGATGCCAACTGAAACATAGGTAACCAAAACACATGTATCTGACCATCCACATGATACAACAGAAAACAGCCTTCACCAGATCCAAGGTCCAGTTTTGATGTTCAGGTGCCCACTATACAGATGGAGCCATAACTCATCTTGGCTTCTCTGCCTCGCCTAGGTGCATCGTGGTTTATTAGCATAAGCCTTTCATCTATTGTTCTCAACTGCAATACAATACAGAGAGAACAATACAGGTGGGGATTAAGTCATTACAGCAGGGGATTAAGTCCGACTGTCCTGGCTCAATTAATCCTATTAAAGGATTAATGTCCCTCTGGTTCTACAGCCTTGTTTGAGTGAACAAAGGTTGTTTGGGGAGGGTTGGGCACTGCCACAGTGCTATTGACTGTAGGGTACAATTCCTGCAAACCAGAAGCAACAGCTGTGGGGCAGCAATGGTGCTGACCACAGAACCCTGTACTCTATGCAGCGGCACCATTCACATACCCCTAGCTACAGCCCTGAGTAGAGCATACCGCTTTCACAAAACGTTTTACTCAATTTATTGTCTCCACGAAATTCCTCTGGTAGATTTACATTTTGGTTCTGGGAATGAAGATTGGGATGAAGACTGGTGACTTCTGCCTTAGTTACCAACTCTGGTGGAAAGCACTTTTACCATCTGAAGCACATCTACAGTTTATTAGCCTCAAGACGCACTCTGCCTGTCTCCTTATTAGTTTTGTAGAATTGTTTAACTATGTTATAGTGTAAGTGACTTAAAATCCTGCCTGAAACAAACGGACTTATCTGTGAGTACTATAGACCGGAGACCTGGAGTGAGGAGGGAGCAGTGTTATCACCATCTGCGCCTGAGACCTCACAGAGCCTTCTGGCCGCCGGAGAAAGACTATGTCCATTTACTAGGAAGGGTGAGTGACACAGAGAGTGGAAAGATCTTCCCAGTGGATGACCGGTAATGTGGGGATAGATGTTTTGTGGACCCCATTAGCTGTGACAGGTACCAGGGAGCTCTCCGTGGTGCTGCAACAAAATTACTGCAGAGGATCTCTCTATTTCAAATAACAAATAAGGACTTTGAGGGTTATTCAGGTTTGTTAGCACACCAAAAAAAGCACACTAATGGACAAATCCGTGCTGCATTGCAGGTGGGGCAGATGTAACATGTGCAGAGCCCCAGTTCCTAGATAAGAATTACAATCACCTGCAAATCCATTACTTTTGCAATAAGCAGTTGAACGACAAGTTACTAAAATAAAAGGGCAACATTCCCTTTATTCATTCTCACAGTGATATGTTTAATCTGGATGGAGAACTATACATATACTCAGTAGCAGATAGCATTATCTCCTTCCCACAGACCCTCCTCAGGAGTAAATAAAATACATGCAAAGCAATAGCTGTTTCTTGCCTAGAACAACAAGAGTCTAGTGCGTAGACTAAATTACCTGCTAAGATAATTGCATATGAGCTACTGATTAATGATGTGTCAGCATAGATTTTCATGATATTACCATAATATATAACCAAGAGCCTACAACTATTCAGTCTTGGTATTGCAACAGATGAGGAAAGAGCTTATCTAATGAAATAACTCAGGAAACTAACATTGGGGGTCATTCCGAGTTGTTCGCTCGCAAGCGGATTTTAGCAGATTTGCTCACGCTAAGCCGCCGCCTACTGGGAGTGAATCTTAGCATCTTAAAATTGCGAACGATGTATTCGCAATATTGCGATTACACACCTCGTAGCAGTTTCTGAGTAGCTCGAGACTTACTCTGCATCTGCAATCATTTCAGTGCTTGTCGTTCCTGGTTTGACGTCACAAACACACCCAGCGTTCGCCCAGACACTCCCCCGTTTCTCCGGCCACTCCTGCGTTTTTTCCGGAAACGATAGCGTTTTTTCCCACACGCCCATAAAACGGCCTGTTTCCGCCCAGTAACACCCACTTCATGTCAATCACATTACGATCGCCAGAACGATTAAAAAGCCGTGAGTAAAATTCCTAACTGCATAGCAAATTTACTTGGCGCAGTCACAGTGCGGACATTGCGCATGCGCATTAAGCGGAAAATCGATGCGATGCGAAGATTTTTACCGAGCGAACAACTCGGAATGACCCCCATTATGTGCATTGTCTTCATTAATGACTGAATGGCGAAATAGGTCTCTATAGCCAATAAATATACACCTTGTTTCAGACTAATTAGTGCACCACCGAAAGATTGGTCATTATGGGGGAGATGTATCAAGCTTTGGAGAGAGAGATAAAGTGGAGAGAGATAAACTTACCAACCATTCAACTTCTGTCATATTGAAGACAGTTAAAAAAAAAAAAAAATGACAGATTATGACTGGTTGGGACTTTGGGACAGATTTATCAAAGCTTGCTTGGAGAGATATAATGTTGAGAGAGATAAATGACTAACCAATCAGCTCCTGACAATTTATAGGCTGTGTTTGAAACATGACAGTTAGGAGCTGATTGTTTAGTACTTTATCTCTCTCTGCTTTATCTTTCTTCAAGGCTTGGCATATCTCCCCCTTAGTGTTTAATATTTTAGTATTGCAAAAAAATTTATATAATAAGTAAGTTGTGTAATTCTAATGTGTTGTGGGATGGATGACAGGAGGTTGTTACATTTCAATAAAACAACAGAGAACTATACTGTTACAATTTAATGTTATGTATGAAGGTTATTGCTACAGTAACTCTTCCTCTGTGTCAATTTAGGAGACCATATTATTATTTTACAGTGAAGTTTTTAACATACTTGTTGTGATATGATTATGAAATAAATGTACAAAAACTGGGGTTCAATGTATCTTGTATAATCTTTGTCAATGAGCAAACACCAAAGAAGAGATCCGGTTCAATAAACTATTTTTTAGGGTTAATTTATTACCGTGTAATATAGTATGATAGCAGGAGAAAAGGGTAACTAAAAGGTTACTACAACTGGTTATTGAGTTACTTATCTTGGAGGCATTCGCAAGTCCACTTCATGGATATGTGAACACTAGAATACGGGGTGGTGGCACCGCAATTTAGCAAAGGAGAGGCAAATCTTGAAGGTGTAACTTGTTTTGCTGAATGATGAATCCCATCTACAGGTGAGCAGGTGTTACACTTTACTCTCCCAAACAGGAATCAGACCAGATATGAGAAAACATCAGAGTAGCTAAACTCTGGGAAAGCTGGTGATGTCAGAAGTTTGATCAAAAGGGACAACAGTCAGGACAGGAACCACAAGTCAGATTACACTAGCTAATAGGTTACTGCCATTGCATTAAAAGTCTGTAGCGCAATCAATTACAGATGTCAGCAAAATATCATGTTTCGGTTTTGGTTATAATTTCATCATCATGGTTTGGTTTTAGTTTAGAAAACCACCCTCAAGTGATTTGGTTCAGAATTTGGATTTGATGAAAATGAATAAAAACAGCTAAAATCATGTAATTTTTGCAATCCAAAACCTGAAATTCAGAATTAAAATCCAAATTTCTAAACTGGGACTCATTTTGGGTAGGTTTAGATTTCCGAAGAACTGAACTGCAGTTCTCGACGATAAATTGAAAATGACATTCCATAACATGAGTGAAATAAACTCATAATGGTCAACATTACTCATTAAAATAATTGGAGATTTGAAATCAGATGAATTGCCACAATGAAAGCTCACAGGCATTTACCATGTTCTACACATTATTAACTTCAATAGTTGCCTCGGTGTCTTATCATCGGCATGCCAGCCCAGGGAATGGTAACTGCAGGTGGGCATGTTCTCTTACATCTCGCTGTGGGCCTCACACTTGCCATTTGTTCTTGACTCTGAAGAGCTAACATAATGAGTATGCCTCATGTATTGTCGCTGCTGTGAGCTGCCTGATAAGCAGAAGAACGTCTCAACAGACATATCGTCTCTCCCGGGCTGAAGGAAGAAGAGACAGGTAAGACGACGGAAGACAATGAATCATGCACAATGGAACACTGGGAATGACTTTAGCGCACGTCAAGGAAATGACCAAGAATTATCTTCTCAAAACGGCAATGTGTGAATGGACAGAGATTTGGGCCACAGTTGTATTCCGCTGAAGCTGGTAGGGTAGAAGGCATCAAGCACAGCCTGGTATGAAGTGGTCAGGAGACCATGACATGTGATCTTTTCTGCTGAGGAGACTAAATTGTGTTTGGTCAAGAATGAACACTCTGGGCATCGCTACGTTACATGTGAGTGTTTCCTGATCAAATACATGAATTGTGTTTTTCGAAAACCTATGGAATCGTGTATGGTTAAGTGGAAGGGCGGATCCAGGAGAAAATTCTGGGGGGGGGGGGGCAGGGGCATTTTAAGAGAGAACATGGTGCATGTTCCACCTCTATTGTGGGCCCCCTCCTCTCTGGTAGCGCAGGTCTCTGGGAACATGGCGTCCATGCCTTAGACCCAGGGACATCTTCAGTGCGCATGTGCAAATCACTTGGAAATGAACGTGGCAACCATTTTCAAAGTGATATATGTCTGCATCAGGACTCCGGTGAGGTAAGTATAATATATGGGTGCAGGGTTTGTGGTGTGTTCCCCCCTGCACCCATTATAGAAATGCCTACGCAGGGGAAGAGGCACCAGAATAAGGGAAGGGGTGTTAGGACAGTAGTGATGCTGAAATTTGCACACTCTGGAGGCATGCATGCACCCAGGAAGGGGGCGTGGCTGCACTACAGGGGGCGTGTCATCCACATAGTGGTGATGGGGAGAGGCAGACGGTGACAATGAGAGGCTTTGTGTGATTGGAAGAGGCAGAAGTTGACAGCAAGAGGCAGAGGGTGACTGGGAGAGGAACACTTACATCAATACATAGGTCTCACTATACAGTGTACATAACACCTCAATTCTACCCTTTCTATCCTCCACCCCCTCTTGCAGATCTTTCAGCTGCAGTCACCATGCATGCTGCAGGAGGAAACAGGTCCCACAGTTGGGAGAAGGAAGAGCAGCCATGAGACAAGACGTTGGAACACTGTGGGTCACTGAGAGCTACAGGACAACACAGCTGACTGCCAGGACTGATGCAGGCAGGACATGCTGTCTGTGAGAGCCTGCAGGGACCCCCCTGGTGTACTCTCAGTATGTGTCTGATGTGACCACTATGTATTATCTATTGACAATAAGCTATTGGGCAATTTCATCCCATGCTGAGGCCTCTCTCCATCCCGTGCTGAGGCCTCTCTCCATCCCGTGCTGAGGCCTCTCTCCATCCCGTGCTGAGGCCTCTCTCCATCCCGCGCTGAGGCCTCTCTCCATCCCGTGCTGAGGCCTCTCTCCATCCCGTGCTGAGGCCTCTCTCTATCCCGTGCTGAGGCCTCTCTCCATCCCGCGCTGAGGCCTCTCTCCATCCTGTGCTGAGTCCTCTCTCCATCCTGTGCTGAGGCCTCTCTCCATCCCATGCTGAGTCCTCTCTCCGTCCTGTGCTGAGGCCTCTCTCCATCCCGTGCTGAGGCCTCTCTCCATCCCGCGCTGAGGCCTCTCTCCATCATGTGCTGAGGCCTCTCTCCATCATGTGCTGAGGCCTCTCTCCATCCCGTGCTGAGGCCTCTCTCCATCTCATGCTGAGGCCTCTCTCCATCCCGTGCTGAGGCCTCTCTCCATCCTGTGCTGAGGCCTCTCTCCATCCCGTGCTGAGGCCTCTCTCCATCCCGTGCTGAGGCCTCTCTCCATCCCGTGCTGAGGCCTCTCTCCATCCTGTGCTGAGGCCTCTCTCCATCCCGTGCTGAGGCCTCTCTCCATCCCGTGCTGAGGCCTCTCTTCATCCCGTGCTGAGGCCTCTCTCCATCCCGTGCTGAGGCCTCTCTCCATCCCGCGCTGAGGCCTCTCTCCATCCCGTGCTGAGGCCTCTCTCCATCCCGTGCTGAGGCTTCTCTCCATCCCGTGCTGAGGCTTCTCTCCATCCCGTGCTGAGGCCTCTCTCCATCCCGTGCTGAGGCCTCTCTCCATCCTGTGCTGAGGCCGCTTCTCTCCATCCCGTGCTGAGGCTTCTCTCCATCCCGTGCTGAGGCCTCTCTCCATCCCGTGCTGAGGCCTCTCTCCATCCCGTGCTGAGGCCTCTCTCCATCCCATGCTGAGGCCTCTCTCCATCCCGTGCTGAGGCCTCTCTCCATCCCGTGCTGAGGCCTCTCTCCATCCCGTGCTGAGGCCGCTTCTCTCCATCCCGTGCTGAGGCTTCTCTCCATCCCGTGCTGAGGCCTCTCTCCATCCCATGCTGAGGCCTCTCTCCATCCTGTGCCGAATGGCTGACAGACATGCCTGCGCTTCTGACGCCTTCCCACCCTGCATGATCATTGCCCGCTAAGCCCTGCCCCCTCCCCGAAAAGGGAGGGAATTAACTGGCTCCCCTATGGGCCAGCCCGATTCTGGCGGCGGGTGCTAGTTCCCTGCCGGCTCTATTAAATGGAGACAGTGCAGCAGAAACAAAAAAGTGCCAGAAATGACAGGTAGGCCACGGGCCACAGGCACCCTTCCCGCTGGATCTATCACTGGTTGTGTGCGAGTTCAGTCATATTGAGACCTGCATGTGGGCTGCGAGATGCTAAAAAAACAACCAGCTTACTTTTTATCTGTACATAGGGGCAGACCAGGCGTTGCACGCAAAGCGGCTGCAGTTGCGGACAGCTGCGGAAGACTCTTACTGCTTTATGGTCACCTGAATATCCATTATACGGATGCAGGGGAGCGCGTGTGTAAGCTGAAACCAGTGACTGATTGATTTTATGCTGCCAGCCACAACTGTCACCATTAGTGGACAGCATGGATGGTGTAATGGTTAGCATTACTGCCTCACAGCACTGAGGTCACGGGTTCAATTCCCACTGTGCTCCTAACTGTGTGGAGTTTGTATATTCTCCCCGTACTTGCGTGGGTTTCCTCCGGGTACTCCGGTTTCCTCCCACACTCCATATATATACTGGTATATACACTGGCTCCCAACAATATTAACCCTAACATGAATGTGTCTGTGTGTACACGTGATAGGGAATATAGAGTGTAAAGCCCAGTACTCACGGGCCGATCAAGGAGAGATGCGTGCTGAGCGAACCGCTCAGCACACATCTCTCCTGCCGCTCAGCACAGCGCGATCTGTGCTGAGCGTGCGGGGGGAGACGGGGGGGGCCGCTCACTTCACCCAGCGGGTGAAGTGAGCGACCCGCTAGATTGGCCTGCATGCAGGCCAATCTAGCAGCGGCGATAGCGATGTGCGGGGCCGCGCATCGCTATCGCCGAGGGGGCTACACACGGAGCGATCCTGCCGATATTCTAAGCAATCTAGTCAGATTGCTTAGAATATCGCTCCGTGAGTACCCCCCTTAAGCTCCACTGGGACAGTGACAGATGTTAATATCCAAATATTCTCTGTAGAGCGCTGCGGAATATGTGTGCGCTATATAAATATCTGGTAATAAATTAATAATTAGTATCTTCACTTGCCCCATGCCAGGTACAAGAGATCTTATACATGCCCAGAACACTCCAACAAGGCAAGGTGGGTATGGTACATGCGATAGTACTGTCACCGCTTAGATTCCAACCAAAATGCCCTACAGCAGAAGTTCATGAACTCGGTCCTCTAAGCCATTGGTTAAAGTGCGGGGAACGGGGTGGAACTGAGTTCCACCACCTGTAATGGTAGGGGAACTAGATCCACCTCCTCCTCAGCCCTGCACAGTAATTCTAACAGAAAAGCCTGCCCCTCCCCTACGTCAATAGATGATGCAGGCAGCGCTAGTGTTACTGATAAGCTGCGGCCACCTCCCCCTTCCTCAGGTCCTGGTGGCCCCATTTTCCTCTGCCTGCAGCCCACTGCTCCTGGTACTCACACATGCTGTGTCTGTTGCACAGCATTCGTCCCCTCCTGAGGTCACAGTGGCTTCTTTTTTTGGCACAGCATATGTATGGCATGCCGTCACCACTGGTGAGTGAAGAAGAGCCATGAAGAGGAGCAGGCTGTGTACATGTTGAAGACAAGGTGAAAGGGGGCTGGAGGGATACAGAGAGGTGGGGAATCTGGTGGAGGGACACAAGCCATTGAGTAGCTGGAGGGACATGGTCAGTGACCTGCTGGAGTGACAGAGGCAGAGATGTGTATAAGGGGCACTACTACTGTGGGCGTTATGTGTATAAGTGGCAATACTGTGGGCATTATGTGTATAAGCGCCACTTCTGTGGGCATTATGTGCATAAGTTGCACTACTATGGGCATTATCTGTAAGGGGTACTACTATTGTGGGCATTATGTGTTTTATGAATACACTACTACTGTGAGCATTGTATATAAGGGACACTACTGAGTGATGTAATGTGAATAAGGGGCACTACTGTGTGTCATAACATGAATAAGGGGCACTATTACGTGGTGTAATATAAATCAGGGGCACTACATGCAGTGAGATGTGAATAAGATTGTTCTACTGTATGGCATAATTTGAATTGGGGTACTATTGTGTGACCACACCCTTCCTTGTGAGACCACACCAAAATTTTTTGCAATCAGCAGGGTGCTGAAAACCCTAGCCCTGGCTCCGCCCAATGGGAAGGGGTAGTAGGGGGTGGGGGAAATGAGTTCCACCACCTCTCCTGGACCATTTTAAGCCCTGCTCAAGGCACCATAAAGTTCCAGGTTTTAAGTGTAACCACGCTAGGGCATAGGTGACTTAATTAGCCAATTTGACTATTTAATAACCTCAGTCAATTTGATTTAACCATCTGTGCTCCACCATGGATATCCTTAAAACATGGACTGTTAAGGTGGCTTGAGGACCAAGTTTGTGAACCACTGCCTTACAGTATTTGATGGAAATCAGATCTGGCCAAGTTATATCCAACTCAGAATAGGACAGACATAGATGAATATGAGTAGGAGAGATAAGATGAGACAGTTGTAACTTATGTTGTCCCCTAGGCCAAAAAAAACAGGTCTATTGAGCATGAGCAGCATGCAGTATCTCACTATTTGTGACCATGAAGATCTCTGCGTGACATTAAGTATCCCTGGTCATTTGTGATTAGCCGTGTGCAATGGATTCTTGGTACGTGCGCACCAACAGACACTGGGGGTAATTCAGACCTGATCACTAGGCTGCATTTTTTGCATCCCCCTAGAATGTAAGCTCTCACGAGTAGGGCCCTCTTCCCTCATGTGCTCACCCTTTTCTTCTTTAATAATTCTCAACTGCCCAAATCACAGTTTTTGGGCCACCTGGAACTTATCTCTGTCATTTACTGGTGTAGTTATGCTTAGTTACCCTGTACTTGTCCAAAATTGATTTCAACTGTAAGTCACTGTTTTGATTATGTGCATATGTACTCTGTAATTGGGCGCTGCGGAACCCTTGTGGCGCCATATAAATAAATGATAATAATAATAATAATAATAATAAAAATAAGGTAGTCGCTGCCTACAGGGGGAGGGGGAATTCGGTGTGCAGGGGTGCGATCGCATGTGTAGCAGAGCTGCACAAACTGATTTTGTGCAGTCTCTGCTCAGCCCAGGACTTACTATTCCAGTGCGATGATCGGAGTGGGAGCTGACGTCAGAAATCCTCCCTCCAAACGCCTGGTCCCTCCTGTGTTTTTCCGGACACTCCTTGAAAACAGTCAGTTGCCACCCACAAACGCCCTCTTACTGTCAATCTTCCGGTGCGTTCAGAATTTTCGCACCATCCCGTCACTGCTAGGTGATCCCCGATGCTGCGGTCCATCGCGTCTGCGCATTGCGGTGCATATGCATGCGCAGTGCAGACCTGATTGCCCGCTGAGCAAAAACGCAGCCTAGCGATCACGTCAGAATTAGCCCCAATTTTCAGAAGCTCATCATTCTGCAGGTCACTTTGGGGTAAGTTGTGTTTGGTCGAGATTAAACACAATCTGCATCGCTCAAACACGCTCTTGTTTTTTCAAACTGAACACTTCAATGTACCAAGACTCATGTTTCACAGAACTGTGTTTTCAGATGGTGTATGTAATCATGTTTTCTCAGGCGAGTTTTCTTGAAACACGACTGTAAATGCAAAACACGGGTGAGTAAACACACATGAACATGGAAACGTTTGGATCGGTGGAAGATATCACATGTCATTTGGACACTGGAAAAGCCTATACAATACCCCACACTTCCTGTACTTTGTGGTTGCAGAGTTTGCAGTTGGAAGAGGGACAGTGAGGTTTGCTTGTGCAGTTGCAGTTGTTGTTGTTGTGATTGTTGCTTGGGCAAAACAATGTACTGAGGACCCTACATAGCCATTCATGGGAATAAATAAACATAAAATCATAATTACCCCTCCTGTGGTCCTGCACCATCTCTCCACATGCTTCCATACAGTGACTGGCTGCCAGCACTCTGATTGGTGGATAACTCCAGTAATTGTCCAATCAGCATGCTGAGAGCTATTCACTGTCTGGCTGCAGGGTAGAGAATGCTGCACTCTGATTGGTGGATAGCTCCAGCCATCCACCATTCAGCATGCTGACAGCCACTCGCTGTCTGGTTGTAGGCTGGGAGGTAGGTAGAGAATGGTGCCTGGCTGCTCTGATTGTGTGTAATTCCCAAGTGGCTGGGTAGCATTGTCTACCTACCTCCCAAGAAGCTCTGGAGGCACGGCCAAGCCCAGCCCACCCCTGCTCAAGAACCCCTACAGTTGTGGCCAGATGCCTATGCATTAAGATGGCTCTATCTTTATTGTCTGTTTTGTGTACTGTCAGTGTTTCTCTGTGTGTGTCTGTGGGGTGTGTGTAGTGAGTAGTGGAAGTGTATATTTGTGTGTCTTTATTTTCTCAGTAATTAGTGTGTGTGGAGGGAGGGTGTGAGGAGGATATTAGTGACAAAGGAAAGGCACGGAGAGAGGGCCTAATTCAGACCTGATCGCTCGCTAGCGTTTTTTTGCAGTCCAGCATTCGCATAGTCACCGTCTACAGGGGAGTGTATTTTCGCTTTGCAAGTGTGCGATCGCATGTGCAGCCGAGCGGTACAAAAAGAATTTTGTGCAGATTCTGAGATGCCCAGAACTTACTCAGCCGCTGCGATCACTTCAGCCTGTCCGGGGCCGGAATTGACGTCAGACACCTGCCCTGCAAACGCTTGGACACAGCTGCGTTTTTCCAAACACTCCCAGAAAACGGTCAGTTGCCACCCACAAACGCCCTCTTCCTGTCAATCTCCTTGCGATCGGCTGTGCGAGTGGATTCTTTGTAAAACCCATCACACAGCAACGATCCACTTTGTACCCGTACAACATACCTGTGCATTGCGGTGCATATGCATGCGCAGTTCTGACCTGATTGCAGCGCTGCAAAAAACACTAGCGAGCAATCAGGTCTGAATGACGGGTGGTCTTCAGTATGCCGAATGTCGGAATCCCGGCGCACAGTATACCGGCGCCGGAATCCCAACACCCGGCATACCGACAGATATTCTCCCTCGTGGGGGTCCACGCCCCCCCTGGAGGGAGAATAAATAGCGTAGCGCGCATAGCGTGCCACTGTGCCCGCAGCGTAGCGAGCGCAGAGAGCCCGCAAGGGGCTCCTTTGCGCTCGCCACGTTGTCGGTATGCCGGCGGTCGGGCTCCCTGAATGACCCCCAGAGTAAGGTGGAGGAGGAGGCTTCTAATGAGCCCCTACTTACTCCAGATGAGGACAGTGATGACACGCAGTGCCGGCGCTAGCCGCTCAGCAAGGGTATGCAATGCAGGGAGGCACTGGCCAGGAGAGGCGCTCTCCCTGCTCTGCTACCCTGCTGCTGTCTGTCCACTCTTGCTGCCGGCTACCGCAGCCTGCGCCTGTCACTGTGTGACAGGCAGCGGCACAGACCCGGTGACAGGATGACAGGATGCTTCAGAGGGCCCCAGGTACATTCCAGCCACCCTCCCAGTGCAAAAGCTCTCTGCCAAACCTCTATGGCTGCACCGCGGTCGCTGTAGTCAGCACCGCGGGGCCAGCAACAGGAGGAGACGAAAAAAGCTGAGCTGCGCATGCTCAGCAAAGTCTCAGTAATTTCTCCCAAATACATTTGCGTCGTACGCCGGTGCTAAGCACACCATGCCCTAGGGCAGAGGTTCTCAAACTCGGTCCTCAGGGGCACACACAGCGCATGTTTTGCAGGTAACCCAGCAGGTGCACAGGTGTATTAATTACTCACTGACACATTTTAAAAGGTCCACAGGTGGAGCTAATTATTTCACTTGCGATTCTGTGAGGAGACCTGCAAAACATGCACTGTGTGGGCCCCCGAGGACCGAGTTTGAGAACCGCTGCCTTAGGGGATGGCGAGGGGGGGGGGGGGGGGGGTTGCCACTCTCCGTGCACTGACCTGGCCATGCTGATAGATTGCTGACTGACCCCAGCTGCCTGGCGGATTGATTGATACAGAGTCCAGTCTGCCCGGCTCCTATCCCTCTGCAGCTATTCAGTGCCTAGCTGAAGGAAAAATATGAAAGAAGAGAAAAAGGGCGAAAAACATGTAAGAAGGAAGCTTCTGTATTCCTTTAAGCTGTGGGCACAGTGGGGTGTATTATGTGATTTTGGGGATGCATTGGGGAATAGAATGTGCATTGGGGACACAGTGGGGCCAATCATGTGAATTGTAGTCACTATGGGGCGTATCATGTGAATTGGGGGCACTGTGCAATGTATAATGTAAATTGGGGCACTGTGCAATGTATAATGTAAATTGGTGGCACTGTGCAATGTATAATGTAAATTGGGGCACTGTGCAATGTATAATGTAAATTGGTGGCACTGTGCAATGTATAATGTAAATTGGTGGCACTGTGCAATGTATAATGTAAATTGGGGCACTGTGCAATGTATAATGTAAATTGGTGGCACTGTGCAATGTATAATGTAAATTGGTGGCACTGTGCAATGTATAATGTAAATTGGGGGCACTGTGCAATGTATAATGTAAATTGGTGGCACTGTGCAATGTATAATGTAAATTGGGGCACTGTGCAATGTATAAACTTGGGGGCACTGTGCAATGTATAATGTAAATTGGGGGCACAGTGCAATATATAATGTGATTTGGGGACACTGTGCATCATGTAATGGGAATTATGGCACTGTGTGACACATGAACTGGGGGTACAATGGGGTAGATAATGTGACTTGGGGGTGCGGTGTGGCATATAATATTAATTGCGGGCACAATTGGGCCAATAACGTGAATTGGGGGTGCATTGTGGCACTGCCTGTCGGATCCAGGAATACAGCAGCCAGGGAGACAGCGGTGGCAGCTGGCCACCTCAGTGGCTAATGGGGTGAGAGGGGGTGGGGGCAAAAATAATATGGGGGCTGGCAGTTGCAAAATCAGATTACATGGAGCAGGGTTTGGCACAGTGGGAACAAGATTTGTCACCCTGTGCATGATCCACTGTCCTACTGTTCTATGAATATGTCCCACTGTCACCCCGAGTGCATTACCCACTGTCACCATGTGTATATGTGCCACTGTCACCCTGTGTTTGCTCCTTTGTCACTCTGTGTATGTCCCTGTCACCCATACATACCGACTTTTTGGCTGCTCTCTCCGCAGCCAGGTCGGTTCGGCAGGGGTGCGGGCTGCGATGTGAGTGCAGAGGGGGGCGGACTGGAGGCGTGGCGTAGAAGGGCCGGGGGCGTGTCGGAGGCAGGCCGGGGGCGTGACTACATGAGCATCCTGTGTAAGCCCCGCCCCCGATGTGTAATGCCGCTATTACCGGCATTATACAGCAGGGGGCGTGGCTATGATGACGCGATTCAACAAGAATCGCGTCATCGCCTGCCCGGACTGCCCACTTTACTCGCTAAGTGGGCGGCCGGGCAGGGGGGGACCCCTGTTATCGGGAGACTTGCCTGCTTTTCCGGGGGGCCGGGAGGGTCACCCGATTTTCGGGAGCCTCCCGGCCATTCCGGGAGAGTAGGCAAGTCTGCTGTCACCCTGTGTATATGTGCAACTGTCAGCGAGTGTATGCCCTTCTGTCACCCTGGGTATGTCCCTGTAACCCTATGTATATGCCCCTCTGTCACCCTGTGAATGTCCCTGTCACCCTGTGTACATCCCACTCTATCACCTTCCTTGTGAGCACACGCCCCTTTATTTGCAAAGCGCGCCTTTGGCGCATGCTGTACCTTTGCAAAGTATAGGAGGGAGGGCGCAAATTTATAGTTTGCAGGTGGGCGCCAGACACCCTAGCACCGGCCCTGATGACACGCCACCCAGAACGACATGATGTGAAATCCACAATAGCTGAGAACATGGCCTTGGTGCAGGGGGTATTAAAGGTGGACCAGTTTGTTTTTGGGCATAAGGCTACCAGCACAACGGGAGGCAGCACATCTCACACAAATACCCTGCTCACACCACCCAGGTGACCACCCCACACCTGAGGTGGGTCGCAGCAACCTGGTTGGGAAGGTGGCACCTAGAGAAGGGCTGTGAAAGTTGTGCTAAACAAAAATAATATTAGTGTACTTAAAATGTGGAGCAACATTTGCAAACAATTATTTGCATACTTGTTTTGTTGTGTCCGTATTGATGGGACAAACTGTTCAGGAATTGTTACATTTCTGGGAACATACTACTTTGCTATTTGTATTGTTTGTACACAAAAAAAAAAATGTGTTTGTTACTAAACATTTAACCTAAAAAACTGTTTATTGTGTGTAAGTTTTATGTGGAAACAATTGTGTCTATTTATCATAACAAAATTACATGTTTGACTAACGTAAAATACATGAGAACACGCCTGCCAACTCGCAGCAGATAAAATAGTCTGTTCGAAAAGTGTATTTTGGTGCGAGTTTGCTCCGTTTACGGGTGTGTTTGAAAACACAATTCTTGGTACATTTTCGTGTTGTATTGTTTTTTATTGAAAGTACTTATGAGTTGGTTCGATAGTGTATTTAGTCGTATCTGCATTTTCGGGTGTGTTTTGTGGATAGAATCGCGTTTGTTCACCGGTGTGTAGCTTTTGTACATCTCTGTGCTATGAAAATCGGTCAAATACACCCAAGAATGCATTCTCATCCAAACACGATTCTTAGTACATATACCCCTTAGAGAGAACATGTACACAACCATACACTGCGACTTGCTGCATAATGTATAACAGAGGAAGATGTCACAATTCAATTATTCTTTGAACTGCAATATTTGAAGAAGTCACTTCCATGCTGAACATGAGCCAATTTCTGAAAATGACAAGAGAGAGAATGTGGTTTAGAAAGAAAAATGTACAAAAATGAGATTACTGAATTCCATCCTGTATTTAGCTGGAGAGCAGGATGTCACGCACTATGCAGCGCACCAAGCATTGTGCATCTGGCTCATTGGATATAATTCTCTAGATTTCAAGCATGTCTCAGAAAATATGTAATTATTACCACTTGCATGTACCCTATGAGATATCATGGTCTCAGTAGTCATTGATACACTAGGTATAAAACAGGTAGAAGGACACTGATGACATAATTTGCTAACAAAATGGCTTGCTGGAAGGAGCAAACCGAGTTTGAGAAGGGGATCACTGTAGGCTGCGTGATGTCATGTTTCCAGGGAGACGCTGGACTGGTATACAGAGGATTCGGTAACCCGGATGGACTGTCCAGGTCAGAGTCCAGATCGTAACTCCACTGAGAACCTCTGGGAGGAATTAGAGCGACAGATGTGTTCTAGGCCGACTCAACCTTCTTCAGTGTCGCAGTTGGTAACTTAGAGGGTAATTCAGACTTGATCGCTTGCTAGCGTTTTTTGCAGCGCTGCAATCTGGTCAGAACTGCACCGCAGTGCGTAAGCACGTCGCACAGGTACAAAGCGGATCGCCGCTCAGCGATGGGTTTGTGCGAAGAATCTATTCACACGGGCGATCGCAAGGAGATCTAAGGAAGAAGGCGTTTGTGGGTGTCAACTGACCGTTTTCTGGGAAAGGTTAGAAAAATGCAGGCGTGTCCAAGCGTTTTCAGGGAGGGTGTCTGACGTCAATTCCGGCCCCGGACAGGCTGATGTGATCGCAGCGGCTGAGTAAGTCCTGGGTTGCGCAGAGACTGCACAAGATCTGTTTGTACAGCTCTGCTACACATGCGTTTGCACACTTGCAAAGGTTAAATATGGGCGGTGACTATCTTTTCGCATTGCTGCAAAAAAACCCTAGCGAGCGATCAGGTCTGAATTACCCCCCTTAAGGCGGACTGGCAAAACCTACCACTTATAACAGTTTGCCAAGCAGGGTGTTTGCAGTAATGACTGCACGTGGTGGCCCTACAGAGTACGGCATCATATAAATAAAAGATAATACTACTTCTGACCCTCGCTCCCCCCTTGTTTAGTCTCCCTCCTCCTTCTAGTCTCCATCATCTTCCCATATACTATATATTATTATCCACATTCAGTAAAGTAATCGTTCCCCAGTTATAAAACTCTTATCTCCTTTCTTATAGATCAGCTCAACATCTCCGTCTCCTCATGAGCCATTAATTCTGCCATCCTCATACATAGACGCGGACACTTCACCTCACTGCCTCCCAAACATACTCCAGGCTCCTACAGGTAATCATTCGTCCCCGGCATCCTCTACACTGCTCATCTCATTCCAGCCTCAGCCACTTCACCCTCTCACAGTGACCCCTCATCTCCACCGTCTTTCTCACCAACTGATTCCACTGCTCCATTTTCTCCATCGCAGATTGTCTTCTTCTGCAATTCGCAGTGGCAATTCTCAGTCACTCCCAGCCTCATCCATTCCATCCAGGACAACGTTTACCTTCCTACACTCCTTCTTCCAGTCCACGATTCCTCTTCCTCTATTATTTACACTTCCTTTACATATACTAACCCTTCTACTCCCAACCATTATCCTTCCTCCTTCCGTACATCCACAGTCTCACCCATCACATCTACTGTGTCCCAATCGCTCTTAATCTTTATATATATAATTCAGCATTTTATTAACCTCGTCATACCATTGCTTTTCTGGCAGCCATCCTATACCCTATCCTTCTAGATAACGTAAGCTGGATACACACTGGAGCGATGTGTATCCAACCTGGGTAAACATTGAGCAGTGCCACAGCAACCAATCAGAATCTACTTCTCATTTATCTAGCAGCTTCTAGAAGATAATAACTGGAATCTGGTTGCTATGGGCAACATCCCATCTTAAATAGAACTCCCATCTTAGTAAACATTTGTTAGCAGTTGGGCAAAAACATGTGCAGGCAGATGGGCAGGTGGGGCAGGAGTAACATGTGCAGAGAGAGTTAGATTTGGGTGGGGTGTGTTCAAACTGAAATCTAAACTGCAGTGTAAAAATAAAGCAGCCAGTATTTACCCTGCACAGAAACAAAATGACCCACCCAAATCAAACTCTCTCTGCACATGTTACAACTGCCCCACCTGCAGTGCACATGGTTTTGCCCAACTGCTAACAAATTTGCTGCTGCGATCAGGCCTGAATTACCCTCAATGTGCATTCATCACTCAGGGCCATCTAAATGTTTAGGCATACTGGGCAGCTGCCCAGGGCTGCACAATTCTAGGGTCCTTCAAGCAGGGTCGGGTGGTGGTCACACAATCACAGTGGTGAGGTAGCATTCTCAACTTGCCTCCCAGCTGGCAGCCAAACAGTTAATGGCTACCAGCATGCTGATTGGTGGATGGCTTGAGCGCTGACAGCCAGTCACTTTATGGATACATGTGGAGACGCGGCACAGGGTCGCAGGAGTGGCATTTTATGATTTTTTGATTGGTGCCTATGAATGGGTGGGTATGGGGCCTCAGTGCGTTGCAATGCTGCCGAGACGACCCTGGCATCACTGCAGAATGGGCTTATCGTAGATATTTCTTTGCTCGAATGCTTTTTGTCATATGCTACTCTAGGTAAACACTAAGCCAACACCACACACAAACACATGCATTGTGCACTGCAGGCCTAAGTGACAATTTGCTGCGTTACTCTTATTTTCTAAACATTCACATGCTATTGTAAAAAGAGGAAAAATAAGGCTTAAATCAAAAGCATAAATCAGTTCACTATTATTATATACCTCCATTGAATGTAACTACGCCGATCGTTTATAAAGCGCAGTCTCTGTAAAAGGGATTGAAACCTCTGTGATCCTGCGACTGAATGCACATTTGATATTCACAATGGCCCTTGCACCAGCAATTACTCGTGTCCTGGGCTGCCCATAAGCACAGATGCAGATTTTCTTCACGCTGCATAATCTGTTAATGGTATTAGGGAATAGTGAACGGCTTTGCCTAGAGACTCCCGTCCCCGAGGCCACGTAATACAAAAAGTCATGATTCTATTGTAATATTATTACAGGGAATAGTGGTGCGGAGCCACCGTCTCAGTGTAGGTTACTCTCCCAGTTTTCCGTCAACGCTTTCCAAGTATAACTTTCATTAATGTCCTCTTGATGTGACTTGGACACGCTAAGAACCGGCCGCGTATTTGCAAATCTCGCCGTTGTTTATTATTCTCCCATACATATTCCCATTTAGCGGTAAGTGTTTTGTGAGAGTGTGGCGTACACGCAAAGCATTGAATTATAACATTAAGCGGTCATACATTTTCTCAGATTGATTTTGGGTCTGAGATGTATAAATGCAAGGTCTGTAATTTGTGATCCATTCAGAGCGCGCCAATGTTTTCGGCCCCCTAGGCTCTGAAGTGCAAAGAAAGTCATTTGCAATTAAGTCCCCTTTATGCCATTATTACAGTGAGGACCGGTGACTGTATCGTAGCCGTGAGGGAATTTCAATGTTTGCATTACAGACTGCAGTGTGAGGTTCCTGATATACCTGTGTGAGTGATACATTGGCCTATTGTAGAGGAATGCAGCCAATGGGCACAGAGCACCAGGCACTCTGGGTTGCTAGGGTGAAATAAAGTAAAATACCTCTCACATCCCTCACGTATATCTTCTGCTGCTTCCTGTCTTCTATGTCTTCTATGTCATTACCTGCCCTCCCATACTCCTTTCTCAGAGTCTAGGAAGATATTGCATTTGTTGCCCGGCAATAGATGCTTTATCACTAAGTTGCATCATAAGATGTGACTGAGCATCATGGATTTGATCATGGAACTACTTCCAGATTGTGGCTGTACGTATTTGGGAAGTGTATGAGACATATCCGGTTCCCATACTGATACATTGATACATTGTTTCCTTAGCAATGCATCCAGTGACCATGGCGATGCATTCTGGGTCTGTGTCTTACTGGGCTGGACCAGTTGCAGTGGTTTGTCTCATCCTTGCTCTCCCATTGGTCCAGCACTGAATACAC
Organism: Pseudophryne corroboree; assembly: GCF_028390025.1. Taxonomy (NCBI): domain Eukaryota; kingdom Metazoa; phylum Chordata; class Amphibia; order Anura; family Myobatrachidae; genus Pseudophryne; species Pseudophryne corroboree. Next base: position 9,961,704 of record NC_086454.1, on the reverse strand, counting down.
AGTGACTACTTGTTGTATTGCCTGCTGTCCATCATATACTGTATCTGCTTTATATACTCTGCTGCTCTGCCTGATTCTGGTTAGTGACCTACATTTGTTTTCCCGTTGTCTGATCTTGGTCTGTTTTCCACATACTCTCTCTGCATGCCGCTTGCTCCAAATTTGCACCATGACCCGTTTATCCCGCTTACCGCATGCCCTGACTTCTTGCTGGTGGCCTGGTCTCAGCCCCTGTCAGCTACAAGTTTTCATACCAACTTCAGCACACCTGTCTGCGTCCCGACCCAAATCCATCTAAAAGCAATTGGTACTTGCCTGGGGGACTGTGACCTGATGGGTGTCAGTAGTGTGGTCCAGAGACGTGTGCCGTACCATTTTTGCTGGATTTGGATATGGCTCTGATTTGTCATCCGGTTTTAAATTTAGATTTGCCAAACCGCCGTGACTAGTTTTGGATTTTGATTTTTTTAGTTGAAAAAATAAAAGATAAAAATCACATAATTTGGGCCTTTTTTGTTCCTAAAGTATTATTAACCTCAATAACATTAATTTCCAGTCATTTACAGTCAGTTTTGACCACCTCACAGCTCACAATATTGTTCTCACCAAAACTGGGCAAAAGCTGCAGCGGTCTAACTGGTTACTAAGCGACAGAGTAGCAGCACAAACACACGGCGGTTTACAACACATCTATGAAACATTGCCACATTGTACTTGGGTAAAGTGCACAGAACAGTACAAACAACAGATCTATATATATGTATATGTTTTATTTTACTATTCTTGAACTTGCAGCTCGATTCAAACTGTGTGGATTACAAGGCTTATAGATGCACATAAACAAGGCACATGAGGGTAAAGCACACCAAACAGTATAATTTACAGAGTACAGTGCAGCATACAGCAGCGTGCCCCCTATACAGTCACTATACAGAGCACAGCCACTTGTGAGACACAGCACAGCCAGTACAGCAGAGCACAGCGCAGCATTCAGCAGCGTGCCCCCTATACAGTCACTATACAGAGCACAGCCACTTGTGAGACACAGCACAGCCAGTACAGCAGAGTACAGCGCAGCATTCAGCAGCGTGGATCACAGTGAAATGGTGCCGAGTCCTGGCCACGGTGCCTTATTTAGAATCCAAGTCCTGCGAGAATATGACGCCAGGAAGATGATGTTCAGCCATGGTGTGGTATCAGAGTATGGTGGGAACACCCAAGCTACGGGACTCAGATCCCCGACATTCGGAGCGCTCCAGATTTCTTCAATTCCGGACCGCTCATCTCTAATTATTATGAGGAAACAGTGTGACTGCATCGGATTTGTATACAAACCCAATGGTTTACGTACAAATCAGATTGTTGGGGACCTGCGCACGTGAGGAACGGGTCCTGAGATATTGCTTGCAGCCCCGACGCAGCACACGGATCTTGTAGACTCATGCAGGAGTCACCTATCTCCTACAGACGCCCCCTGCTGCAGTTTATTTGTACAGCATTGCACAGCGGCTTCCCTGCACTTCCCTGTGCAACACCTTAAACATCAGAATCAGGCCCAGTGCGCAGGAAGAGTAACCCGGGGGCTACAATAAAAAAAAGCCATCGTTATTCCTCCATAACCCAAACAGAAAGGGTTTGTTGGGTCGCCATGAGGGTTTTTTTTTTTTTTTTGGTGACGTTTTCTTCGTCAGGTGACTGATAAACCCAATTAGCGCACCGTGTCCCCCGCTTTGGGCAAGGTGCATCGCTGCACTCAGCACAGGTTACTATTCACAATCGTTGTCCACGTGGATCGTAACGTATTAAAAAGTTTTAAAAAATTTGAAAAACTCACGTCAACCTTTTCATGTGTCGACCTTTGCCACGTCGCCCTAATGTTCATGTTGACCTTTTCAGGTGTTGACCTAATAAATGTCGACCAATAGCGGTTGACCTATTGAGTGTTGACCTAAGTGAGGTCAACTTAAGGACCTTGGGGGTCATTCTGAGTTGAACGCTCGCTACCAACTTTTTGCAGCGCTGCGATCAGATAGTCGCCGCCCACGTGGGAGTGTATTTTCGCTTTGAAAGTGTGCGAACGCTTTTGCAGCCGATGGCACAAAAAAGTTTTGTGCAGTTTCTGAGCAGCTGTGGACTTACTCAGCCGCTGCTATCACTTCAGCCTGTCCGGTCCCGGAATTGACGTCAGACACCCGCCCTGCAAGCATAGGCGTGCGCAGGAAGGGGTTCCTGATGCGCACGCCTATGGAGGAGGGAGGGGGAGGAGTGCACTGTGTATAATATAGTATGGGTATGCTATGGGGAGGGGGGCTTCTGAACAATGTTATATATTATGGGAGTGGGAGAGCAGTTTATATTATAATATACTATGGATGTGCTGGAGGGCTGTGTATAATGTAGTATAGTATGGGTGTGCTATGGGAAGGGAGGGCTGTGTATAATGTAATATAGTATGGGTGTGCTATGGGAAGGGGGGGGCTGTGTATAATGTAATATAGTATGGGTGTGCTATGGGAAGGGAGGGCTGTGTATAATGTAATATAGTATGGGTGTGCTATGGGAAGGGAGGGCTGTGTATAATGTAATATAGTATGGGTGTGCTATGGGAAGGGAGGGCTGTGTATAAGGTAATATAGTATGGGTGTGCTATTGGAAGGGAGGGCTGTGTATAATGTAATATAGTATGGGTGTGCTATGGGAAGGGGGGGCTGTGTATAATGTATTATAGTATGGGTGTGCTATGGGAAGGGAGGGCTGTGTATAATGTAATATAGTATGGGTGTGCTATGGGAAGGGAGGGCTGTGTATAATGTAATATAGTATGGGTGTGCAATGGGAAGGGAGGGCTGTGTATAATGTAATATAGTATGGGTGTGCTATGGGAAGGGAGGGCTGTGTATAATGTAATATAGTATGGGTGTGCTATGGGAAGGGAGGGCTGTGTATAAGGTAATATAGTATGGGTGTGCTATTGGAAGGGAGGGCTGTGTATAATGTAATATAGTATGGGTGTGCTATGGGAAGGGGGGGGCTGTGTATAATGTATTATAGTATGGGTGTGCTATGGGAAGGGAGGGCTGTGTATAATGTAGTATAATATGGGTGTGCTATGGGAAGGGAGGGCTGTGTATAATGTAATATAGTATGGGTGTGCTCTGGGAAGGGGGGGCTGTGTATAATGTAATATAGTATGGGTGTGTTCTGGGAAGGGGGAGCTGTGTATAATGTAATATAGTATGGGTGTGCTATGGGAAGGGAGGGCTGTGTATAAGGTAATATAGTATGGGTGTGCTATGGGAAGGGAGGGCTGTGTATAAGGTAATATAGTATAGGTGTGCTATGGGAAGGGAGGGCTGTGTATAATGTAATATAGTATGGGTGTGCTATGGGAAGGGAGGGCTGTGTATAATGTAATATAGTATGGGTGTGTTCTGGGAAGGGGGAGCTGTGTATAATGTAATATAGTATGGGTGTGCTATGGGAAGGGAGGGCTGTGTATAAGGTAATATAGTATGGGTGTGCTATGGGAAGGGAGGGCTGTGTATAAGGTAATATAGTATGGGTGTGCTATGGGAAGGGAGGGCTGTGTATAATGTAATATAGTATGGGTGTGCTATGGGAAGGGAGGGCTGTGTATAATGTAATATAGTATGGGTGTGCTATGGGAAGGGAGGGCTGTGTATAATGTAATATAGTATGGGTGTGCTATGGGAAGGGAGGGCTGTGTATAATGTAGTATAGTATGGGTGTGCTATGGGAAGGGAGGGCTGTGTATAATGTAGTATAATTAGGGTGTGCTATGGGAAGGGAGGGCTGTGTATAATGTAATATAGTATGGGTGTGCTCTGGGAAGGGGGGGCTGTGTACAATGTAATATAGTATGGGTGTGTTCTGGGAAGGAGGAGCTGTGTATAATGTAATATAGTATGGGTGTGCTATGGGAAGGGAGGGCTGTGTATAATGTAATATAGTATGGGTGTGCTATGGGAAGGGAGGGCTGTGTATAAGGTAATATAGTATGGGTGTGCTATGGGAAGGGAGGGCTCTGTATAATGTAGTATAGTATGGGTGTGCTATGGGAAGGGAGGGCTGTGTATAATGTAGTATAATATGGGTGTGCTATGGGAAGGGAGGGCTGTGTATAATGTAATATAGTATGGGTGTGCTATGGGAAGGGAGGGCTGTGTATAAGGTAATATAGTATGGGTGTGCTATGGGAAGGGAGGGCTGTGTATAATGTAATATAGTATGGGTGTGCTATGGGAAGGGAGGGCTGTGTATAATGTAATATAGTATGGGTGTGCTATGGGAAGGGAGGGCTGTGTATAATGTAATATAGTATGGGTGTGCTATGGGAAGGGAGGGCTGTGTATAATGTAGTATAGTATGGGTGTGCTATGGGAAGGGAGGGCTGTGTATAATGTAGTATAGTATGGGTGTGCTATGGGAAGGGAGAGCTGTGTATAATGTAGTATAATATGGGTGTGCTATGGGAAGGGAGGGCTGTGTATAATGTAATATAGTATGGGTGTGCTCTGGGAAGGGGGGGCTGTGTATAATGTAATATAGTATGGGTGTGTTCTGGGAAGGGGGAGCTGTGTATAATGTAATATAGTATGGGTGTGCTATGGGAAGGGAGGGCTGTGTATAATGTAATATAGTATGGGTGTGCTATGGGAAGGGAGGGCTGTGTATAAGGTAATATAGTATGGGTGTGCTATGGGAAGGGAGGGCTGTGTATAATGTAGTATAGTATGGGTGTGCTATGGGAAGGGAGGGCTGTGTATAATGTAGTATAATATGGGTGTGCTATGGGAAGGGAGGGCTGTGTATAATGTAGTATAATATGGGTGTGCTATGGGAAGGGAGGGCTGTGTATAATGTAATATAGTATGGGTGTGCTCTGGGAAGGGGGGGCTGTGTATAATGTAATATAGTATGGGTGTGTTCTGGGAAGGGGGAGCTGTGTATAATGTAATATAGTATGGGTGTGCTATGGGAAGGGAGGGCTGTGTATAAGGTAATATAGTATGGGTGTGCTATGGGAAGGGAGGGCTGTGTATAATGGCCCTCATTCCGAGTTGTTCGCTCGGTATTTTTCATCGCATCGCAGTGAAAATCCGCTTAGTACGCATGCGCAATGTTCGCACTGCGACTGCGCCAAGTAACTTTACTATGATGAAAGTATTTTTACTCACGGCTTTTTCTTCGCTCCGGCGATCGTAATGTGATTGACAGGAAATGGGTGTTACTGGGCGGAAACACGGCGTTTCAGGGGCGTGTGGCTGAAAACGCTACCGTTTCCGGAAAAAACGCAGGAGTGGCCGGGGAAACGGTGGGAGTGCCTGGGCGAACGCTGGGTGTGTTTGTGACGTCAACCAGGAACGACAAGCACTGAAATGATCGCACAGGCAGAGTAAGTCTGGAGCTACTCTGAAACTGCTAAGTAGTTAGTAATCGCAATATTGCGAATACATCGGTCGCAATTTTAAGAAGCTAAGATTCACTCCCAGTAGGCGGCGGCTTAGCGTGTGTAACTCTGCTAAAATCGCCTTGCGACCGATCAACTCGGAATGAGGGCCAATGTAATATAGTATGGGTGTGCTATGGGAAGGGAGGGCTGTGTATAAGGTAATATAGTATGGGTGTGCTATGGGAAGGGAGGGCTGTGTATAAGGTAATATAGTATGGGTGTGCTATGGGAAGGGAGGGCTGTGTATAAGGTAATATAGTATGGGTGTGCTATGGGAAGGGAGGGCTGTGTATAATGTAATATAGTATGGTGTGCTATGGGAAGGGGGGGTCTGTGTATAATGTAATATAGTATGGGTGTGCTATGGGAAAGGAGGGCTGTGTATAATGTAGTATAGTTTGGGTGTGCTATGGGAAGGGAGGGCTGTGTATAATGTAGTATAGTATGGGTGTGCTATGGGAAGGGAGGGCTGTGTATAATGTAGTATAGTATGGGTGTGCTATGGGAAGGGAGGGCTGTGTATAATGTAGTATAGTATGGGTGTGCTATGGGAAGGGAGGGCTGTGTATAATGTAATATAGTATGGGTGTGCTATGGGAAGGGGGGGCTGTGTATAAGGTATTATAGTATGGGTGTGCTATGGGAAGGGAGGGCTGTGTATAATGTAATATAGTATGGGTGTGCTCTGGGAAGGGGGGGTCTGTGTATAATGTAATATAGTATGGGTGTGCTATGGGAAAGGAGGGCTGTGTATAATGTAGTATAGTTTGGGTGTGCTATGGGAAGGGAGGGCTGTGTATAATGTAGTATAGTATGGGTGTGCTATGGGAAGGGAGGGCTGTGTATAATGTAGTATAGTATGGGTGTGCTATGGGAAGGGAGGGCTGTGTATAATGTAATATAGTATGGGTGTGCTCTGGGAAGGGGGGGCTGTGTATAATGTAATATAGTATGGGTGTGTTCTGGGAAGGGGGAGCTGTGTATAATGTATTATAGTATGGGTGTGCTATGGGAAGGGAGGGCTGTGTATAAGGTAATATAGTATGGGTGTGCTATGGGAAGGGAGGGCTGTGTATAATGTAATATAGTATGGGTGTGCTATGGGAAGGGAGGGCTGTGTATAATGTAGTATAGTATGGGTGTGCTATGGGAAGGGAGGGCTGTGTATAATGTAGTATAGTATGGGTGTGCTATGGGAAGGGAGGGCTGTGTATAATGTAGTATAGTATGGGTGTGCTATGGGAAGGGAGGGCTGTGTATAATGTAATATAGTATGGGTGTGCTATGGGAAGGGGGGGGCTGTGTATAAGGTATTATAGTATGGGTGTGCTATGGGAAGGGAGGGCTGTGTATAATGTAATATAGTATGGGTGTGCTCTGGGAAGGGGGGGTCTGTGTATAATGTAATATAGTATGGGTGTGCTATGGGAAATGAGGGCTGTGTATAATGTAGTATAGTTTGGGTGTGCTATGGGAAGGGAGGGCTGTGTATAATGTAGTATAGTATGGGTGTGCTATGGGAAGGGAGGGCTGTGTATAATGTAGTATAGTATGGGTGTGCTATGGGAAGGGAGGGCTGTGTATAATGTAATATAGTATGGGTGTGCTCTGGGAAGGGGGAGCTGTGTATAATGTAATATAGTATGGGTGTGCTATGGGAAGGGAGGGCTGTGTATAATGTAATATAGTATGGGTGTGCTATGGGAAGGGAGGGCTGTGTATAATGTAGTATAGTATGGGTGTGCTATGGGAAGGGAGGGCTGTGTATAATGTAGTATAGTATGGGTGTGCTATGGGAAGGGAGAGTTGTGTATAATGTAGTATAATATGGGTGTGCTATGGGAAGGGAGGGCTGTGTATAATGTAATATAGTATGGGTGTGTTCTGGGAAGGGGGAGCTGTGTATAATGTAATATAGTATGGGTGTGCTATGGGAAGGGAGGGCTGTGTATAATGTAATATAGTATGGGTGTGCTATGGGAAGGGAGGGCTGTGTATAATGTAGTATAGTATGGGTGTGCTATGGGAAGGGAGGGCTGTGTATAATGTAGTATAGTATGGGTGTGCTATGGGAAGGGAGAGTTGTGTATAATGTAGTATAATATGGGTGTGCTATGGGAAGGGAGGGCTGTGTATAATGTAATATAGTATGGGTGTGCTCTGGGAAGGGAGGGCTGTGTATAAGGTAATATAGTATGGGTGTGTTCTGGGAAGGGGGAGCTGTGTATAATGTAATATAGTATGGGTGTGCTATGGGAAGGGAGGGCTGTGTATAAGGTAATATAGTATGGGTGTGCTATGGGAAGGGAGGTCTGTGTATAAGGTAATATAGTATGGGTGTGCTATGGGAAGGGAGGGCTGTGTATAATGTAATATAGTATGGGTGTGCTATGGGAAGGGAGGGCTGTGTATAATGTAGTATAGTATGGGTGTGCTATGGGAAGGGAGGGCTGTGTATAATGTAATATAGTATGGGTGTGCTATGGGAAGGCAGGGCTGTGTATAATGTAATATAGTATGGGTGTGCTATGGGAAGGGAGGGCTGTGTATAATGTAATATAGAATGGGTGTGCTATGGGAAGGCAGGGCTGTGTATAATGTAATATAGTATGGGTGTGCTATGGGAAGGGGGGGCTGTGTATAATGTAGTATAGTATGGGTGTGCTATGGGAAGGGAGGGCTGTGTATAAGGTAATATAATATGGGTGTGCTATGGAAAAGGAGGGCTGCGTATAATGTAATATAGTATGTGTGTGCTATGGAAAAGGAGGGCTGCGTATAATGTAGTATAGTATGGGTGTGCTATGGAAAAGGAGGGCTGCGTATAATGTAATATAGTATGGGTGATCTATGGAAAAGGAGGGCTGTGTATTATGTAGTATAGTATGGGTGTGCTATGGGAAGGGAGGGCTGTGTATAATGTAATATAGTATGGGTGTGCTATGGGAAGGGAGGGCTGTGTATAATGTATAGGTGTGCTATGGGAAGGGGGGGCTGTGTATAATGTAATATAGTATGGGTGTGCTATGGGAAGGGGGGGGGGCTGTGTATAATGTTATATAGTATGGGTGTGCTATGGGAAGGGAGGGCTGTGTATAATGTAGTATAGTATGGGTGTGCTATGGGAAGGGAGGGCTGTGTATAATGTAATAAAGTATGGGTGTGCTATGGGAAGGGAGGGCTGTGTATAAGGTAATATAGTATGGGTGTGCTATGGGAAGGGAGGGCTGTGTATAATGTAATATAGTATGGTGTGCTATGGGAAGGGGGGGTCTGTGTATAATGTAATATAGTATGGGTGTGCTATGGGAAAGTAGGCCTGTGTATAATGTAGTATAGTATGGGTGTGCTATGGGAAGGGAGGGCTGTGTATAATGTAGTATAGTATGGGTGTGCTATGGGAAGGGAGGGCTGTGTATAATGTAATATAGTATGGGTGTGCTCTGGGAAGGGGGGGCTGTGTATAATGTAATATAGTATGGGTGTGTTCTGGGAAGGGGGAGCTGTGTATAATGTAATATAGTATGGGTGTGCTATGGGAAGGGAGGGCTGTGTATAATGTAATATAGTATGGGTGTGCTATGGGAAGGGAGGGCTGTGTATAATGTAGTATAATATGGGTGTGCTATGGGAAGGGAGGGCTGTGTATAATGTAATATAGTATGGGTGTGCTCTGGGAAGGGGGGGCTGTGTATAATGTAAAATAGTATGGGTGTGTTCTGGGAAGGGGGAGCTGTGTATAATGTAATATAGTATGGGTGTGCTATGGGAAGGGAGGGCTGTGTATAAGGTAATATAGTATGGGTGTGTTCTGGGAAGGGGGAGCTGTGTATAATGTAATATAGTATGGTGTGCTATGGGAAGGGGGGGTCTGTGTATAATGTAATATAGTATGGGTGTGCTATGGGAAAGGAGGGCTGTGTATAATGTAGTATAGTTTGGGTGTGCTATGGGAAGGGAGGGCTGTGTATAATGTAGTATAGTATGGGTGTGCTATGGGAAGGGAGGGCTGTGTATAATGTAGTATAGTATGGGTGTGCTATGGGAAGGGAGGGCTGTGTATAATGTAATATAGTATGGGTGTGCTCTGGGAAGGGGGGGCTGTGTATAATGTAATATAGTATGGGTGTGTTCTGGGAAGGGGGAGCTGTGTATAATGTAATATAGTATGGGTGTGCTATGGGAAGGGAGGGCTGTGTATAAGGTAATATAATATGGGTGTGCTATGGAAAAGGAGGGCTGCGTATAATGTAATATAGTATGTGTGTGCTATGGAAAAGGAGGGCTGCGTATAATGTAGTATAGTATGGGTGTGCTATGGAAAAGGAGGGCTGTGTATAATGTATAGGTGTGCTATGGGAAGGGGGGGCTGTGTATAATGTAATATAGTATGGGTGTGCTATGGGAAGGGGGGGGCTGTGTATAATGTTATATAGTATGGGTGTGCTATGGGAAGGGAGGGCTGTGTATAATGTAGTATAGTATGGGTGTGCTATGGGAAGGGAGGGCTGTGTATAATGTAATAAAGTATGGGTGTGCTATGGGAAGGGAGGGCTGTGTATAAGGTAATATAGTATGGGTGTGCTATGGGAAGGGAGGGCTGTGTATAATGTAATATAGTATGGTGTGCTATGGGAAGGGGGGGTCTGTGTATAATGTAATATAGTATGGGTGTGCTATGGGAAAGGAGGGCTGTGTATAATGTAGTATAGTTTGGGTGTGCTATGGGAAGGGAGGGCTGTGTATAATGTAGTATAGTATGGGTGTGCTATGGGAAGGGAGGGCTGTGTATAATGTAGTATAGTATGGGTGTGCTATGGGAAGGGAGGGCTGTGTATAATGTAATATAGTATGGGTGTGCTATGGGAAGGCAGGGCTGTGTATAATGTAATATAGTATGGGTGTGCTATGGGAAGGGAGGGCTGTGTATAATGTAATATAGTATGGGTGTGCTATGGGAAGGCAGGGCTGTGTATAATGTAATATAGTATGGGTGTGCTATGGGAAGGGGGGGCTGTGTATAATGTAGTATAGTATGGGTGTGCTATGGGAAGGGAGGGCTGTGTATAAGGTAATATAATATGGGTGTGCTATGGGAAGGGAGGGCTGTGTATAATGTAATATAGTATGGTGTGCTATGGGAAGGGGGGGTCTGTGTATAATGTAATATAGTATGGGTGTGCTATGGGAAAGGAGGGCTGTGTATAATGTAGTATAGTTTGGGTGTGCTATGGGAAGGGAGGGCTGTGTATAATGTAGTATAGTATGGGTGTGCTATGGGAAGGGAGAGTTGTGTATAATGTAGTATAATATGGGTGTGCTATGGGAAGGGAGGGCTGTGTATAATGTAATATAGTATGGGTGTGTTCTGGGAAGGGGGAGCTGTGTATAATGTAATATAGTATGGGTGTGCTATGGGAAGGGAGGGCTGTGTATAATGTAATATAGTATGGGTGTGCTATGGGAAGGGAGGGCTGTGTATAATGTAGTATAGTATGGGTGTGCTATGGGAAGGGAGGGCTGTGTATAATGTAGTATAGTATGGGTGTGCTATGGGAAGGGAGAGTTGTGTATAATGTAGTATAATATGGGTGTGCTATGGGAAGGGAGGGCTGTGTATAATGTAATATAGTATGGGTGTGCTCTGGGAAGGGAGGGCTGTGTATAAGGTAATATAGTATGGGTGTGTTCTGGGAAGGGGGAGCTGTGTATAATGTAATATAGTATGGGTGTGCTATGGGAAGGGAGGGCTGTGTATAAGGTAATATAGTATGGGTGTGCTATGGGAAGGGAGGTCTGTGTATAAGGTAATATAGTATGGGTGTGCTATGGGAAGGGAGGGCTGTGTATAATGTAATATAGTATGGGTGTGCTATGGGAAGGGAGGGCTGTGTATAATGTAATATAGTATGGTGTGCTTATGGGAAGGGGGGGTCTGTGTATAATGTAATATAGTATGGGTGTGCTATGGGAAAGGAGGGCTGTGTATAATGTAGTATAGTTTGGGTGTGCTATGGGAAGGGAGGGCTGTGTATAATGTAGTATAGTATGGGTGTGCTATGGGAAGGGAGGGCTGTGTATAATGTAGTATAGTATGGGTGTGCTATGGAAAAGGAGGGCTGTGTATAATGTATAGGTGTGCTATGGGAAGGGGGGGCTGTGTATAATGTAATATAGTATGGGTGTGCTATGGGAAGGGGGGGGCTGTATATAATGTTATATAGTATGGGTGTGCTATGGGAAGGGAGGGCTGTGTATAATGTAGTATAGTATGGGTGTGCTATGGGAAGGGAGGGCTGTGTATAATGTAATAAAGTATGGGTGTGCTATGGGAAGGGAGGGCTGTGTATAAGGTAATATAGTATGGGTGTGCTATGGGAAGGGAGGGCTGTGTATAATGTAATATAGTATGGTGTGCTTATGGGAAGGGGGGTCTGTGTATAATGTAATATAGTATGGGTGTGCTATGGGAAAGGAGGGCTGTGTATAATGTAGTATAGTTTGGGTGTGCTATGGGAAGGGAGGGCTGTGTATAATGTAGTATAGTATGGGTGTGCTATGGGAAGGGAGGGCTGTGTATAATGTAGTATAGTATGGGTGTGCTATGGGAAGGGAGGGCTGTGTATAATGTAATATAGTATGGGTGTGCTCTGGGAAGGGGGGCTGTGTATAATGTAATATAGTATGGGTGTGTTCTGGGAAGGGGGAGCTGTGTATAATGTAATATAGTATGGGTGTGCTATGGGAAGGGAGGGCTGTGTATAATGTAGTATAATATGGGTGTGCTATGGGAAGGGAGGGCTGTGTATAATGTAATATAGTATGGGTGTGCTCTGGGAAGGGGGGGCTATGTATAATGTAAAATAGTATGGGTGTGTTCTGGGAAGGGGGAGCTGTGTATAATGTAATATAGTATGGGTGTGCTATGGGAAGGGAGGGCTGTGTATAAGGTAATATAGTATGGGTGTGTTCTGGGAAGGGGGAGCTGTGTATAATGTAATATAGTATGGGTGTGCTATGGGAAGGGAGGGCTGTGTATAAGGTAATATAGTATGGGTGTGCTATGGGAAAGGAGGGCTGTGTATAATGTAGTATAGTTTGGGTGTGCTATGGGAAGGGAGGGCTGTGTATAATGTAGTATAGTATGGGTGTGCTATGGGAAGGGAGGGCTGTGTATAATGTAGTATAGTATGGGTGTGCTATGGGAAGGGAGGGCTGTGTATAATGTAATATAGTATGGGTGTGCTCTGGGAAGGGGGGGGCTGTGTATAATGTAATATAGTATGGGTGTGTTCTGGGAAGGGGGAGCTGTGTATAATGTAATATAGTATGGGTGTGCTATGGGAAGGGAGGGCTGTGTATAATGTAATATAGTATGGGTGTGCTATGGGAAGGGAGGGCTGTGTATAAGGTAATATAGTATGGGTGTGCTATGGGAAGGGAGGGCTGTGTATAATGTAGTATAGTATGGGTGTGCTATGGGAAGGGAGGGCTGTGTATAATGTAGTATAATATGGGTGTGCTATGGGAAGGGAGGGCTGTGTATAATGTAATATAGTATGGGTGTGCTCTGGGAAGGGGGGGCTGTGTATAATGTAATATAGTATGGGTGTGCTCTGGGAAGGGGGGGCTGTGTATAATGTAATATAGTATGGGTGTGTTCTGGGAAGGGGGAGCTGTGTATAATGTAATATAGTATGGGTGTGCTATGGGAAGGGAGGGCTGTGTATAAGGTAATATAATATGGGTGTGCTATGGAAAAGGAGGGCTGCGTATAATGTAGTATAGTATGGGTGTGCTATGGAAAAGGAGGGCTGTGTATAATGTATAGGTGTGCTATGGGAAGGGGGGGCTGTGTATAATGTAATATAGTATGGGTGTGCTATGGGAAGGGGGGGGCTGTATATAATGTTATATAGTATGGGTGTGCTATGGGAAGGGAGGGCTGTGTATAATGTAGTATAGTATGGGTGTGCTATGGGAAGGGAGGGCTGTGTATAATGTAATAAAGTATGGGTGTGCTATGGGAAGGGAGGGCTGTGTATAAGGTAATATAGTATGGGTGTGCTATGGGAAGGGAGGGCTGTGTATAATGTAATATAGTATGGTGTGCTTATGGGAAGGGGGGGTCTGTGTATAATGTAATATAGTATGGGTGTGCTATGGGAAAGGAGGGCTGTGTATAATGTAGTATAGTTTGGGTGTGCTATGGGAAGGGAGGGCTGTGTATAATGTAGTATAGTATGGGTGTGCTATGGGAAGGGAGGGCTGTGTATAATGTAGTATAGTATGGGTGTGCTATGGGAAGGGAGGGCTGTGTATAATGTAATATAGTATGGGTGTGCTATGGGAAGGCAGGGCTGTGTATAATGTAATATAGTATGGGTGTGCTATGGGAAGGGAGGGCTGTGTATAATGTAATATAGTATGGGTGTGCTATGGGAAGGCAGGGCTGTGTATAATGTAATATAGTATGGGTGTGCTATGGGAAGGGGGGGCTGTGTATAATGTAGTATAGTATGGGTGTGCTATGGGAAGGGAGGGCTGTGTATAAGGTAATATAATATGGGTGTGCTATGGAAAAGGAGGGCTGCGTATAATGTAATATAGTATGTGTGTGCTATGGAAAAGGAGGGCTGCGTATAATGTAGTATAGTATGGGTGTGCTATGGAAAAGGAGGGCTGCGTATAATGTAATATAGTATGGGTGATCTATGGAAAAAGAGGGCTGTGTATTATGTAGTATAGTATGGGTGTGCTATGGGAAGGGAGGGCTGTGTATAATGTAATATAGTATGGGTGTGCTATGGGAAGGGAGGGCTGTGTATAATGTATAGGTGTGCTATGGGAAGGGGGGGCTGTGTATAATGTAATATAGTATGGGTGTGCTATGGGAAGGGGGGGGCTGTGTATAATGTTATATAGTATGGGTGTGCTATGGGAAGGGAGGGCTGTGTATAATGTAGTATAGTATGGGTGTGCTATGGGAAGGGAGGGCTGTGTATAATGTAATAAAGTATGGGTGTGCTATGGGAAGGGAGGGCTGTGTATAAGGTAATATAGTATGGGTGTGCTATGGGAAGGGAGGGCTGTGTATAATGTAATATAGTATGGTGTGCTATGGGAAAGGAGGGCTGTGTATAATGTAGTATAGTATGGGTGTGCTATGGGAAGGGAGGGCTGTGTATAATGTAGTATAGTATGGGTGTGCTATGGGAAGGGAGGGCTGTGTATAATGTAATATAGTATGGGTGTGCTCTGGGAAGGGGGGGCTGTGTATAATGTAATATAGTATGGGTGTGTTCTGGGAAGGGGGAGCTGTGTATAATGTAATATAGTATGGGTGTGCTATGGGAAGGGAGGGCTGTGTATAATGTAATATAGTATGGGTGTGCTATGGGAAGGGAGGGCTGTGTATAAGGTAATATAGTATGGGTGTGCTATGGGAAGGGAGGGCTGTGTATAATGTAGTATAGTATGGGTGTGCTATGGGAAGGGAGGGCTGTGTATAATGTAGTATAATATGGGTGTGCTATGGGAAGGGAGGGCTGTGTGTAATGTAATATAGTATGGGTGTGCTCTGGGAAGGGGGGGCTATGTATAATGTAAAATAGTATGGGTGTGTTCTGGGAAGGGGGAGCTGTGTATAATGTAATATAGTATGGGTGTGCTATGGGAAGGGAGGGCTGTGTATAAGGTAATATAGTATGGGTGTGTTCTGGGAAGGGGGAGCTGTGTATAATGTAATATAGTATGGGTGTGCTATGGGAAGGGAGGGCTGTGTATAAGGTAATATAGTGTGGGTGTGCTATGGGAAGGGAGGGCTGTGTATAATGTAATATAGTATGGGTGTGCTATGGGAAGGGAGGGCTGTGTATAAGGTAATATAGTATGGGTGTGCTATGGGAAGGGAGGGCTGTGTATAATGTAATATAGTATGGGTGTGCTATGGGAAGGGGGGGGCTGTGTATAAGGTATTATAGTATGGGTGTGCTATGGGAAGGGAGGGCTGTGTATAATGTAATATAGTATGGGTGTGCTATGGGAAGGGGGGGGGCTGTGTATAAGGTATTATAGTATGGGTGTGCTATGGGAAGGGAGGGCTGTGTATAATGTAATATAGTATGGGTGTGCTCTGGGAAGGGAGGGCTGTGTATAATGTAATATAGTATGGGTGTGCTATGGGAAGGGAGGGCTGTGTATAATGTAGTATAGTATGGGTGTGCTATGGGAAGGGAGGGCTGTGTATAATGTAGTATAGTATGGGTGTGCTATGGGAAGGGAGAGTTGTGTATAATGTAGTATAATATGGGTGTGCTATGGGAAGGGAGGGCTGTGTATAATGTAATATAGTATGGTGTGCTCTGGGAAGGGGGGGCTGTGTATAATGTAATATAGTATGGGTGTGTTCTGGGAAGGGGGAGCTGTGTATAATGTAATATAGTATGGGTGTGCTATGGGAAGGGAGGGCTGTGTATAATGTAATATAGTATGGGTGTGCTATGGGAAGGGAGGGCTGTGTATAAGGTAATATAGTATGGGTGTGCTATGGGAAGGGAGGGCTGTGTATAATGTAGTATAGTATGGGTGTGCTATGGGAAGGGAGGGCTGTGTATAATGTAGTATAATATGGGTGTGCTATGGGAAGGGAGGGCTGTGTATAATGTAATATAGTATGGGTGTGCTCTGGGAAGGGGGGGCTGTGTATAATGTAATATAGTATGGGTGTGTTCTGGGAAGGGGGAGCTGTGTATAATGTAATATAGTATGGGTGTGCTATGGGAAGGGAGGGCTGTGTATAAGGTAATATAGTATGGGTGTGCTATGGGAAGGGAGGGCTGTGTATAATGTAATATAGTATGGGTGTGCTATGGGAAGGGAGGGCTGTGTATAAGGTAATATAGTATGGGTGTGCTATGGGAAGGGAGGGCTGTGTATAAGGTAATATAGTATGGGTGTGCTATGGGAAGGGAGGGCTGTGTATAAGGTAATATAGTATGGGTGTGCTATGGGAAGGGAGGGCTGTGTATAATGTAATATAGTATGGTGTGCTATGGGAAGGGGGGGTCTGTGTATAATTTAATATAGTATGGGTGTGCTATGGGAAAGGAGGGCTGTGTATAATGTAGTATAGTTTGGGTGTGCTATGGGAAGGGAGGGCTGTGTATAATGTAGTATAGTATGGGTGTGCTATGGTAAGGGAGGGCTGTGTATAATGTAGTATAGTATGGGTGTGCTATGGGAAGGGAGGGCTGTGTATAATGTAGTATAGTATGGGTGTGCTATGGGAAGGGAGGGCTGTGTATAATGTAATATAGTATGGGTGTGCTATGGGAAGGGGGGGGCTGTGTATAAGGTATTATAGTATGGGTGTGCTATGGGAAGGGAGGGCTGTGTATAATGTAATATAGTATGGGTGTGCTCTGGGAAGGGAGGGCTGTGTATAATGTAATATAGTATGGGTGTGCTATGGGAAGGGAGGGCTGTGTATAATGTAGTATAGTATGGGTGTGCTATGGGAAGGGAGGGCTGTGTATAATGTAGTATAGTATGGGTGTGCTATGGGAAGGGAGGGCTGTGTATAATGTAGTATAATATGGGTGTGCTATGGGAAGGGAGGGCTGTGTATAATGTAATATAGTATGGGTGTGCTCTGGGAAGGGGGGGCTGTGTATAATGTAATATAGTATGGGTGTGTTCTGGGAAGGGGGAGCTGTGTATAATGTAATATAGTATGGGTGTGCTATGGGAAGGGAGGGCTGTGTATAATGTAATATAGTATGGGTGTGCTATGGGAATGGAGGGCTGTGTATAAGGTAATATAGTATGGGTGTGCTATGGGAAGGGAGGGCTATGTATAAGGTAATATAGTATGGGTGTGCTATGGGAAGGGAGGGCTGTGTATAATGTAATATAGTATGGGTGTGCTATGGGAAGGGAGGGCTGTGTATAATGTAATATAGTATGGTGTGCTATGGGAAGGGGGGGTCTGTGTATAATGTAATATAGTATGGGTGTGCTATGGGAAAGGAGGGCTGTGTATAATGTAGTATAGTTTGGGTGTGCTATGGGAAGGGAGGGCTGTGTATAATGTAGTATAGTATGGGTGTGCTATGGGAAGGGAGGGCTGTGTATAATGTAGTATAGTATGGGTGTGCTATGGGAAGGGAGGGCTGTGTATAATGTAATATAGTATGGGTGTGCTATGGGAAGGCAGGGCTGTGTATAATGTAATATAGTATGGGTGTGCTATGGGAAGGGAGGGCTGTGTATAAGGTAATATAGTATGGGTGTGCTATGGGAAGGGGGGGCTGTGTATAATGTAATATAGTATGGGTGTGCTATGGGAAGGGAGGACTGTGTATAAGGTAATATAATATGGGTGTGCTATGGGAAGGGAGGGCTGTGTATAATGTAATATAGTATGGGTGTGCTATGGAAAAGGAGGGCTGTGTATTATGTAGTATAGTATGGGTGTGCTATGGGAAGGGAGGGCTGTGTATTATGTAGTATAGTATGGGTGTGCTATGGGAAGGGAGGGCTGTGTATAATGTAATATAGTATAGGTGTGCTATGGGAAGGGAGGGCTGTGTATAATGTAATATAGTATGGGTGTGCTATGGAAAAGGAGGGCTGCGTATAATGTAATATAGTATGGGTGTGCTATGGGAAGGGGGGGCTGTGTATAATGTAATATAGTATGGGTGTGCTATGGGAAGGGGGGGGCTGTGTATAATGTAATATAGTATGGGTGTGCTATGGGAAGGGGGGGCTGTGTATAATGTAGTATAGTATGGGTGTGCTATGGGAAGGGAGGGCTGTGTATAAGGTAATATAATATGGGTGTGCTATGGAAAAGGAGGGCTGCGTATAATGTAATATAGTATGTGTGTGCTATGGAAAAGGAGGGCTGCGTATAATGTAGTATAGTATGGGTGTGCTATGGAAAAGGAGGGCTGCGTATAATGTAATATAGTATGGGTGATCTATGGAAAAGGAGGGCTGTGTATTATGTAGTATAGTATGGGTGTGCTATGGG
This sequence comes from Pseudophryne corroboree, assembly GCF_028390025.1. NCBI lineage: Eukaryota > Metazoa > Chordata > Amphibia > Anura > Myobatrachidae > Pseudophryne > Pseudophryne corroboree. The sequence continues at coordinate 9,943,192 of NC_086454.1, read as the reverse complement.
AAGGGAGGGCTGTGTATAAGGTAATATAGTATGGGTGTGCTATGGGAAGGGAGGGCTGTGTATAAGGTAATATAGTATGGGTGTGCTATGGGAAGGGAGGGCTGTGTATAATGTAATATAGTATGGGTGTGCTATGGGAAGGGGGGGGCTGTGTATAATTTAATATAGTATGGGGGTGCTATGGGAAGGGAGGGCTGTGTATAAGGTAATATAGTATGGGTGTGCTATGGAAAAGGAGGGCTGTGTATAATGTAATATAGTATGGGTGTGCTATGGGAAGGGAGGGCTGTGTATAATGTAATATAGTATGGGTGTGCTATGGGAAGGGAGGGCTGTGTATAATGTAATATAGTATGGGTGTGCTATGGGAAGGGAGGGCTGTGTATAATGTAGTATAGTATGGGTGTGCTATGGGAAGGGAGGGCTGTGTATAATGTAATTTCTCTGACGTCCTAGTGGATGCTGGGAACTCCGTAAGGACCATGGGGAATAGCGGGCTCCGAAGGAGGCTGGGCACTCTAGAAAGATTTATGACTACCTGGTGTGCACTGGCTCCTCCCACTATGACCCTCCTCCAAGCCTCAGTTAGATCTTGTGCCCGGCCGAGGTTGGATGCACACTAGGGGCTCTCCTGAGCCTCTAGAATGAAAGTATAAAATTAGGTTTTTTATTTTCAGTGAGACCTGCTGGCAACAGGCTCACTGCAGCGAGGGACTAAGGGGAGAAGAAGCGAACTCGTCTGCTTGCAGCCGGATTGGGCTTCTTAGGCTACTGGACACCATTAGCTCCAGACAGGGCCGGTGCAAGGTTTCTGGGCACCCTAGGCAAAATTTGTCCTGTCATCCCATCCCGTCACCTGTGCTACGGTTTCAGCTGTATCCTAGCTCCTCTATACCGCTTCCCCCTTCCCGTCACCTGTGTCCTGGATCTCCTGTCCCACTTATCCCAATCCCATTACCTGTAACCCTTGTCCCAATCCCATCACCTGTATCCCAGCTCCTCTGTACCACCGCCCCCCATTCTGTCACCCGTGTCGAGGCTACTGTGCCGCTTTCTCCCATTCGGTCATCTGTATCCTGACTCCTCTGTGCCACTTCTCCCATCCTATCATCCATTTCCAAACTCTTCTGTATCACTTTCTCCCATTCCGCCACCTGTATCCTTGCTCCGTTGTGCTGCTTCCCTTATACCATCATCCGTTTCCTGTCTTCTATGTGCCGTTTTCTCCCATCCGGTCACTTGTGTTCTGCCCAACCTGTCACCTGCAACTCTGCACCTCTGTGCCACTCCCCTCTACCCTGTCACCCGTATCCCGGCTTCTCTGTGCCACCTCCTCCCATAGCGTCACCTGTGTCCCGGCTCCTATTTACAGCTTCCCCCCATCCAGTCACCTGTATCCCGGCTCTTCTGTGCCACTTACCACCCATCCCATTATCTGTATCCCGGCTCCTCTATGCCGCTTACCACCCATCCCATCACCTATATCCTGGCTCCTCTGTGCTGCACCTGGGACTTGTTACTAAGGGGTCTATATTCATTAAGAAAATGAAAACGGAATTGTTACTTATCACTATACATCGCATGGCTTCGATCCGATGTATAGCTGTAATAAGTAACAATTTATGTATACTCATCCTTCCGATGAAGCGCTGCGGAATCCGGGGGTCCAGCGGTGACGGCTTCTGCAGGCAGTCCCCTCTCCGATGCGCGGAGCCAGACGGTGGTTCCCTATGCACATGCGCCACCTGTTGACCTCCTGGCAGGCAGCAGTGGCTGCTGGGAGGTCGGGAGGCTGAGCCAGCATCGAGTGCGGACAGAGAGCAGGGAAGCATTGAGCTTCCCTTCCGTCTCTGCACCACATTTCAGGTTACACCATCCTGAGATGGTGAACCTGAACTCCATGGAGAAGCAGAAAGCAGAGCTTTTCACTCCTTCATGAATCGCACTCACCATACAAAAGTATGGTGATGCGATTCAGGCACAGAGCGGGGATGCCGCTGGGGAAGTCGGGGACTGCTCCCCGGTAACCCGCTGTGTGGATTGCACTAGGCAGAGAAAAGCCCTGTTTTACGCAAAACTGGGCTTTTTTCTGCTACTTGAATAGACCCCTTACAGCCCTATCTACAGTACATGTTAAACATCAATACATCCGCTTAATGAGTTCCCACAAAATATTAGTACAGCCCCCCCCACACACACACAAATTTAAGTCACCCACAAATAAAATCAATATACCAAAATAAAACATTAATCCATGACTCCATAATAGTACTACACCCCCACCCCATATAATATTGCTGCAATACCCGCCTCCCCAGATTATATTAATAAACTCCAGATTACATGCAAATGCCTCAATAAAAAAAAAAAAAAATATATATATATATATATATATATATAAAAAATCACCATAAGATACTTACCTCTGCTTGAAGGAGGTCCTGTAGTCTCCTGTCAGTCATCATCATGGTTCCCCCATACTGTAAAACTCCAGAAGACTATAGCATAGCACTGCAGGCTCAAGACAGTCAGGAACGGAAAGGGGCGGAGCCTGAGGGAGAAGGCGGAGCCTCGGGAGGGGAAGCAGAACATTGGAGGCTGGTCCCGGGACTCTGTGCAGAGAAGGAAAGGGGGCGGGCGGAGGGCACTGCTGCTGCTGGCTGCACCAGACATGTCAAGCTGTGACATGTCTGCAGACTCGGCAAGACAGCAGTTGGGAAGTGCGGAAGCGGCGGCCGCTGGTTATGCAAACCACAGCCGCCGCCAGTGATAAGTAAAATAAGGATGTCTATTTGAGAGACACCCTTATGATGCCAGCAGCCTCAGAGCCGCCCGCTCAGGTGCCGGCGCCCTTAGGCAGCTGCCTGAAGCTGCCTAATGGTAGCGCCGGCTCTGGCTCCAGAGGGATCGACCGCAGGCCCAGTCCTTGGTGTTCGGTCCCGGAGCCGCGCCGCCGTCCCCCTTACAGAGCCAGAAGCAAGAAGAGGTCCGGAAAATCGGCGGCAGAAGACATCAGTCTTCACCAAGGTAGCGCACAGCACTGCAGCTGTGCGCCATTGCTCCTCATGCACACTTCACACTCCGGTCACTGAGGGTGCAGGGCGCTTGGGGGGGGCGCCCAGAGCAGCAATAAAAACACCTTGGCTGGCAAAAATACCACAATATATAGCCCCAGAGGCTATATATGTGGTAAATACCCCTGCCAGAATCCAGAAAAAAGCGGGAGAATAGGCCGCGGGAAAGGGGCGGAGCTATCTCCCTCAGACACACTGGCGCCATTTTCTCTTCACAGTGCAACTGGAAGAAAGCTCCCCAGGCTCTCCCCTGTAGTTTTCAGGCTCAAAGGGTTAAAAAGAGAGGGGGGGCACTAAATTTAGGCGCAATATTGTATATACAAGCAGCTATGGGGGAAAATTCACTCAGTTATAGTGTTAATCCCCACATTATATAGCGCTCTGGTGTGTGCTGGCATACTCTCTCTCTGTCTCCCCAAAGGGCTTTGTGGGTCCTGTCCTCAGTCAGAGCATTCCCTGTGTGTGTGCGGTGTGTCGGTACAGCTGTGTCGACATGTTTGAGGAGGAGGCTTATATAGTGACGGAGCAGATGCTGATAAATGTGATGTCGCCCCCTGTGGGGCCGACACCAGAGTGGATGGTTAGGTAAAAGGTATTAACCGACAGTGTCAACTCCTTACATAAAAGGGTGGATGACGTAACAGCTGTGGGACAGCCGGCTTCTCAGCCCGTGCCTGCCCAGGCGTCTCAAAGGCCATCAGGGGCTCAAAAACGCCCGCTCATTCAGATGGCAGACACAGATGTCGACACGGAGTCTGACTCCAGTGTCGACAAGGTTGAGACATATACACAATCCACTAGGAACATCTGTGACTTGATCCCGGCAATAAAAAATGTGTTACACATTTCTGACATTAACCTATAAAAATGGGTTTTTATGTTTGGGGAGAAAAAGCAGGCAGTGTTTTGTTCCCCCATCAGATGAATGAATGAAGTGTGAGAAAAGCGTGGGTTCCCCCTGATAAGAAACTGGTAATTTCTAAAAAGTTAATGATGGCGTACCTTTTCCCGCCAGAGGATAAGTTACGCTGGGAGATATCCCCTAGGGTGGATAAGGCGCTCACACGGTTGTCAAAATAGGTTTGGCACTGCCGTTTTAGGAACGGCCACTTTGAAGGTTCCTGTTGATAAAAAGCAGGAGGCTATCCTGAAGTCTGTATTTACACACTCAGGTACTAGACTGAAACCTGCAGAGCGTGCTGCTGCAGCGTGGTCGGTGACCCTGTCAAACATACTAGTTTGCTAACATGAGAACATATTAAAGACGTCGTCTTATATATGAGGGATGCACAGAGGGATATTTTGCCGGCTGGCATCCAAAATGAATGTAATGTCCATTCTGTCAGGAGGGTATTAGAGACCTGTCACTGGACAGGTGATGCTGACCTTAAAAGGCGCATAGAGATTCTGCCTTATAAGGGTGAGGAATTATTTGGGGATGGTCTCTGGGACCTCGTATCCGCAGCAACAGCTGGGAAGAAATACTTTTACCTCAATTTTCCTCACAGACTAAGAAAGCACTGTATTATCAGGTACAGTCCTTTCGGCTTCAGAAAAGCAAGCGGGTCAAAGGCGCTTCCTTTCTGTACAGAGACAAGGGAAGAGGGAAAAAGCTGCACCAGTCAGCCTGTTCCCAGAATCATAATTCTTCTCTCGCTTTCTCTGAGTCCACAGCATGACGCGGGGGCTCCACAGGTGTAGCCAGGTACGGTGGGGGGCCGTCTCAAAAATTTCAGCGATCAGTGGGCTCGCTCACAGGTGGATCCCTGTTTCATTCAAGTAGTATTTCAGGGGTACAAGCTGGAATTCGATATGTCTTCCCCCCGCCGTTTCCTCAAATATGCCTTGCCGACAACTCCCTCAGGCAGGGAGGCTGTGCTAGAGGCAATTAATAAGCTGTATTCCCAGCAGGTAATACTTAATGTGCCCCTACTCCAACAAGGACGGGGTTACTATTCCACACGGTTTGGGGTACCGAAACCGCATGGTTCGGTGTGACCCTTTTTTATATTTAAAATCCTTGAACACATACATAAAAAATTCAAGTTCAAGATGGAATCGCTCAGGGCGGTTATTGCAAGCCTGGACGAGGGGGATTACATGGTATCCCGGGACATCAAGGATGCTTACCTGCATGTCCCTATTTACTATCCTCGCCAGAAATACCTCAGATTGTGGTACAGGATTACCATTACCAAGTCCAGACTCTGCCGTTTGGACTGTACATGGCACCGAGGGTGTTACCATGGTAATGGCCGGAATGATGATACTCCTTCGAAAAGGGGAGTTTTTAATTATCCCGTACTTGGACAATCTCCTTATAAGGGCGAGGTCCAAGGAGCAGTTGCTAGTCGGGGTAGCACTATTTCGGAAAGTGCTACAACAGCACGGTTGGATTCTAAACAGTCCAGAGTCACAGCTGGTTCCTACGACACGTCTACTGTTCCTGGGGATGGTTCTGGACACAGACCAGAAATAAGTGTTTCTCCAGGAGGAGAAAGCCAAGGAGCTGTCATCTCTAGTCAGAGACCTCCTGAAGCCAAAACAGTTATCGGTGCATCATTGCACGCGAGTCCTGGGAAAAATGATAGCTTCCTACGAAGCAATCCCATTCGGCAGGTTCCATGCAAGAACTTTTCAGGGGGACCTGTTAGACAAGTGGTCCGGGTCGCATCTTCAGATGCATTAGGCTGATAACCCTGTCTCCAAGGACCAGGGTATCTCCACTGTAGTGGCTGCAGAGTGCCCATCTTCAAGAGGGCCGCAGGTTCGACATACAGGACTAGGTCCTAGTGACCATGGATGCCAGCCTTTGAGGCTGGGGGGCAGTCGCACAGGGAAGAACCTTCCAGGGACTTTGGTCAAGTCAGGTGACTTCCCTACATAAATATTCTGGAACAGAGGGCCATTTACAATGCCCTGAGTCAGGCAAGGCCTCTGCTTCAAAACCAGCCGGTCCTGATCCAATCAGGCAACATCACGGCAGTCGCCCATGTAAACCAACAGGGCGGCACAAGAAGCAGGATGGCGATGGCAGAAGCCACAAGGATTCTCCGATGGGCGGAAAATCATGTGTTAGCACTGTCAGCAGTGTTCATTCCCGGAGTGGACAACTGGGAAGCAGATCTTCTCAGCACGACTTCCACCCGAGAGTGTGGGGACTTCATCCAGAAGTCTTCCAAAGGATTGTACACCATTGGGAAAGGCCACAGGTGGACATGAAGGCGTCCCGCCTCAACAAAAAGCTATAAAAGATATTGCGCCAGGTCAAGGGACCTTCAGGCGATAGCTGTGGACGCTCTGGTAACACCGTGGGTGTACCAGTCGGTTTATGTGTTCCCCCCTCTGCCTCTCATACCAAAGGTACTGAGAATAATAAGAAGGCGAGGAGTAAGAACGATACTCGTGGTTCCGGATTGGCCAAGAAGAGCCTGGTACCCAGAACTTCAAGAAACTATATATCAGAGGACCCATGGCCTCTGCCGCTCAGACAGGACCTGCTGCAGCAAGGGCCCTGTCTGTTCCAAGACTTACCGTGGCTACGTTTTGATGGCATGGCGGTTGAACGCCGGATCCTAAAGGAAAAGGGCATTCCGGAGGAAGTCATTCCTACGCTGATTCAAGCCAGGAAAGATGTTACTGCAAAACATTATCACCGCATATGGCGGAAATATGTTGCTTGGTGTGAGGCCAAAAAAGGCCCCAACAGAGGAATTTCAACTAGGTCGATTTCTGCATTTCCTACAAGCAGGAGTGTCTATGGGCCTAAAATTAGGCTCCATTAAGATACAGATCTCGGCTCTGTCGATTTTCTTCCAGAAAAAATTGGCTTCAGTACCTGAAGTTCAGACATTGTAAAAGGAGTGCTGCATATTCAGCCCCCAGTTGTGCCTCCAGTGGCACCTTGGGATCTCAACGTGGTGTTGAGTTTCTTAAAATCACATTGGTTTGAACCACTAAAAACCGTGGATCTAAAATATCTCACGTTGAAAGTGGTCATGTTATTGGCCTTGGTTTCGGCCAGGCGTGTATCAGAATTGGCGGCTTTGTCATATAAAAGTCCTTATCTGATTTTCCATATGGATAGGGCAGAATTGAGGACTCGTCCCCAGTTTCTCCTTAAAGTGGTATCAGTTTTTCACTTGAACCAACCTATTGTGGTGCCTGCGGCTGCTAGGGACTTGGAGGATTCCAAGTTACTGGACGTAGTCAGGGCCTTGAAAAATTATGTTTCCAGGACGGCTAGAGTCAGGAAAATTGACTCGCTATTTATCCTGTATGCACCCAACAGGCTGGGTGCTCCTGCTTCTAAGCAGACTATCGCTCGCTGGATCTGTGACACGATTCAGCAGGCGCATTCTGCGGCTGGACTGCCGCATCCTAAATCAGTGAAAGCCCATTCCACAGGGAAGGTGGGCTCATCTTGGGCGGCTGCCCGAGGGGTCTCGGCTTTACAACTTTGCCGAGCTGTTACTTGGTCAGGGGCAAACACGTTTGCAAAATTCTACAAATTTGATACCCTGGCTGAGGAGGACCTTGAGTTCTCTCATTTGGTGCTGCAGAGTCATCCGCTCTCTCCCGCCCGTTTGGGAGCTTTGGTATAATCCCCATGGTCCTTACGGAGTTCCCAGCATCCACTAGGACGTCAGAGAAAATAAGATTTTACTCACCGGTAAATCTATTTCTCGTAGTCCGTAGTGGATGCTGGGCGCCCATCCCAAGTGCGGATTGTCTGCAATACTTGTAAATAGTTATTGCTAACTAAAGGGTTATTGTTGAGCCATCTGTTGAGAGGCTCAGTTGTTTTCATACTGTCAAACTGGATATAGTATCACGAGTTGTACGGTGTGATTGGTGTGGCTGGTATGAGTCTTACCCGGGATTCAAAATCCTTCCTTATTATGTCAGCTCGTCCGGGCACAGTGTCCTAACTGAGGCTTGGAGGAGGGTCATAGTGGGAGGAGCCAGTGCACACCAGGTAGTCATAAATCTTTCTAGAGTGCCCAGCCTCCTTCGGAGCCCGCTATTCCCCATGGTCCTTACGGAGTTCCCAGCATCCACTACGGACTACGAGAAATAGATTTACCGGTGAGTAAAATCTTATTATAGTATGGGTGTGCTATGGGAAGGGAGGGCTGTGTATAATGTAGTATAGTATGGGTGTGCTATGGGAAGGGGGGGCTGTGTATAATGTAATATAGTATGGGTGTGCTATGGGAAGGGAGGGCTGTGTATAATGTAGTATAGTATGGGTGTGCTATGGGAAGGGAGGGCAGTGTATAATGTAGTATAGTATGGGTGTGCTATGGGAAGGGAGGGCTGTGTATTATGTAGTATAGTATGGGTGTGCTATGGGAAGGGGGGCTGTGTATAATGTAATATAGTATGGGTGTGCTATGGGAAGGGAGGGCTGTGTATAATGTAATATAGTATGGGTGTGCTATGGGAAGGGGGGGGGCTGTGTATAATGTAATATAGTATGGGTGTGCTATGGGAAGGGGGGGGGGCTGTGTATAATGTAATATAGTATGGGTGTGCTATGGGAAGGGGGGGCTGTGTATAATGTAATATAGTATGGGTGTGCTATGGGAAGGGGGGGGCTGTGTATAATGTAATAAAGTATGGGTGTGCTATGGGAAGGGAGGGCTGTGTATAAGGTAATATAGTATGGGTGTGCTATGGAAAAGGAGGGCTGCATATAATGTAATATAGTATGGGTGTGCTATGGAAAAGGAGGGCTGCGTATAATGTAATATAGTATGGGTGTGCTATGGAAAAGGAGGGCTGCGTATAATGTAATATAGTATGGGTGTGCTATGGAAAAGGAGGGCTGTGTATAATGTAATATAGTATGGGTGTGCTATGGAAAAGAAGGGCTGCGTATAATGTAATATAGTATGGGTGTGCTATGGAAAAGGAGGGCTGCGTATAATGTAATATAGTATGGGTGTGCTATGGAAAAGGAGGGCTGTGTATAATGTAATACAGTATGGGTGTGCTATGGGAAGGGAGGGCTGTGTATAATGTGATATAGTATGGGTGTGCTATGGGAAGGGAGGGCTGTGTATAATGTAGTATAGTATGGGTGTGCTATGGGAAGGGAGGGCTGTGTATAATGTAATATAGTATGGGTGTGCTATGGAAAAGAAGGGCTGCGTATAATGTAATATAGTATGGGTGTGCTATGGAAAAGGAGGGCTGCGTATAATGTAATATAGTATGGGTGTGCTATGGAAAAGGAGGGCTGTGTATAATGTAATACAGTATGGGTGTGCTATGGGAAGGGAGGGCTGTGTATAATGTGATATAGTATGGGTGTGCTATGGGAAGGGAGGGCTGTGTATAATGTAGTATAGTATGGATGTGCTATGGGAAGGGAGGGCTGTGTATAATGTAGTATAGTATGGGTGTGCTATGGGAAGGGAGGGCTGTGTATAATGTAGTATAGTATGGGTGTGCTATGGGGTGGGGTGGGTCTGTGCTGTGAATAACGTAATCTAATATGTGTGTGCTATGGCAAGGGGGGCTGTGAATAATGTAATACAGTCTGCTGGGTGTACTGGAGACGGTGGCAGAGTCAGGCACGTGCCCTCAGGTCGTTCAGTTGATTTTTTTTATTTTATTGTAGCTGCAACTTGGGGTGCAAGGGATGAGGTGTGTGTGTGTGTGTGTGTGTGTGTGTGTGTGTGCGTGCGTGCGTGCGTGCGTGCGTGCGTGCGTGCGTGCCTGTGGTGGGGGGGGGGGGTGAATGCATATGCACCTAGACCCACCACCCTCTAATTCCACCACTGGGTCAGGGATAGTTTGGGCAAGTGTAAGATAGGGTGCAGCGGCAGCCAGGACTCAGGGTTATGCCGTGGCGGACAGTTAGTACGGGCAGGTGGTCGCACCTTTATGTTCATTTTATATGTCTGGGGTGTTTTAGATCTACTTTATTATTAAGAACTAGGGAGAAATTAGATTAAGCAATGTGATTTTACTAAGAGAATGTAAAATAGTGATAGACATGCCCCTGGGTGGAGATAGGCACGCCCTTCCTGCGGGGCACCCCCTGATAAAATTAGCTGCGCACGCCTATGCCTGCAAATGAATGCACACGCCTGTGTTTTTCCAAACACTCCCAGAAAACGGTCAGTTGACACCCACAAACGCCCTCTTCCTGTCAATCACCTTGCGATCGGTAGTGCGAATGGATTCTTCGTTAAATCCATCGCCCAGCACCAATCCTCTTTGTACCCGTATGATGCGCCTGCACAATGCGGTGCATACACATGCGCAGTTTTGCCAAGATTTAACCTGATCGCAGCGCTGCAAAAAGTAGCTAGCGAGCGATCAACTCGGAATGACCCACCCCCATATCCCAACCCAAACCAGCATCACCTGTGTGCATCTGAACTGCTGCATATATGACCCTTGCAATGACTTGCTGTGCTGACGCATCACCTCCTAGCTCAGATACAACACAGAGCGGAATGACCTGACCGCCATCTATAAGTAAAGTGAAACGTATATTATTGTACCCGCAGAGCGGACTGTCCGTTCTGCAGAGGGGTGGAGAGGGAACAGCACCTATCACCTGTGTGGGATGGTCCCAGTCAGCTGCAAAAATCAGATTTGTGCAAAAAATGTCTCTTCGGTCATCTCTGGTTATAGGTACCTTTATAGTAAGGCAACTGCATTTCAGCTGAGAGAATGGCCATGATGGCTCACACTTAGCTGAATGAGTTAATTGATGGAGCATCTAATTAGATGCTACAACTGTGATTATATCTCCTGGGTGTTAATCAGGTTAGCTGTATAGGCAGATCATCCTTATCAAGCTGAAATCAATTTTGGATGTCTTGAAAGAGACCAGACACCATCTATCATCACACAGTAAATGAGGTTTGAGTTCTACTGAATCATCCCGTCTTCGTTTTGCACCAGACAGTGATTTTTTCACATTCACAAAGTTGCTTCTTAATCCGCTTTACTTGTGAAATGTTCCGTTGCAGCCGCACAACCTCACTGTACAGCATTCCAGTTCCACAGAGCCGGACTGACTTTATCCATGTGGCAGGGATCTACAGATACAACTTATCCATATTCCTAAACTTTTAGATGTTCCTCATTTAAAAATATGCAACTTTGCTGACCATGGAAAATCCATCCTGGAAACGCTCTGTGGTTGTAGACGCAGAGTGACATGTTGTAGACGCAGAGTGACATCTATGCCAGTTTAATGTAATGTATGTATCGCTGTGTCTGGAAAACAGGCCACACATATATAATACAGAGTCATATGACTCTCGCTTACTGCGTGCCTGTAGAGACGAGACGGGGGAGGGAAGGTTCTTGAAATATGTGTGTACAACTGGTGATGGAATGGCAGGAGACAACAAACGGCCCAGCACGTATCCAGTGTGGTGGTTTATTCAGCAGTAATGTGATTTGTACAGCTGTACTCACAGGTATGTATATATAGACTCAGTATGGAGCAGAGCGTACAGGTCACCAGTTGCTGAGTCTGGGCAGTGGTGCAGCCAGTGTCGGACTGGGGTATGAAGGGCCCACCGGAGGAATGCAGTGATAGGGGCCCATACTTAGGGGTGTGGTCAGTATACAAAGGGGGTGTGGCCAGCCTCTACAGAGGCTTGAAATACACAATAGTTTAGTGCAGTGTAATGCAACATATCTACCGTGTATAATACAAGTGCACAGTCTGGAACCTGATCCCTAGAGGAAGGAGTGGACCCTCAGGCAGTGGGGCCTACCGGTGGTTTCCCCTGTACCACTGTGGGCCAGTCCTATCCTGGGTGTAGCCACTGGCATATCTATAATAGGTGCAGTGTGTGCGGTGCACACGGACCCCTGGGTCCAGACGGAGCCCACACTGCACACACTTCACCCATTTCTTGTATACGCTCCTTTCTGGCGTCCATCGGTGACTATGTGTGCCTCCTACTCTCCCATAGTCGTCACCCCCGCTGCTAGCGCACTGAGCACTAGAGACTCTGGCACAAAATGGCAGAGTCTATAGCGCAGGCCTCCAAAAAAATGGCGCAGCGGCTATTTTTTCGTAGTCCTGCGCATGCGCTGTAGACTCCTGCACTGTGCCAGAGTCTCAGTGCAGAGAGCGCTTACAGCGGCGGCGATGGCTACAGGAGAGGAGGGGGCCCACACACGGAGTTTGCACATGGGTCCCCTCCTCTCTGGAAACGCCTCTGGGTGTAGCATGCAAGCAGTTCCAGCGGTTGAGTTAGAATTGAGCTAGCCGTACTAGGGTCTCTCTGGAGCTAAGTGGAACGTTGAAGCTCTAACACACTGACTTGATGGTGCAGCACGTGCTATTAAGTACAGATGGCAGCCATCTTGGCTAATGACTGAAGCCTCCCTATAGGAACCAATATGGAGTATGCGCCGTAGCGCCCTCCGTGCACAGTATGGGATACCCTGCAGGTCTTCATCTGATAACCATTATGTGTGCACGTTTTCGCAATTTCTTTTTTTTTTCCACGAGAAAGCGTAGTACCTGCTGTATTAGAGAGGGGGATTTACGCACTATTGAAGCCTAGTAGAGAATGTACACTGAACTTTGCAAGCAAAATAAATATTTAAAAATGTGGCTGCGAGTGCGACGTATTCCCTACATAATCTGGGTGCATGTATTACTGGTTCTACTCCTATAGTCACAAATTTGCATTTGCCCATAACTGGGGGTATCTTTCAGGAATGCATTTAATTTGTGTTGCAACTGCATCAAACTCAGACGCGGTTCTGTTCTATTCCACTGAACTGATCTGAATGGATTGGGAATTGAAGCCATGATTTGGGAGGAGGATAAATCTGTGCTGATGTACTGTCTGCTCTATGCTGGGTACGTTGGTGGATCCTAAGGGCAGGGCCGGCTCCAGGCCTACTAGCACCCTGAGCGAGAAAATTGAAAAGTGCCCCCCCCCCCTTATGCGCGCACGCTCCTGGAAAAGTGGGTGTGGCCTCCTGGAAAGTGGGCGTGGTCTCCAGGAAAAGTGGGCTTGGCCTCGTAACTTCATATAATCAAACTATAAATATATTTTCACACCCCCTCTACGCACACAATTAGCAGCCTTACACACAGTAGTGTTCCTTACACACAATGTCTCCAGTATAGTGCCAGATACACATAATGTGCAGTGCCAGATAGACATGATATGCCCCGCAGCAGTGCCAGCTAAACGTGACATGCCCCGCAGCAGTGCCAGCTACACGTGACATGCCCCGCAGCAGTGCCAGCTACACGTGACATGCCGCGCAGCAGTGCCAGCTACACGTGACATGCCCCGCAGCAGTGCCAGATACACGTGACATGCCCCCCAGCAGTGCCAGATATACGTGACATGCCCCCCAGCAGTGCCAGATACACGTAACATGCCCCCCAGCAGTGCCAGATACACGTGACATGCCCCCCAGCAGTGCCAGATACACGTGACATGCCCCCCAGCAGTGCCAGATACATAAATGCCCCCACAGTGCAGATATGCCCCCACAGTGCCAGATACATAAATGCCCCCACAGTGCCAGATATATGAATGTGCCCCCACAGTGCCAGAGACATATATGCCCCCACAGTGCCAGATACATAAATGCCCCCACAGTGCAGATATGCCCCCACCTTGCCA